>NC_092734.1:38092961-38392961 GCF_047496885.1 Scyliorhinus torazame | reverse complement strand
GGCTGAGGGAGCAGCAGGGGGGTGGAGGGCTGAGGGAGGAGGAGGAGGGGGGTGTGGTGGAGGGCTGAGGGAGGTGGAAAGAGGGGGTGGAGGGGCTGAGGGAGGAGGTGAGGAGGAGGTGGGGGGGCTGAGAGGAGGAGGAGGTGGGGGTGGGGGGCTGAGAGGAGGAGGGGGGTGGAGGGTCTGAGGGAGGAGGAGGAGGGGGGTGAAGGGGCTGAGGGAGGAGGAGGGGGGTGGAGGGGCTGAGGGAGGAGGAGGGGGGGGGCTGAGGAGGAGGAGGGGCTGCGGGAGGAGGAGGGGGTGCAGGAGCTGAGGGAGGAGGAGGAGGGTGGTGGGGTGGAGGGTCTGAGGGAGGAGGAGGGGGGGTGGAGGGGCTGAGGGAGGAGGTGGGGGGTGGAGGAGGGGTGGATGGGCTGAGGGAGGAGGTGGGGGGGTGGAGGGGGCTGAGGGAGGGGTGGGGGGCTGAGGGAGGAGGAGGGGGTGGAGGGTCTGAGGGAGGAGGAGGAGGTGGGGGGGCTGAGGTGGGAGGACGAGGGGGGTGGAGGGTATGAGGGGGGAGGAGGAGTTGGGGGCTGAGGGGGAGGAGGAGGGGGGTGGAGGGTATGAGGGGGAGGAGGAGGTGGGGGGGCTGAGGGAGGAGGAGGAGGAGGGGGGTGGAGGGTCTGAGGGAGGAGGAGGGGGAGGAGGAGGAGGGGGGTAGAGGGTCTGAGGGAGGAGGAGGAGGAGGGGGGTGGAGGGGCTGAGGGAGGAGGGGGGTGGAGGGTCTGAGGGAGGAGGAGGAGGGGGTGGAGGGGCTGAGGAGGAAGGGGTGGAGGGGCTGAGGAGGAGGGGGTGGAGGGGCTGAGGAGGAGGGGGTGGAGGGGCTGAGGAGGAGGGGGTGGAGGGGCTGAGAGGAGGGGGTGGAGGGGCTGAGGAGGAGGGGGTGGAGGGGCTGAGGAGGAGGGGGTGGAGGGGCTGAGGAGGAGGGGGTGGAGGGGCTGAGGAGGAGGGGGTGGAGGGCTGAGGAGGAGGGGGGTGGAGGGGCTGAGGAGGAGGGGGGTGGAGGGGCTGAGGAGGAGGGGGGTGGAGGGGCTGAGGAGGAGGGGGTGGAGGGGCTGAGGAGGAGGGGGGTGGAGGGGCTGAGGGAGGAGGAGGGGGTGGAGGGGCTGAGGGGAGGAGGGGTGGAGGGGCTGAGGGAGGAGGAGGGGGTGGGGAGGCTGAGGGAGGAGGAGGGGGTGGGGAGGCTGAGGGAGGAGGAGGGGGTGGGGGGCTGAGGGAGGAGGAGGGCTGAGGGAGGAGTAGGGGGTGGAGGGCTGAGGGAGGAGGGGGGTGGGGTGGAGGGGCTGAGGGAGGAGGGGGTGGGGTGAGGGCTGAGGAGAGGAGGGGGGTTGAGGGAGGAGGTGGGGGGGTGGAGGGGCTGAGGGAGGAGGTGGGGGTGGAGGGCTGAGGGAGACGGTGGAGGAGGAGGGAGGGGGTGGGGGGCTGAGGGAGGAGGAGGAGGGGGTGGAGGGTCTGAGGGAAGAGGAGGAGGTGGGGGGGGCTGAGGTGGGAGGACGAGGGGGTGGAGGGAATGAGGGGGGAGGAGGAGTTGGGGGGCTGAGGGGGGGTGGAGGGTATGAGGGGGAGGAGGAGGTGGGGGGGCTGAGGGGGAGGAGGAGGTGGGGGGGCTGAGGGGGGAGGAGGAGGAGGGGGGGTGGGTTGAGGGAGGAGGAGGGGGTAGAGGGTCTGAGGGAGGAGGAGGAGGGGGTGGAGGGGCTGCGGGACGAGGAGGAGAAGGAGGGGGGTGGAGGGGCTGAGGGAGGAGGAGGAGGAGGAGGGGGTGGGGGCTGAGGGGGAGGAGGGGGTGCAGGGCTGAGGGAGGAGGAGGGGGGGTGGGTGGAGGGGCTGAGGAGGAGGAGGGGGTGGAGTGGAGGGGCTGAGGGAGGAGGGGGGAGGTGGAGGGGCTGAGGGAGGAGGTGGGGGTCGAGGAGCTGAGGGGGGAGGTGAGGAGGAGGTGGGGGTGGGGGGGCTGAGGGAGGAGGAGGAGGGGCTGAGGAGGAGGGGGTGGAGGGGCTGAGGAGGGGGAGGAGGAGGAGGGGGGGGTGGAGGGGCTGAGGAGGGGGAGGAGGAGGAGGGGGGTGGAAGGGCTGAGGGAGGAGGATGGGGTGGGGGTGCTGAGGGAGGAGGGGGGTGGGGGGGCTGAGGAGGAGGAGGTGCTGAGGGGGGTGGAGGGGCTGAGGAGGAGGAGGAGGAGGGGGTGGGGTGGAGGGGCTGAGGGAGGAGGAGGGGAGGGGGTGGAGGAGCTGAGGGAGGAGGGGTGGGGGGCTGAGGGAGGAGGAGGAGGAGGTGGGTGGAGGGTCTGAGGGAGGAGGGGGGTGGAGGGGCTAAGGGAGGAGGTGGAGGAGGAGGTGGGGGGGCTGAGGGAGGAGGAGGAGGAGGGGGGAGGGTCTGAGGGAGGAGGAGGGGGAGGGTCTGAGGGAGGAGGGGGTGGAGGGTCTGAGGGAGGAGGGGGTGGAGGGGCTGAGGGAGGAGGCGGGGCTGAGGGAGGAGGCGGGGGGGAGGAGGGGCGGGGCGGAGGGAGGAGGCGGGGCGGAGGGAGGAGGCGGGGCGGAGGGAGGAGGCGGGGCGGAGGGAGGAGGCGGGCGGAGGGAGGAGGCGGGGCGGAGGAGGAGGCGGGGCGGCGGGAGGAGGCGGGCGGAGGGAGGAGGCGGGGCGGAGGGAGGAGGCGGGGCGGAGGGAGGAGGCGGGGCGGAGGGAGGAGGCGGGGCGGAGGGAGGAGGCGGGGCGGAGGGAGAGGCGGGGCGGAGGGAGGAGGCGGGGCGGAGGGAGGAGGCGGGGCGGAGGGAGGAGGCGGGGCGGAGGGAGGAGGCGGGGCGGAGGGAGGAGGCGGGGCGGAGGAGGAGGGGGCGGAGGAGAGGCGGGCGGGAGGAGGCGGGGCGGAGGGAGGAGGCGGGGCGGAGGGAGGAGGCGGGCGGAGGGAGGAGGCGGGGCGGAGGAGGAGGCGGGGCGGAGGGAGGAGGCGGGCGGAGGGAGGAGGCGGGGCGGAGGGAGGAGGCGGGGCGGAGGAGGAGGCGGGGCGGAGGGAGGAGGCGGGGCGGAGGGTCTGAGGGAGGAGGCGGGGCGGAGGGGCTGTGGGGGGGTGGAGGAGGGGGTGGAGGGGCTGAGGGAGGAGGTGGGGGGGTGGAGGGGCTGAGGGAGGAGGTGGGGGGTGGAGGGGCTGAGGGAGGAGGTGGGGGGGTGGAGGGGCTGAGGGAGACGGTGGGGGAGGAGGTGGAGGGCTGAGGGAGGAGTGGGGGAGGAGGTGGAGGGGCTGAGGGAGACGGTGGGGGAGGAGGAGGGGTGGGGGGCTGAGCGAGGAGGAGGAGGTGGGGGGGGCTGAGGTGGGAGGACGAGGGGGTGGAGGGAATGAGGGGGGAGGAGGAGTTGGGGGGGCTGAGGGGGGCGTGGAGGGTATGAGGGGGAGGAGGAGGTGGGGGGCTGAGGGGGAGGAGGAGGTGGGGGGGCTGAGGGGGGAGGAGGAGGTGGGGGGGCTGAGGGAGGAGGAGGAGGGGGGTGGAGGGTCTGAGGGAGGAGGAGGGAGGAGGAGGAGGGGGTAGAGGGTCTGAGGGAGGAGGAGGGGGTAGAGGGGCTGAGGAGGGGTGGAGGGCTGAGGGAGGAGGAGGAGGGGGTGGAGGGGCTGCGGGAGGAGGAGGAGAAGGAGGGGGGTGGAGGGGCTGAGGGAGGAGGAGGAGGGGGTGGGGGCTGAGGGGGGAGGAGGGGGGTGGAGGGTCTGAGGGAGGAGGAGGGGGTGTGGGGTGGAGGGGCTGAGGGAGGAGGAGGGGGTTGGAGTGGAGGGGCTGAGGGAGGAGGGGGGGGAGGTGGAGGAGCTGAGGGAGGAGGTGGGGGGTCGAGGGGCTGAGGGGAGGTGGAGGAGGAGGTGGGGGTGGGGGGCTGAGGGAGGAGGAGGAGGGGGCTGAGGAGGAGGGGGTGGAGGGGCTGAGGAGAAGGGAGGAGGAGGAGGGGGGGTGGAGGGGCTGAGGAGGGGGAGGAGGAGGAGGGGGGTGGAGGGAGGAGGGGGGTGGGGGGGCTGAGGGAGGAGGAGGTGCTGAGGGGGTGGAGGGGCTGAGGAGGAGGAGGGGGTGGGGTGGAGGGGCTGAGGAGGAGGAGGAGGGGAGGGGGTGAGGGGCTGAGGGAGGAGGGGGTGGGGGCTGAGGGAGGAGGAGGTGGGTGGAGGGTCTGAGGGAGGAGGAGGTGGAGGGGCTGAGGGAGGAGGTGGAGGAGGAGGTGGGGGGCTGAGGAGGAGGAGGGGGAAGGGTCTGAGGGCGGAGGGGGGGAGGGTCTGAGGAGGAGGAGGGGGGGAGGGTCTGAGGGAGGAGGAGGGGTGAGGGTCTGAGGGAGGAGGAGCGGGTGAGGGTCTGAGGGAGGAGGAGGGGGGAGGTCTGAGGGAGGAGGGGGGGGAGGGTCTGAGGAGGAGGAGGCGGGGCTGAGGAGGAGGCGGGCTGAGGGAGGAGGCGGGGCTGAGGGAGGAGGCGGGGCTGAGGGAGGAGGCGGGGCTGAGGGGGGGAGGCGGGTTCTGAGGGGGGGAGGCGGGCTGAGGGGGGAGGCGGGGCTGAGGGGGGAGGCGGGGCTGAGGGGGAGCGGGGCTGAGGGGGGAGGCGGGGCTGAGGGGGGAGGCGGGGCTGAGGGGGAGGCGGGGCTGAGGGGGGAGGCGGGGCTGAGGGGGGAGGCGGGGCTGAGGGGGGAGGCGGGGCTGAGGGGGGAGGCGGGGCTGAGGGGGGAGGCGGGGCTGAGGGGGGGAGGCGGGGCTGAGGGGGGAGGCGGGCTGAGGGGGGAGGGCGGGCTGAGGGGGGAGGCGGGGCTGAGGGGGGAGGCGGGGCTGAGGGGGGAGGCGGGGCTGAGGGGGGAGGCGGGGCTGAGGGGGAGGCGGAGGGGGTGGGGTGGAGGGGCTGAGGGAGGAGAAGGGGAGGTGGAGGAAGTGGGGGGGTGGAGGGGCTGAGGGAGGAGCTGTAGGAGGAGGAGGGGGTGGGGGGGCTGAGGAGGAGCTGTAGGAGGAGGGGGGGTGGAGGGTCTGAGGGAGGAGGAGGAGGAGGGGGGTGGAGAGGCAGAGGGAGGAGGAGGAGGAGGAGGGGGGTGGAGGATCTGAGGGAGGAGGGGCTGAGGGAGGAGGAGGAGGAGGGGGGTGGAGGGCTGAGGGAGGAGGAGGGGGTGGAGGGGCTGGGGAGGAGGAGGGGGTGGAGGGGCTGGGGGAGGAGGAGGAGGGGGTGGGGGCTGAGGGAGGAGGTGGGGCTGATGGAGGAGGAGGGGGTGGGGGGGCTGAGGGAGGAGGTGGGGCTGATGGAGGAGGAGGGGGAAGGAGGGGCTGAGAGAGGAGGAGGAGGTGGGTGGAGGGGCTGAGGGAGGAGTGGGGGTGTGGAGGGGCTGAGGGAGGAGGTGGAGGAGGGGGTGTGGGGCTGAGGGAGGAGGTGGAGGAGGAGGAGGGGGTGGAGGGCTGAGGGAGGAGGTGGGGGGTGCTGAGGGAGGAGGTGGGGGGTGGAGGGGCTAAGGGAGGAGGTGGGGGGGTGGAGGGCTAAGGGAGGAGGTGGGCGATGGAGGGGCTAAGGGAGGTGGTGGGGGGGTGGAGGGCTGAGGGAGGAGGAGGAGGGTGGAGGGGCTGAGGAGGAGGGAGGAGGGGTGGAGGGGCTGAGGGGTGGAGGGGCTGAGGGAGGAGGAGGAGGGGGGTGGAGGGTCTGAGGGAGGAGGAGATGGGGGGTGGAGTGGCTGAGGGAGGAAGAGGAGGGGGGGTGGAGGGGCTGAGGGAGGAGGAGGGGGTGGAGAGGAGGAGGGTGGAGGGGCTGAGGGAGGAGGAGGGGGCTGGAGGGGCTGAGGGAGGAGAGGAGGGGTGCTGGAGGGGCTTAGAGGGAGGAGGAGGAGTGGGGTGGAGGGACTGAGGAGGAGGAGTGGGGTGGACGGGCTGAGGGAGGAGGAGGAGGAGGGGCTGAGGGAGGAGGAGGGGCTGAGGGAGGTTGAGGGGGGTTGGAGGGCTGAGGGAGGAGGAGGAGGGGGTGGAGGGGCTGAGGGAGGAGGGGGGGTGGAGGGCCTGAGGGAGGAGGAGGGGCTGGAGGGGGGAGGAGGGGGGGTGGAGGGGGTTGGAGGAGGAGGTGAGGAGGGGGAGGAGGTGAGGAGGGGGAGGAGGTGAGGGGGAGGAGGTGAGGGGGAGAGGTGAGGGGGAGGAGGTGAGGGGAGGAGGTGAGGGGGAGGAGGTGAGGGGGAGGAGGTGAGGGGGAGGAGGTGGGGGGGCTGGGGGAGGAGGTGGGGGGACTGATGTGGTGGGGGGGCAGCTGAGGTTGGAGGGGGGCTGATGGTGGTGGGGGGGGCGGTGGGGGGAGCTGAGGGTGGAGGGGGGGGCTGAGGGTGGAGAGGGGGGGGCTGAGGGTGGAGAGGGGGGGGCCTGAGGGTGGAGAGGGGGGGGCTGCGGGTGGAGAGGGGGGGGCTGCGGGTGGAGGAGGGGCTGCGGGTGAGGGGGGCTGCGGGTGGAGGGGGGGGCTGCGGGTGGAGGGGGGGCTGCGGGTGGAGGGGGGGGGGCTGCGGGTGGGGGGGGGCTGCGGGTGGAGGGGGGGGCTGCGGGTGGAGGGGGGGCTGCGGGTGGAGGGGGGGGCTGCGGGTGGAGGGGGGGCTGCGGGTGGAGGGGGGGGCTGCGGGTGGAGGGGGGCTGCGGGTGGAGGGGGGGCTGCGGGTGGAGGGGGGGCTGCGGGTGAGGGGGGGCTGCGGGTGGAGGGGGGGCTGCGGGTGGGAGGGGGGGGCTGCGGGTGGAGGGGGGGGCTGCGGGTGGAGGGGGGGGCTGCGGGTGGAGGGGGGGGCTGCGGGTGGAGGGGGGGCTGCGGGTGGAGGGGGGGCTGCGGGGGGAGGGGGGTTGAGGGGGGAGGGGGTGGCTGAGGGGGGCGGGGAAGAGCTGAGGGAGGGGGAGGGGGCGGGGAAGGGCTGAGGGAGGAGGAGGGGGGCGGGGAAGGGCTGAGGGAGGAGGGGGGAGGGTGTGGAAGGGCTGAGGGAGGAGGAGGGTGGAAGTGGAAGGAGGGGAGGAGGGGAGTGGAAGGAAGGAGGGGAGGAGTGGGGTAGAGGGGCTGAGGAAGGGATGGAGGGGCTGAGGAGGAGGAGGGGGGCTGGAGGGGCTGAGGAGGAGGGGGGCTGGAGGGGCTGAGGAGGAGGGGGCTGGAGGGCTGAGGAGGGGAGGTGGAGGGGCTGAGGAGGAGGAGGGGGGGTGGAGGGGCTGAGGAGGAGGAGGGGGGGTGGAGGGGCTGAGGAGGAGGAGGGGGGGTGGAGGGGCTGAGGAGGAGGGGGGTGGAGGGGCTGAGGAGGAGGAGGGGGGTGGAGGCGCGGAGGAGGAGGCGGGGGTTGAGGGTGGAGGGGGCGGAGTAGGAGGAGGAGGAGGGGGTGGAGGGGTGGAGGAGGTGGAGGGCCGGAGGAGGAGGAGGGGGGGGTGGAGGGGCGGAGGAGGAGGAGGGGGGTGAGGGGCGGAGAGGAGGAGGGGGTGGAGGGGCGGAGGAGGAGGAGGGGGGGTGGAGGGGCGGAGGAGGGAGGAGGGGGGGTTGAGGCGCGGAGGAGGAGGGGGGGGGGGTGGAGGCGCGGAGGAGGAGGAGGGGGGGTGGAGGCGCGGAGGAGGGGGAGTGGAGGCGCGGAGGAGGAGGAGGGGGGTGGAGGCGCGGCGGAGGAGGGGGGTGGAGGGATGGAGGACGAGGAGGAGGGGTGTGGACGGGTGGAGGAGGAGGGGTGTAGGGGTGGAGTAGGAGGTGGTGGAGCGGCGGAGGAGGAGGGGTGGAGGGAGGAGGAGGGGGGTGGGGGAGGGAGGGGGGCGGAGGGAGGAGGAGGAGGTGGTGGGGCTGGGGGGAGGAGGTGGAGGGGCTGGGGGAGGAGGGGGAGGGCTGGGTAGGAGGTGGGGGGGCTGGGGTAGGAGGTGGGGGGGGCTGGGGTAGGAGGTGGGGGGGCTGGGGGAGGAGGTGGGGGGGCTGGGGGGCTGACGGTGGTGGGGGGGCTGACGGTGGTGGGGGGGCTGGGGGCTGACGGTGGTGGGGGGGGCTGGGGGGCTGACGGTGGTGGGGGGGCTGGGGGGCTGACGGTGGTGGGGGGGCTGGGGGGCTGACGGTGGTGGGGGGGCTGGGGGGGCTGACGGTGGTGGGGGGGCTGGGGGGCTGACGGTGTGGGGGGGCTGGGGGGCTGACGGTGGTGGGGGGCTGGGGGGCTGACGGTGGTGGGGGGGCTGGGGGGCTGACGGTGGTGGGGGGGCTGACGGTGGTGGGGGGGGCTGGGGGGGCTGACGGTGGTGGGGGGGCTGGGGGGCTGACGGTGGTGGGGGGGCTGGGGGGCTGACGGTGGTGGGGGGGCTGGGGGGCTGACGGTGGTGGGGGGCTGGGGGGCTGACGGTGGTGGGGGGGCTGGGGGGCTGACGGTGGTGGGGGGGCTGGGGGAGGAGGTGGGGGGGCTGGGGGGCTGATGGTGGTGGGGGGGCGGTGGGGGGGGAGCTGAGGTTGGAGGGGGCTGATGGGGGGGGCTGAGGGTGGAGAGGGGGGGGCTGAGGGTGGAGAGGGGGTGGGCTGAGGGTGGAGAGGGGGTGGGGCTGAGGGTGGAGAGGGGGTGGGCTGCGGGTGGAGGGGGGGGGCTGCGGGTGGAGGGGGGGGGGGCTGCGGGTGGAGGGGGGGCTGCGGGTGGAGGGGGGGGCTGCGGGTGGAGGGGGGGGCTGCGGGTGGAGGGGGGGGGCTGCGGGTGGAGGGGGGGGCTGCGGGTGGAGGGGGGGGGCTGCGGGTGGAGGGGGGGCTGCGGGTGGAGGGGGGGGGGCTGCGGGTGGAGGGGGGGCTGCGGGTGGCGGGGGGGGCTGCGGGTGGAGGGGGGGGGCTGCGGGTGGAGGGGGGCTGCGGGTGGAGGGGGGGTTGAGGGGGGAGGGGGGGTTGAGAGGGGGGCGGGGAAGGGCTGAGGAGGGGGAGGGGGGCGGGGAAGGGCCTGAGGGAGGGAGGAGGGGGGCGGGGAAGGGCTGAGGGAGGAGGAGGGGGGCGGGGGAAGGGCTGAGGGAGGAGGAGGGTGGAAGTGGAAGGAGGGGGAGGAGGGGAGTGGAAGGGAAGGAGGGGGAGGGGCTGAGGGTGGAGGGGCTGAGGGGGGGGGAGGAGGGGGGTTGGAGGTGCTGAGGGAGGAGGAGGGGGTGGAAGGGCTGAGGGGGATGGTGAGAGGGGGGGATGATGGGGTTAAGGTCGCAGACTGGGGGGGTTGGAGGGGCTGAGGTTCGTGGCGGGACTGGGTGGGGTACGGGGGCGGGGCGGATGGAGTGGCTGAGGGGGGGGGATTTTGAGAGAGTTGGGGAGGGCTGAGGGTCAGGGAGGTGATGGGGGGGCTGAGGGTCAGGGAGGTGATGGGGGGGTTAAGTTGACATGAGTGGTTGCCTGTGGTTTAATGACCGTTCGTTTTGGTCTGGGTGTTGGCTCTTACCTCGGTATAGAAACCCGGAGTTTCCGTGCCAGCTGATCTATGTATTTATGTTTGGGTTCATGCTTTTGAGGTGCTTGGGTGAGATCGAAGAGTTCAGTGGACCTCATCTCACCGTACTCCTGACCCCGCCACAGGATGGTTTTATCCTAACTTCTCCCTTTTGCAACAATTCCAAACTCTTTCATTGGTTGTCAGATATTTTTGGATGCCCTGTTCCAGTGAAAAGCAAGGTATAAATGCTAATCCTTTCTGTTTGATTTCTGGGAGCCAATTATTTTGTCCTGAGCACTAAGCCAGAAGATCGCCCACACCACATAATGCTAGCGAACACTGTATCGAGGGTGTGTGATATTGTCAGTTGTGCTTGTTGTAGGCTGAATCGTGCAACTGAGGCACTGTCTATTCCCTTGGTATGATCCAAAAGATCCCACTGCACTATTGGGAGACCCAGTTGTGTTTTATCAATGTCCTGGCCAGCATTTAGTCTTGCAATCACCAAAAACAGATTACTCGTTAATCTTGTGGAACCTTGATGCTTTATTTAAATTGCTGATCCCATTAATTTGCATCTTGTGTTGCTAATAATGTACCTGGGTGTTCCGCTTGAGGTTTCACCCACCATTGAGAGAACAGGACAAATTATAGCCTTGGCAAACCTCAACTCCACAAAATTCACAGAGCAAGCCTCAAGAGTTAAAAATGGGAAAAGGAAGTGTTTTGCCCAGACTCCTGGTTTGAATCAGGAGTTTGATCTCTAATGGCTAGAAATGGTTTGGTGATGGTTACTGCTTGCCTCAAGACACTGAAGGAAATGCAGCTGTGCTTAACGTTGAGATTCTGTTGCAGGCCCATCTGCTTTGGGAATCTGCTTACTTTTAATTCTATAATTATGGTTTGATGACTTTGCTTCTGTTGTATAACATTTGTCGTGAGTTACTTGTGCATGTGCTGAAGCAAAGCTCTTGTTTATGAAACAGCAAACAATCAGGATGGTCCAGTGCTTGTGGGTAATGTGTGGCTAGGAAGTTCATATTTTTATCTTGGTATTTTCCGTTTTGACCAATTAACTTGGCAGAGACAAATATCTGGAGGGGATGATGCTTGGATGTTTTGAAACAAAATACTAGGTTTATTTAAAACATTTCAGTTCAAACATCCCAGTTTTGTTCTGTTTTGCTTACAGTTCTGTTTCCCAGAGCGATGGTGCCCCTTTAATCTTGCTCGGCTGAAAGTAACTGGATTGGGAATCCTCCCCCCGAGCCAAGCAGATCATGTTGCCTGGAAGATTCGCGTGCCAAACCTGTGGAGTGGTTTTCCAAGGTTGGGCAGCGCTTGGGTTAGCTTGGACTCGGTCTGTGTAGCTTGATGAGCGTCTGCGGGATCCTTCCCAAAAATGACGCTTCAGGATGCAAGAGCCACATGGGATTGTCTCAGTCACGGCAATAAAATTTATCATTCGACTGGAGGGCGAGGCCATTGCTTCTGTTCAATACAGTGAGGGAGCCGTGTGAAACTTTTTAATACCTCTGGCTTGTCCGTAGTTTGTGCTGCTCTGGTTGAAAGTAGTGAAGAACATTTGTGATTCCGAAAACATCGGTGAACGGGCAGAGACATAACTTGAGCATGGATCTGTGCCTTCAGGAGAGATGTGGTGAATCTGGAGGGTGGCCAGATAATACTGAGGGTATGCAATTGTGCTTTTTCAGCAAAGCAAACTGAATCCATTTTGATTTCTCTGATTGGAAGTGCCAAGTCTGTGCGCCCCAGATCACCAGCAGTATTGTATTCTGCGAGCAGATGTTTTCTATTATTTTACACAAATGGTCTGTCAGTATTGTTTTTTCATTTTGTGCGTACTAAATGCAGATTCCAAAACAAGTATATTGTGTATTTATCACTGCTGTAAACATGATGTAGGGCAGCTTATAATTACTGTAATCAATGACAGATGAACCATCGGATATTGTTCCCATACATATCCGATACATTGTTTAGTTTTTTCCCAGAATTTAAGTCCATCGTAAAGTTTACTTTGCTGTGCTCTTTGAAACAGTTTACATTCACATCCATGTGCTTTTCTTTTAAATGGTTAAACATATTTAAATTTCTCTTCTTTGCATCAACAAAATCGGTCTAATGAACCACAGGCAGCAAGAAATGCTGCAGCGCGCGGGTGAAGTTCACTCCAATGAGCCTCAAAGGCCAGACATTCCCAAGTCTGATTCTGGCTCTGCTGAGTTAGCTGATCTTGCTCGGGGCAGCAGGTGAGCTGCTACTATTAGCTTCCAACATCCCTGCGCTAGGAAGGGGGAGGGGAATGAGGCAGACTTCCAACTTCTTGTGGCTGTCTAGAGACCCTGCTGGAAAATGTGTGTTAGAACAGGATTCGGGCTTTGCTGTGATCAAGTAGCTCTTGATAGCTATCCATGATCACAGGGTGCCCAGCATCACAGGGAACTTTAATTAATATTAAAAACAAAGTCCCCTCCCACTAAAGAACAAAAATGTACAGCACAGGAACAGGCCCTTAGGCCCTCCAAGCCCGTGCCGACCATGCTGCCCGTCTAAACTACAATCTTCTACACTTCCTGGGTCCGTATCCCTCTATTCCCATCCTATTCATGTATTTGTCAAGATGCCCCTTAAATGTCACTATCGTCCCTGCTTCCACCACCTCCTCCGGTAGCGAGTTCCAGGCACCCACTACCCTCTGCGTAAAAAAACTTGCCTCGTACATCTACTCTAAACCTTGCCCCTCTCACCTTAAACCTATGCCCCCTAGTAATTGACCCCTCTACCCCGGGGAAAAGCCTCTGACTATCCACTCTGTCTATGCCCCTCATTCTTCAAATTCTTTGAATAGGTAACCAGTACAACCGACAAGGGGGAGTCAGTCGATGTGGTATATTTGGACTTTCAGAAGGCGTTTGACACAAATGAAATGAAAATTGCTTATTGTCACAAGTAGGCTTCAAATGAAGTTGCTGTGAAAAGCCCCTCGTCGCCACATTCTGGCGCCTGTTCGGGGAGGCTGGTACAGGAATTGAACCGTGCTGCTGGCCTACTTTGGTCTGCTTTAAAAGCGAGCTCTTTAGCCCTGTGCTAAACCAGCCCCAGATAATAATCGCTTATTGTCACAAGTAGGCTTCAATGAAGTTACTGTGAAACATTCCCACAGTCCCACAAACGAGATTATTGTGCAAAATTAAAGCGCATGGGATTGGGGGAAATGTATTGAGGTGGATAGAAAACTGGTTGGCAGAGAGGAAACAAAGAGTAGGGATTAATGGGTCCTTTTCAAATTGGCAGGCAGTAGTAACCAGTGGGGGTACCACAGGGATCGGTGCTGGGACCCCAGCTATTCACAATATATATTGATGATTTGGATGAGGGAACAAAATGTAACATCTCAAAGTTTGCATTTGATACCAAATTAGGTGGGAGGGTGAATTGTGACGAGGATGCAGGAATCCTGCAGCAAGATCTGGACAGGTTGGGCGAGTGGGCAAACCAATGGCAGATGCAGTATAATTTGGATAAGTGTGAGGTTATTCACTTTGGAAAGCAAAAACAGGAAGGCAGATTACTACCGAAATGGTTGTAAATTGGGAGAGGGGAGTGTGCAGTGGGACCTGGGTGTCCTTGTGCTGAAGGTAAGCATGCAGGCGGTAAAGAAGGCTAATGGTATGCTGGCCTTCATTGCAAGAGGTTTCAAGTATAGAAGCAGGGATGTGTTGCTGCAATTGTACAGGGCCTTGGTGAGGCCACACCTGGAGTATTGTGGGCAGTTTTGGTCTCCTTCTCTGAGGAAGGATGTTCTTGCTCTCGAGGGAGAGCAGCGAAGGTTTACCAGACTGCTTCCAGGGATGGCGGGGACTGTCATATGAGGAGAGATTGACTAGGTTGGGATTGTTCTCGCTTGAGTTCAGAAGAATGGGGGGGGATCTCATAGAGACTTATAAAATTCTAACAGGACTGGACAGGGTAGATGCAGGAAGATGTTACCAATGATGGGTGTGTCCAGAACCAGAGGTTACAGCCTGAGGATTCAGGGTAAACCATTTCGGACAGAGATAAGGAGACATTTCTTCACACAAAGAGTGGTGAGCCTGTGGAATTCATTACCAAAGGAAGTAGTTGATGCTAAAACTTTGAATATATTCAAGAGGCGGCTGGATACAGCACTTGGGGAGAATGGGATCAAAGGCTATGGGGCGAAAGCAGGATTCGGCTATTGAGTTGGATGATCAGCCGTGATTGTGATGAATGGCGTAGCGGGCTTGAAGGGCCGAAGGGCCTCCTCCTGCTCCTATCTTCTATGTATGTATCTATGTAAATGTAGGGAATAATGTACCCATGTTGACTGTCAAACATGCATCTTCACCAATATATAACTAAACTGATTGATCAAGACATTGGTATTTGTGAGATCTTGTGTATAGATTGCCTGCTCTGCTACAGAGAGTATAATTCAAAAGTACCCCGTTGGCTGAAAAGTACTTTGGGGTAGGAGACATGAAAGACCCTCACCAAATGCAGTTCATCAGCTGGTCGTCATCTCGGTTCATTTGTACTCATCTGATTTGCTGATTATGAAAATATATCTCCTGATTTGAATTGATGGAGGTGGCACAGTGGTTAGCACTGCCACCTCACAGCACCAGGGACCCGGGTTCAATTCTGCCTTCGGGTACCTGTCTGTGTGGAGTTTGCACTTTCTCCCTTTGTCTGTTCTCCGGGTGCTCCGGTTTCATCCCACAGTCCAAAAATGTGCAGGTTAGGTGGATCGGCCATGATTTAAAAACAAAATTGCCCCATGGTGTCCAAAATGTTAGGTGGGGTTACGGGGATAGGGTGGAGGTGTGGGCTGCTCTTTCCAAGGCTGGTGCAGACTCGATGGACCGAATGGTCTCCTGCACTGGAAATTCTGCACTGGAAATTCTATGATCTTATGAATTGGAATTCTGGCATTTACAAATTCTTCTCCAAAAGTTGAGAAGAAAATTAAATCGTATGCATCAGTTTTTTTTTGGGGGGGGGGAAATAAGTACGCCAGCTTTTCTGCAGTTTGTCACGAAAGGTTGTGACATGATAGAAATATTACAATAACATGTATGAACTTGACCATAAAATTGTGACTTTTCCAGTTGAAGGGGGAATACAGCAGTGGCTCAGAGATGTCTTTGTGTCTCTTAAAGTACGATGCTTCCATTGATTTGAAAACTGGTTCCAAATCGAATTATTGAGCTGTTAATTTATTGTTGACAGTTTTGGTTCGGTGACCAGAGTAAGTTAGAGATGGGAAATGAGTTGCGTTGTTTTTCAAAACATAAACTAAGCTGCAATAGAGTTCTGAAAGGTAAACATTACACCACGATTGAAGATAATTACAGGCAACAAAGCATCCCTTGTTTATACCTCTTTGAAGCGTGTAATTAAAAGAGCTCTGTGGGACTGAGTTCACAGTTTGTTGGGAAAAAATGTAGAATTGTGCAACTTAAAATCGGGCAAGGTACCTCTTTGCGTGCTGCCTTGATAACTTCTTATTGTCCCCTTTATGCTTTCCAGGTCTCGCAGAGAATTAGCTTTGCAAGGAAAGTAATTTGTCAACAGTCCCACGCACCCCAACAGGGCTTAAATTTCCAAAATAAGGTTCATAGATATAAAAATGGTTCCATGATTTTTAAAAAATCTTTAAATATAAGTAATAAAATTCAGGCGGTTCAAATTGTAAGTGCCCTTCTGCTTCGTTCTTCAAATAAAGATTTATTCCCTTTTTCTACAGTTTCTAGTAGACTGCTTGCGCTGGGAGCAGGTTCAGGCACTGTTTTTAAAAAAATGTCAAATTCCAATTAGGCAATTTAGCATGGCCAATCCACCTACCCTGCAGATCTTCGGGTTGTGGGGGTGCGACCCACGGGGACAGTGACCGGGGGCTGGGATCGAACCCACTGTGGCACCAGAACAAAGAAAAGTATAGTACGAAGTCTTACAACACCAGGTAAAAGTCCAACAGGTTTGTTTCGATGTCACTAGCTTTCGGAGCGCTGCTCCTTCCTCAGGTGAAGGATTCGCTGCGCTCCGAAAGCTAGAGACATCGAAACAAACCTGTTGGACTTTAACCTGGTGTTGTAAGACTTCATACTGTGCTCACCCCAGTCCAACGCCGGCATCTCCACATCAAAGAAAAGTATAGCACAGGAACAGGCCTTTCGGCCCTCCAAGCCCGCGCCGACCATGCTGCCCATCTAAACTAAAATCTTCTACACTTCCTGGGTCCGTATCCCTCTATTCCCATCCTATTCATGTATTTGTCAAGACGCCCCTTAAATGTCACTATCGTCCCTGCTTCCACCACCTCCTCCGGTAGCGAGTTCCAGGCACCCACTACCCTCTGCGTAAAAAACTTGCCTCGTACATCTACTCTAAACCTTGCCCCTCTCACCTTAAACCTATGCCCCCTAGTAATTGACCCCTCTACCCTGGGAAAAAACCTCTGACTATCCACTCTGTCTATGCCCCTCATAATTTTGTAGACCTCTATCAGGTCGCCCCTCAACCTCCTTCGTTCCAGTGAGAACAAACCGAGTTTCTTCAACCGCTCCTCATAGCTAATGCCCTCCATACCAGGCAACATCCTGGTAAATCAAATCTCTTCTGCACCCTTTCTAAAGCCTCCACATCCTTCTGGTAGTGTGGCGACCAGAATTGAACACTATACTCCAAGTGTGGCCTAACTAAGGTTCTATACAGCTGCAACATAACTTGCCAATTCTTATACTCAGTGCCCCGGCCAATGAAGGCAAGCATGCCGTATGCCTTGACTACCTTCTCCACCTGTGTTGCCCCTTTCAGTGACCTGTGGACCTGTACACCTAGATCTCTCTGATCTCAACTTCTGGGGATTAGTTAGGCTCAGGGACAGTAGAAGGCTTGGCACTGCCGCCTCCAGGGTTTAATTCCGACCTCGGGTGACTGTCTGTGTGGTGTTTGTTCTTTCTATTCGTGTCTGCGTGGGTTTCCTCCGGGTGCTCCGGTTTCCTCCCACAGTCCAAAGATGTGCAGGTTAGGTGCATTGGCCATGGTCAATTGCCCTTAGTGTCCAAAAGGTTAGGTGTGTTTACTTGGTTATGAGAATAGGCTGGAGGCAGAGGCTTAAGCAGGGTGCGAGTGGAGACTCGAGGGCCGAATGGCCCCCTTCTACACTGTGAATTCTATGATTCTGCTCGTTGTCTTTTATGTTCCGTGAGTTTGTTGGAGGAGCAGGACAATCTGTGCTGAGTAAATGGAGTGCAGACTTTATCAGATGGAGGTCTGATGGCCATTGAGCTGATGGGCGCATATCCTGCGTGTGCCCCTCAGCCGTAAATGTACTGTGTGAAGGGACTGCACTTGTTGGCTTCACATCTTTAAAGAAATAAAGTCCACTGCTTGGGGCATTAACGTCAGAAGATACAACACCGAATCAGGCCAAACTAGAACAAAGAACAAAGAAAAGTACAGCACAGGAACAGGCCCTCCAAGCCCGTGCCGACCATACTGCCCGACTAAACTACAATCTCCTACACTTCCTGGGTCCATATCCCTCTATTCCCATCCTATTCATGTATTTGTCAAGATGTCCCTTAAATGTCACTATCGTCCCTGCTTCCTCCACCACCTCCGGCAGCGAGTTCCAGGCACCCGCTACCCTCTGCGTAAAAAACTTGCCTCGTACATCTACTCTAAACCTTGCCCCTCTCAACTTAAACCTATGCCCCCCGAGTAATTGACCACTCTACCCCGGGGAAAAGCCTCTGACTATCTACTCGGTCTATGCCCCTCATAATTTTGTAGACCTCTATCAGGTCGCCCCTCAACCTCCGTCATTCCAGTGAGAACAAACCGAGTTTCTTCAACCGCTCCTCATAGCTAATGCCCTCCATACCAGGCAACATCCTGGTAAATCTCTTCTGCACCCTCTCTAAAGCCTCCACATCCTTCTGGTAGTGTGGCGACCAGAATTGAACACTGTACTCCAAGTGTGGCCTAACTAAGGTTCTATACAGCTGCAACATGACTTGCCAATTCTTATACTCAGTGCCCCGGCCAATGAAGGCAAGCATGCCATATGCCTTCTTGACTATCTTCTCCACCTGTGTTGCCCCTTTCAGTGACCTGTGGACCTGTACACCTAGATCTCTCTGACTTTCAATACTCTTGAGGGTTCTACCATTCACTGTATATTCCCTACCTGCATTAGACCTTCCAAAATGCATTACCTCACATTTGTCTGGATTAAACTCCATCTGCCATCTCTCCGCCCAAGTCTCCAAACAATCTAAATCCTGCTGTATCCTCTGACAGTCCTCATCGCTATCCGCAATTCTACCAACCTTTGTGTCGTCTGCAAACTTACCAATCAGACCAGTTAAGTTTTCCTCCAAATCATTTATATGTATTACAAACAGCAAAGGTCCCAGCACTGATCCCTGCGGAACACCACTAGTCACAGCCCTCCAATTAGAAAAGCATCCTTCCGTTGCTACTCTCTGCCTTCTATGACCTAGCCAGTTCTGTATCCACCTTGCCAGCTCACCCCTGATCCTGTGTGACTTCTCCTTTTGTACTAGTCTACTATGAGGGATCTTGTCAAAGGCCGTACTGAAGTCCATATAGACAACATCCACTGCCCTACCTGCATCAATCATCTTTGTGACCTCCTCGAAAAACTCTTATCAAATTAGTGAGACACGACCTCCCCTTCACAAAACCATGCTGCCTCTCACTAATACGTCCATTTGCTTCCAAATGGGAGTAGATCCTGTCTCGAAGAATTCTCTCCAGTAATTTCCCTACCACTGACGTAAGGAACAGAGGAACAACATTGGCTATTCTCCAGTCCTCCGGGACATCACCTGAAGACAGTGAGGATCCAAAGATGTCTGTCAAGGCCTCAGCAATTTCCCCTCTAGCCTCCTTCAGTATTCTGGGGTAGATCCCATCAGGCCCTGAGGACTTATCTACCTTAATATTTTTTAAGACACCCAACACCTCGTCTTTTTGGATCACAATGTGACCCAGGCTATCTACACACCCTTCTCCAGACTCAACGTCTACCAATTCCTTCTCTTTGGTGAATACTGATGCAAAGTATTCATTTAGTACCTCGCCCATTTCCTCTGACTCCACACATAGATTCCCTTGCCTATCCTTCAGTGGCCAACCCTTTCCCTGGCTACCCTCTTGCTTTTTATGTACGTGTAAAAAGCCTTGGGATTTTCCGTAACCCTATTTGATAATTACTTTTCGTGACCCCTTCTAGCCCTCCTGACTCCTTGCTTAAGTATCTTCCTACTTTCCTTATATTCCACACAGGCTTCGTCTGTTCCCAGCCTTTTAGCCCTGACAAATGCCTCCTTTTTCTTTTTGACGAGGCCTACAATATCTCTCGTTATCCAATGTTCCCGAAAATTGCCATATTGATCCTTCTTCCTCACAGGAACATGCCAGTCCTGAATTCCTTTCAACTGACACTTGAAAGCCTCCCACATGTCAGATGTTGATTTACCCTCAAACATCCGCCCCCAATCTAGGTTCTTCAGTTCCCACCTAATATTGTTACAATTAGCCTTCCCCCAATTTAGCACATTCACCCTAGGACCACTCTTATCCTTGTCCACCAGAACTTTAAAACTTACTGAATTGTGGTTACTGTTCCCGAAATGCTCCCTGACTGAACCTTCTACCACCTGGCCGGGCTCATTCCCCAATACCAGGTCCAGTACAGCCCCTTCCCTAGTTGGACTGTCTACATATTGTTTTAAGAAGCCCTCCTGGATGCTCCTTACAAACTCTGCCCCGTCTAAGCCCCTGGCACTAAGTGAGTCCCAGTCAATATTGGGGAAGTTGAAGTCTCCCATCACAACAATCCTGTTGTTTTTACTCTTTTCCAAAATCTGTCTACCTATCTGCTCCTCTATCTCCCGCTGGCTGTTGGGAGGCCTGTAGTATACCCCCAACATTGTGACTGCACCCTTCTTATTCCTGATCTCTACCCATATAGCCTCACTGCCCTCTGAGGTGTCCTCCCGCAGTACAGCTGTGATATCCTCCCTAACCAGTAGCGCAACTCCGCCACCCCTTTTACATCCCCCTCTATCCCCGCCTGAAACATCTAAAACCTGGAGCGTTTAGCTGCCAATCCTGCCCTTGCCATCAACCAGGTCTCTGTAATGGCAACAACATCATAGTTCCAAGTACTAATCCAAGCTCTAAGTTCATCTGCCTTACCCGTAATACTTCTTGCATTAAAACATATACACTTCAGGCCACCAGACCCGCTGTGTTCAGCAACTTCACCCTGTCTGCTCTGCCTCAGAGCCACACTGTCCCTATTCCCTAGTTCTCCCCTCAATGCTCTCACCTTCTGACCTATTGCTCTGTTGCCCCACCCCCCTGCCCATACTAGTTTAAACCCTCCCGTGTGACACTAGCAAACCTCGCAGCCAGGATATTTATGCCCCTCCAGTTTAGATGCAACCCGTCCTTCTTACATAGTCTTATATACTGGGAGGATGTTTCTTCTTGTGGGGGAGACTAGAACTCCGGGGGGGGGGTGGGGGGGGGGGGGGGGGGGGGGGGGGGGGGGGGGGGGCGGGACCAGTCAGAATGAGAGGTGTTGGATGGATTTTTGATAGTTTAGGGTGTCAGGGTTATGGTGGCTGATAGGAAAGTGGAGTTGAAACCACAGACAAAATCAGCCATGATCTAATCGAATGGTGAAGCATGGTTGAAGGGCAGAATGGCCTACTGCTGATCTGTGTTCCATTTAGCCCAGTCAGTTCGAGTTGGTATCGATGCTCCACTCATCTCTCATCCTTCCTAACCTTTTATCCTGTCTGACTTCTATGCTTATCTGACTTCCACTTTAATTGATCTTTACTGTTGGTCTCCCTGTGGAAATGGGTTTCCACATTCCACCACTCCTTGGGTCAAGACGTGTCTTCTGAATTCCTGATTTCAATTTTCTATTGATGGCTTCTGTTTTGCCTCTGCCACCGACCGAGGTGGAAACACTGTGCATCCTTCATTAAAAGCTTTCATAATTTCAAAGGCCCCACTGGGCTCTTTAACCTGTTTTTTTCAAGAGGAGAGGGGCCAAGCCCGTCATCCTTTCTGGGCAGGCATTGTCCTTGTTAAACCTTTTTTGCACCCCTCCATGCGTTGATATCCCTTCCGTAATATGGAACCAGGATTGTACACTGTGAGGTTCAAAACCAGTTTAGCGCAACCTCTCTACTTTTCATTCCTGTCCCTCGAGACATAAACCCCTGTGTTTGGTTTGCTTTCATAATTGCCCTTATTGACATGCAACATGTTTTTGTGCTTTTTGTGTTGTAACTCCCAGATCCCATTGTTCCTCATTTAGATTTTTACTGCTTATTTAAAAAATGTACTACCCAGCACTTTTCCAAGGTCACACCATTCCGAAATGAATTTCAATATTCTGCAATTTTATTGCTATCCGGATAGCGCTAAGGACTGTCAGAAGATACATCAGGATATAGATCAGTTGGAGACTGGGTGGAGATGTGGAGTTTAATCCAGACAATGAGATGATGCATTTTGGAAGGTCTAATATAGGTGGGAAATGGCAGAACCCTAAAGAGTATTGATAGGTAGAGGGATCTGGGTGTACAGGTCCGCAGGTCACTGAAAATGGAGGCATACGGCATGCTTGCTTTCTTCAGCCGGGACATAGAGTGTACAAATTAGCAAGTCGTGCTGCAGTCGTATATTATCTTAGTTTTTTTTAATGTTTCTAATTAAGGGGCAATTTGGTTTGGCCAATCCACCTACCCTGCAGATCTTTGGGTTTTGGGCGTGAGACCCACGCAGACACTGGGAGAATGTGTAAACTCCACACGGACAGTGACCCGGGGCGGGATTGAACCTGGGTCCTTGGCGCTGTGAGGCAGCAGTGCTAACCATTGCGCCGCCGTGCCTCCCTAGAACCTTAGTTAGGCCACACTTGGAATATACTAGAAGGATGTGGTGGCTTTGGAAGAGGGTACTGAACAGGTTTACCAGGATGTTGCCTGGTATGGAGGGCATTTGCTGTGAGGAGAGGTTGGATGTGAGGAGAGGTTGGATATGAGGAGGGGCATGGACCAGAGTGGATAGTCAGAAGTTTTTTCCCAGCTTGGAAGAGTCAGTTACGAGGAGCTATAGTTTTAAAGTGCGAGGGGCAAAGTTTGGAGGAGATGTGCGAGGAAAGTTTTTTTTTTTTTTTTACACAATGGGTAGTGGTTGCCTCAACCTCTGTTGGAGGAGGTGGTGGAAGCGGGTACAATAGTGACGTTTAAGGGGCGTCTTGACAAATAAATAAATAGGATGGTAATGAGGGATACGGACCCCGGAAGTGTAGAAGGTTTTAGGTTAGACCGAACAGCATGGCTGGCGTAGACTTGGAGGGCCGAAGGGCCTGTTCCTGTGCTGCACTTTTCTTTGTTTGACAGCAGTCCTCAGCGGGTCTCAGTATTGATCCTGTGGGACCTCTCTCAAACCTTTACACACCTTTACCCTGCTCTCAGCTTTTCTGTCTTGCAGCTAGGTCGCAATCCATTTTGCTAATTGTTGAGTACATATGCACTGATCGTGTTCATTAGTCTATTATTTTGGAAATTAAATATATTACATCTCCTGAGTTACGCTTTTCTACTCTCTCTGTCCTCTTCAAATAATTCAATGACGTTTCCCTTTTGCAATCCATGTTTTTTAAAAAAAATTATATTTTAAAGTTTTCAAACAGAATTTTTCCCTTTTACAAATCAACATAAAAATAGTACAGTTACTGATAAATAACATTATTTAAATAATATGGTGAACTAACAAAGTAACAAAAAATAGTGCCCCCCCCCCCCCCCCCCCCCCCCCCCCTCCCCGGGCTGCTGCTATCTATTTTCCCTTTAACGTTCCGCGAGATAGTCAAGGAACGGTTGCCACCGCCTGGAGAACCCCTGAGCCGATCCCCTCAGCGCAAATTTCATTCGTTCCAGTTTTATGAACCCTGCCATATCGTTATATCCAGGCCTCCACGCCGGGGGCTTTCGCTTCCTTCCACATAAATAGGATCCTTCGCCGGGCTATCAGGGACGCAAAGGCCAGAATATCGGCCTCTTTCGCCTCCTGCACTCCCGGCTCTTCCGCTACCCCTAAATATAGCTAACCCCCAGCCTGGCTTGACCCGGACCTTCCACCACCTTTGAAATCACTCTTGCCACTCCCCTCCAGTACTCATCCAGTTGCCGGACACGACCAGAACATGTGTGTGTGGTTCGCCGGGCTTCCCAAGCACCTCCCGCACTTGTCCTCCACTCCGAAGAACCTGCTTAGTCTTGCTCCCGTCATATGTGCTCTATGTAGAACATTAAATTGTATCAGTCTAAGCCTGCACAACGAGGACGAGGAATTTACCCTACTTAGGGCATCAGCCCACAGCCCCTCCTCAATCTCCTCCCCAGCTCTTCTTCCCATTTTCCCTTCAGCTCCTCTACCAGCGCCTCCCCCTCGTCTCATCTCCTGATATATTTCGGACACTTTTCCCTCCCCGACCCCATACCCCGGAAATCACTCTATCCTGGATCTCCTGTGTCGGGAGCAGCGGAAATTCCCTCACCTGTTGCCTCGTAAACGCCCTCACTTGCATATATCTAAAGATATTCCCCGGGGGCAACTCATACTTTTCCTCCAGCGCTCCCAGGCTCGCAAACGTCCCGTCTATAAACAAATCTCTCAGTTCCCTAATTCCTGCTCGTTGCCAGCTCTGGAACCCTCCGTCCATCCTTCCTGGGACAAACCCTGTGATTATTCCTGATCGGGGACCACACGAGGCACCCGTCACCCCCCTGTGTCGCCTCCACTGCCCCCAGATCCTTAGGGTTGCCACCACCACTGGGTTTGTGGTATACCCTTTTCGGGGAGAGCAGGCAGCGGCGCCGTCACCAGCGCCTTTAGGCTCGTTCCTTTACAGGACGCCATCTCCAGCCTCTTCCATGCCACCCCCTATCCCTCCCTCATCCACTTACAAACCATCGCCACATTGGTGGCCCAGTAGTAGTCGTCCAGGCTCGGCAATGCCAGTCCCCCTCTGTCCCTGCTACGCTGCAGGAACCCCCTCCTTACCCTTGGGGTCTTCCCTGCCCACACAAAGCTCATAATGCTCCTGTCTTATTTTCTTGAAAAAGGCCTTTGTGATCAGACTGGGGAGACATTGAAGAAACCTCGGGAGAACCATCATTTTACCCGCCGCCACTCTGCCTGCCAATGAGAGCGGCAGCATATCCCACCTCTTGAAATCCTCCTCCATCTGCTCCACCAGCCGCGTCAGATTAAGTCTGTGTAGAGTTCCCCAGCGCTCCTAGCCACCTGGATCCCCCAAATATCGGAAGCTCCTTTCCACTCTCCTTAACGGCAGGGGCGTCTATTCCTCCTTCCCTGGTCCCCGGGTGTAATACAAAAAGCTCGCTCTTCCCCCATATTTAGCCTGTATCCCGAAAAATCTCCAAAACTCCCTCAAATCTGCATAACCTCTGTCATCCCCTCTACCGGGTCCGCAACATATAGCAGTAAGTCATCTGCGTAGAGTGACACTCTATGTTCCTCTCCCCCTCTAACCACCCCCCTCCATTTCCTGGAGTCTCTCAACGCTATGGCCAGTGGTTCAATTGCCAACGCGAACAGTAATGGGGATAGGGGACACCCCTGCCTTGTTCCCCTGTGTAGCCGAAAATACTCGATCTTTGCCGGTTTGTGACTACACTTGCCACTGGGGCCCCATATAGGAGTCTGACCCATCTGACAAACCCTCCCCGAACCCAAACCTCCTCAACACCTCCCATAAATACTCCCACTCTACCCTATCCAATGCCTTCTCCGCAATCCATCGCCACCACTATCTCTGCCTCCCCCTCTGCTGGGGGCATCATTATCACCCCCAGCAGCCGTCGAACGTTGACATTCAGTTGTCTCCCCTTTACAAACCCTGTCTGGTCTTCATGCACCACCCCCGGGACACAATCCTCTGTCCTCGTCGCCAGCACCTTTGCCAGCAGCTTGGCGTCTACATTTAGGAGTGAGATAGGCCTATATGACCTGCATTGCAGCGGATCTTTATCCCGCTTCAGGATTAGTGATATCGTCGCCTCCGACATTGTCGGGGGTAGTATCCCCCCCTTCTCTGGCCTCGTTATAGGTTCTCGCCAGCAGCGGGGCCAACAGGTCCACATATTTCCTGTAGAATTCCACCGGGAAACCCGTCTGGTCCCGGGGCCTTCCCTGCTTCATGATCCCCAGTCCTTTAGTCACCTCATCAACCTCGATTGGCGCCCCCAGACCTGCCACCCACCTGCTCCTCCACCCTCGGGAACCTTAGTTGGTCCAGAAACTGTTGCATTCCCTCTTTTCCCTCCAGGGGTTGGGACTTGTATAGCCTATCATAGAAGGTCTTAAACACCTCATTTACCTTTCCTGCTCTCCGCTCCGTAGTTCCCGTTTCACCCCTAACTCCCCCCAATCTCCCTCGCCGCTATCCTCTTGTGAAGTTGGTGGGCCAGCAGCCGGCTCGCCTTTTTCCCCATACTCGTATCTCATCCCCTGTGCCTTCCTCCCACTGTGCCTCTGCCTTTCCTGTGGTCAGCAGGTCAAACTCCATCTGAAGTCTTTGCCTCTCTCTATATAGTCCTTTGTCCGGGGCCTCCGCATATCTTTTATCCACCCTCCAAAATCTCCCCCACTAATCTCTCCCTTTCTTTGCCCTCTTGTTTCTCCTTGTGAGCTCTAATGGAGATCAACTCTCCCCTAACCACCGCCTTCAACGCTTCCCATACTACCTCCACCTGGACCTCGCATCGTCATTGACCTCCAGGTATCTCTCAATACATCCCCGCACCCTTCCACAGACCCCCCTCATCCGCCAATAGTCCCACATCCAGTCGCCAGAGTGGGCGCTGCTCCCTCTCTCCTAATTCCAGATCCACCCAGTGCGGGGCATGGTCTGAAACGGTTATGGCCGAGTACTCCGTTCCTGCCACCTTCGAGATCAGTGGCCCTACTCAGAACAAAGAAATCTATTCGAGAGTATACCTTGTGGACATGGGAGAAAAAGGAGAACTCTTGGCCAACGGCCTAGCAAATCTCCACGGATCCACTCCCCCCATTTGTTCCATAAACCCCCTAAGCACCTTGGCTGCTGCCGGCCGGCCTTCCGGTCCTGGATCTAGACCGGTCTAGCCCTGGATCCAGCACAGTATTGAAGTCGTTCCCCCCCCCCATTACCAGGCTTGGCTTCCCACCTCCAAGTCCGGGATATGTCCCAGCATCCGCTTCATAAATCCCACTCACCATCACATATCTACCCCCGTTATCCACCACTGTATTCTTAGCCTCGAATGCCACCCGTTCCCCACAGTATCGCCACCCCCCCCCCCTATTTTTTGCGTCCAACCCTGAGTGGAACACCTGTCCCACCCATCCTTTCCTTAACCTAACCTGATCCGCCACCTTCAGATGCGTCTCCTGAAGCATGACTACATCCGCCTTCAGTCTTTTTAAGTGCGCGAACACCCGGGCCCTCTTAATCGGCCCATTCAGGCCTCTCACATTCCATGTGATCAGCCGGATTGGGGGGCCAACCCCCCCCCCCCCCGGCCGACTAGCCATCCTCTATTCTGGGCCAGCCCCCCGTCCGGGTCCCGCGCACCCACCCATCCCCCAGGCGGCGCCTTCCCGTCCCGACCACCTCTTCTCTTGCCAGCTCCCCCTTGCACTCAGCAGCAGCAACTCAGTTAATCCCCATCTAGCATGGTTACTCCCCCCATGATGCTTCCGAAAGTCAGCTAACTCTAACTGACCCCGGCCTCCCCTGTTCTCTCTTTGACCCCCCTGCGTGTGGAACTCCCTTCCTGCGCCTATCTTTTCGCCATCATCTCCCTAGCGCGGGAAAAACCCCGCGCTTTCCTATCGGCCCCGCCCCTATGGCTCCCTCATTCCCCCTCAGTCCCTTTTTCCACCGGTGCCCACTTTTCTCCGTGTCCCCCCCATCTAGGGGAGAGAAATTCCCCATCTATCGTTTCAATACTATAAACCTCCCATTCCCCAATTTACTCTTCTGTACCACAACCTCGTTGTTTCCCCCCCCCCCAACATCAGTCTCTCAGTTCTAGTCCAGTTTCTCCTCTTGGATGAAGGTCCATGCCTCATCCGCCGTTTCGAAGTAGTAGTGCTTGCCCTGATGCGTGACCCACAATCGCGCCGGCTGCAGCATCCCAAATTTTATTTCCTTCCTGTGAAGCACCGCCTTGGCCCGATTGAAACTCGCCCTCCTTCTCGCCACCACCGCGCTCCAGTCCTGATATACTCGTATCACCGCATTCTCCCACCTGCTACTCCGTACCTTCTTGGCCCAGCTCAAAACAGCCTCTCTGTCCGTGATGCGGTGAAATCTCACCACTATCGCCCTTGGTAGTTCTCCCGCCTTTGGCCTTCTCACAAGGACCCGGTGAGCCCCTTCCACCTCCAGGGGGCACGATGGGGCCTCAGCTCCCTTTAGCGTATGGAGCATCGTGCTCACACAAGCCCCAACGTCAGCTCCCTCCGTTCCTTCGGGGAGACCTAGAATCCGGAGGTTCTTCCTCCTCGAGCTGTTCTCCAGGGCTTCCAGCCTTTCGATACATCTCTTATGTAGCGCCTCATGCGTCTCCGTTTTTACCACCTGGCCCTGTATCTCATCCTCATTTTCGTCTGCCTTTGCCTTCACTCCACTGAGCTCTATCGCCTGGGCCTTTTGTGTTTCCTTCAGCCCATCAATTGCCAATAACATCAGCGCCAGCACCTCCTTCTTTAGTTCCTCCACACACCGTCGGAGGAATTCCTGCTGGTCCGGGCCCCATGTCGTCTGGGCTCCATCCGCCGCCACCTTGCTTCTTCCTTCTCTCCTCTGCCGCTGCTCCAAAGGATCCTTCGCAATCTGGCCATTGCCACTGGTCTTTTCCATACACACCCGGGGAGACACCTTCCTTCGTCATCCCACACTGGGTTTGGTCTGAAAAAATTTCCGTTGCGACTCCCAAAAAGAGCCCAAAAGTCCGTTAGAACGGGAGCTGCCGAAACGTGCGGCTTAGCAGTGCATCGCCGCAACCGGAAGTCCTTTGCAATCCATGTTAACTATTGATTATTATTTTTGGTTTCTGATTGTTTCCCAATTTTCCCCTCTAATAGAGATCCCATTATGTTTTCTGCTGCCGATGGTATCGTTCCCTGGGCATGTTTTCTGTCCCTCCTTTGGACAGCTATAATGTTAGCTAGCCACCAGTCCTCTGGAACGACACCCGTTGAAAGCAAATTATTAAATATTATTACAGGCCAGAGTTTAGAGAACCCCAAAGTGTATCATGGAGTTCACCTGACCCATAACTTTGAATGGATTTTGGTTATGGGGAGCACAAGGGCCCACTTTGCAGGTGTGGTGCAACACGGAGATAAAAGTATTTTTTAAACAAAAAACAATGTCTATTCTCTGAATCCCATTAACATTTACAAAAACACACAGTAAACATCTTAGAACCATCAACTAAAATACCCCCCCCCCCCCCTCCCCCGCCCCATGAATACAGTACTCTATAAGTAACAAAACAACAACAAAGAAATGTACAGGAACAGGCCTTTCCGCCCTCCAAGCCCGTGCCGACCATGCTGCCCGACTAAACTACAATCTTCTAAACTTCCTGGGTCTGTATCCCTCTATTCCCATCCTATTCATGTATTTGTCAAGACGCCCCTTAAATGTCACTATCGTCCCTGCTTCCACCACCTCCTCCGGTAGCAAGTTCCAGGCACCCACTACCCTCTGCGTAAAAAACTTGCCTCGTACATCTACTCTAAACCTTGCCCCTCTCACCTTAAACCTACGCCCCCTAGTAATTGACCCCTCTACCCTGGGGAAAAGCCTCTGACTATCCACTCTGTCTATGCCCCTCATAATTTTGTAGACCTCTATCAGGTCTCCCCTCAACCTCCTTCGTTCCAGTGAGAACAAACCGAGTTTATTCAACCGCTCCTCATAGCTAATGCCCTCCATACCAGGCAACATTCTGGTAAATCTCTTCTGCACCCTCTCTAAAGCCTCCACATCCTTCTGGTAGTGTGGTGACCAGAATTGAACACTATACTCCAAGTGTGGCCTAACTAAGGTTCTATACAGCTGCAACATGACTTGCCAATTCTTATGCTCAATGCCCCGGCCAATGAAGGCAAGCATGCCGTATGCCTTCTTGACTACCTTCTCCACCTGTGTTGCCCCTTTCAATGACCTGTGGACCTGTATAGATCTCTTTGACTTTCAATACTCTTGAGGGTTCTACCATTCACTGTATATTCCCTACCTGCATTAGACCTTCCAAAATGCATTACCTCACATTTGTCCGGATTAAACTCCATCTGCCATTTCTCCGCCCAAGTCTCCAAACAATCTAAATCCTGCTGTATCCTCTGACAGTCCTCATCGCTATCTGCAATTCCACCAACCTTTGTGTCGTCTGCAAACTTGCTAATCAGACCAGTTACATTTTCCTCCAAATCATTTATATATACTACAAAGAGCAAAGGTCCCAGCACTGATCCCTGTGGAACACCACTGGTCACAGCCCTCCAATTAGAAAAGCATCCTTCCATTGCTACTCTCTGCCTTCTATGACCTAGCCGGTTCTGTATCCACCTTTCCAGCTCCCCCCTGATCCCGTGTGACTTCACCTTTTGTACTAGTCTACCATGAGGGACCTTGTCAAAGGCCTTACTGAAGTCCATATAGACAACATCCACTGCCCTACCTGCATCAATCATCTTAGTGACCTCCTCGAAAAAAAAACCTTAATCTTTCCTTACAACATCCACAAGACATCTTTTCCCAAAGGTAGGGGAGTCTAAAACTAGAGGGCATAGGTTTAAGGTGAGAGGGGAGAGATTCAGAAGGGCCCAGAGGGGCAATTTCTTCACTCAGAGGGTAGTGAGTGTCTGGAATGGGCTGCCAGAGGTAGTAGTAGAAGCGGGTACAATTGTGTCTTTCAAAAAGCATTTAGATGGTTACATGGGTAAGATGGGTATAGAGGGTTATGGGCCAAGTGCGGGCAACTGGGACTAGCTTAATGGTAAAAAACTGGGCGGCATGGACTGGTTGGGCCGAAGGGCCTGTTTCCATGCTGTAAACTTCTATGATTCTATGATTCTAAGACAAATACCCTCTTTAATACAGAGATCAGGTTTAAATTCTCTACTCAGAGCAGTTATCACATTGAAAGAAGTTGAACCGTGATGTCACAGCCAGCAGGTAAGTGATTGGCTGGTGACTGGTAAGTAGTTTTTCTTTTCCCTGAGATGTGTTGATAAGGTAGGGTTTTTTGTTTTATTTTTTTTATCGTGTGATTGGTAACAATTTTTCTTTTTCTTTTTTTCATTTATCTATTATTTGATATTATAGTTGGACTAAGTTTGGCTTAAGATTAAAAATGGCAGGAGATCTCAGACCCGTGTTATACTCCTCTTGCTCAATGTGGGAGCTCAGGGACGTGGCTGATGTCCCAGGCTCCTTCACGTGCGGGAGGTGTGTCCAGCTGCAGCTCTTGTTAGACCGCATGACTGCTCTGGAGCAGCGGATGGACTCACTTTGGAGCATCCGCAATGCTGAGGAGGTCTTGGATAGCACGTTTAGCGAATGGATCACACCACAGATTAGGATTGCTGAGGGAGAAAGGAAATGGGTGACCAAAAGGCAGAGAAAAAGCAGGAAGGCAGTGCAGGTGTCCCCTGCGGTCATCTCCCTCCAAAACAGGTATACCGTTTTGGATACTGTTGGGGGAGCTGGCTCACCAGTGGAAGGCAGCAGTAGCCAGGTTCATGGCACCGTGGCTGGCTCTGCTGTACAGAAGGGCGGGAAAATGAGTGGAAGGGCTATAGTCATAGGGGATTCAATTGTAAGGGGAGTAGACAGGCGGTTCTGTGGTCGAAAACAAGACTCCCGAATGGTATGTTGCCTCCCAGGTGCACAGGTTAGAGATGGCTCAGATCGGCTGCAGAAGATTCTGAAGGGGGAGGGTGAACAGCCAGTTGTCGTGGTGCATATAGGCACCAATGATATAGGTAAAAAACGGGATGAGGTCCAACAAGCAGAATTTAGGGAATTAGGAGCCGAGTTTAAAAAGTCGGACCTCAGAGGTAGTAATCTCAGGATTGCTACCAGTGCCACGTGGTAGTCAGAGTAGAAATGAAAGAATAAGCAGGATGAATGCGTGGCTTGAGAGATGGTACAAGGGGGAGTGGTTCAGATTTTTGGGACATTGGGACCAGTTCTGGGGGAGGTGGGACTACTACAAATTGGACAGTCCACACCTGGGCCGGACTGGGACCAATGTCCTTGGGGGTGCTTTTGCTAACGCTGTTGCGGAGGATTTAAACTAATGTGGCAGGGGGATGGGAACCAAATGAGGTTAGTGGACAGTAAGGAGGTAGTAACTAAAGCCTGTAAGGAACTAGATCATGAAGTCAGCGTGACTAAGGGGAAGAGTAGGCAGGGAGCAGATGATGAACGCAAAGGGACTGGTGGTCTGAGGTGCATTTGTTTTAATGCAAGAAGTGTAGGTAAGGCAAATGAACTTAGGGCTTGGATTAGTACCTGGGAGTATGATATTGCTATTACTGAGACTTGGTTGAGGGAAGTGCATGATTGGCAACTAAACATTCCAGGATATTGATGCTTCAGGCGGGATAGAGAGGGAGGTAAAAGGGGTGGAGGAGTTGCATTACTGGACGGAGAGGATATCACAGCTGTGCTAAAGGAGGGCACTATGGAGGACTCGAGCAGTGAGGCAATATGGGCAGAGCTCAGAAATAGGAAGGGTGCGGTAACAATGTTGGGGCTGTACTACAGACCTCCCAACAGCGAGCGTGAGATAGAGGTACAAATATGGGCAGCATTGTGGATAGCACAATTGCTTCACAGCTCCAGGGTCCCAGGTTCGATTCCCGGTTTGGGTCACTGTCTGTGCGGAGTCTGCACATTATCCTCGTGTGTGCGTGGGTTTCCTCCGGGTGCTCCGGTTTCCTCCCACAGTCCAAAGATGTGCAGGTTAGGTGGATTGGCCATGCTAAATTTGCATTTAGTGTCCAAAATTGCTCTTAGTGTTGGGTGAGGTTACTGGGTTATGGGGATAGGGTGGAGGTGTGGACCTTGGGTAGGGTGCTCTTTCCAAGCGACGGTGCAGACTCAATGGGCCAAATGGCCGCCTCCTACACTGTAAATTCTATGATGTAAACAGATTATGGAAAGATGTAGGAGCATCAGGGTGGTGGTGATAGGAGATTTTAATTTTCCCAACATTGACTGGGATACACTTAGTGTCAGAGGTCTCGATGGAGCAGAATTTGTAAGGAGCATCCAGAAGGGTTTTCCAGAGCAGTATGTAAATAGTCCAGGTCGGGAAGCGGCCATACTGGACCTGGTGTTGGGGAATGAGCCCGGCCAGATGGTTGAAGTTTCAGTCGGGGATTACTTTGGGAATAGTGATCACAATTCCGTAAGTTTTAGAATACTCATGGACAACGAAGCGAGTGGTCCTAAAGGAAGAGTGCTAAATCAGGGGAAGGCCAACAATGCCAAAATTCAGTAGGATCTGGGAAATGTGGATTGGGAGCAGCTGTTTGAAGGTAAATCCACATTTGATATGTGGGAGTCTTTTAAGGAAAGGTTGATTCAAGTGCAGGACAGACATGTCCCTGTGAAAATGAGGGATAGAAATGGCAAGATTAGGGAACCATGGATGACAGGTGAAATTGTGAGACTAGCTAAGAGGAAAAAGGAAGCATACGTAAGGTCCAGGCGACTGATGACAGATGAAGCTTTGGAAGAATATTGTGAATGTAGGACCAAATATGAAACGAGGAATCAAGAGGGCTAAAGGGGGTCATGAAATATCTTTAGCAAACTGGGTTAAGGAAAATCCCAAAGCCTTTTATTCATATATAAGGAGCAAGAGGGTAACTAGAGAAAGGGTTGGCCCACTCAAGGACAAAGGAAGAAAGTTATGTGTGGAGGCAGAAAAAATGGGTGAGATTCTTAACGAGTACTTTGCATCGGTATTCATCGAGGAGAAGGACATGACGGATGTTGAGGTTAGGGAGAGATGTTTGATTACTCTAGATCAAATCGGCCTAAGGAGGGAGGATGTGTTGGGTATTCTAAAAGGCATCCCAGGTCCGGATGGGATCTATCCCAGGCTACTGAGGGAAGTGAGAGAGGAAATAGCTGGGGCCTTAACAGATATCTTTGCAGCATCCTTGAACACGGGTGAGGTACCGGAGGACTGGAGAATTGCTAATGTTGTCCCCTTGTTTAAGAAGGGTACCAGGGATAATCCAGGTAATTATAGACCAGTGAGCCTGACGTCAGTGGTAGGGAGGCTGCTAGAGAAGATACTGAGGGATAGGATCTATTCCCATTTGGAAGAAAATGGGCTTATCAGTGATAGGCAACATGGTTTTGTGCAGGGAAGTTCATGTCTTATCAACTTAATAGAATTCTTTGAGGAAGTGACAAAGTTGATTGATGAGGGAAGGGCTGTAAATGTCATATACATGAACTTCAGTAAGGCATTTGATAAGGTTCCCGATGGCAGGCTGATGGGGAAAGTGAAGTCTCATGGGGTCCAGGGTGTACTAACTAGATGGATAAAGAACTGGCTCGGCAACAGGAGACAGAGAGTAGTAGTGGAAGGGAGTGTCTCAAAATGGAGAAAGGTGACTAGTGGTGTTCCACAGGGATCCGTGCTAGGACCACTGTTGTTTGTGATATACATAAATGATCTGGACGAAGGTATAGGTGGTCTGATTAACAAGTTTGCAGATGATACTAAGATTGGTGGAGTAGCAGATAGTGAACGGGACTGTCGGAGAATACAGCAGAATATAGATTGATTGGAAAGTTGGGCGGAGAAATGGCAGATGGAGTTCAATCCGGGCAAATGCGAGGTGATGCATTTTGGAAGATTCAATTCAAGAGCGGACTATACGGTCAATGGAAGAGTTCTGGGGAAAATTGATAAACCGAGATCTGGATGTTCAGGTCCATTGTACCCTGAAGGTGGCTGCACAGGTCGCTCGAGTGGTCAAGAAGGCATACGGCATGCTTTCCTTCATCGGAAGGGGTATTGAGTACAAGAGTTGGCAGGTCATGTTACAGTTGTATAAGACTTTGGTTTGGCCACATTTGGAATACTGCGTACAGTTCTGGTCGCCACATTATCAAAAGGATGTGGATGCTTTGGAGAAGGTGCATAGAACATAGAAAAATACAGCACAGAACAGGCCCTTCGGCCCACGATGTTGTGCCGAACCTTTGTCCTAGATTAATCATAGATTATCATTGAATTTACAGGGCAGGAGGAGGCCATTCGGCCCATTGAGTCTGCACCGGCTCTTGGAAAGAGCACCCTACCCAAAGTCAACACCTCCACCCAACACTAAGTGAAAGGAGGTTCACCAGGATGTTGCCTGGTATGGAGGGCGCTAGCTATGAAGAGAGGTTGAGTAGATTAGGATTATTTTCATTAGAAAGACGGAGGTTGAGGGGGGACCTCATTGAGGTCTACAAAATCATGAGAGGTATAGACAGGGTGGATAGCAAGAAGCTTTTTCCCAGGGTGGGGGACTCAATTACTAGGGGTCACAAGTTCAAGGTGAGAGGGGAAAAGTTTAATAGAGATGTGCGTGAAAAGTTCTTTACGCAGAGGGTGGTGGGTGCCTGGAACGCATTGCCGGTAGAGGCGGGCACGATAGCGTCATTTAAGATGTATCTAGACAGATAAAAGAATGGGCAGCAAGCAGAGGGATACAGATCCTTAGAAAATAAGCGACAGTTTTAGATCGAGGATCTGGATCGGTGCAGGCTTGGAGGGCCGAAGGGCCTGTTCCGGTGCTGTAATTTTTCTTCTCGTTGTTTTTTGAAATCACTCAAATGAAATCTCTTTAACTTGTAGAGACATCCATGCACATCTGCTGGCTTTCACTGCAGCTCTTCACTCTCAAAACAAAACTAAAACTTCAGCTTTTGTTCAAAGCAAAGGTAAAAGCAGACAGACAGCGCAGCTCCACCCACACTCTAACATCACTGAAGCTATTTGACAAACACCCATTTCTTAAAGGTACACCCATTTCTTAAAGGTACATCCTCTACAGCTATTTGATAAACACCCATTTCTTAAAGGTGCTCTCACATGTCTATGTTTACTAGTGCCTTTGCTTTCTCTTCCCTTTGTTTATTTTTGAATGCGCAAAGTGGAGGGATGTGCAGAACGTGAGCAAATACCCATTTAGAGACTGTTACCAACCAGGGTTGTGCAATGAATTTGATGGAAATATTGGGAAAAGATGAAAAGGAAGTATTCTCAATTTGAAGTTATCTTTCCATGAGTAATTTAAGGTGATATTTCACCTTCAGAAAACCACCTATCGGTTGCACATCGGCGACCTGATGAGGAATACTGATCATTTCTGATTGTGAGGATACGCTTTGTTTTCCGCACTCACTGGCAATCCCAACTTTCCCAACAGCTGGAAATTGGGGCATAGTTTGTGTCTTATTTCGTCATGTGTGCCAGGAACAGGTTCATGCAAATCCAGGGTGCGTTTGGAAGAGCCAGAGTTCAGTCTGGAGTGGCTTGCCTTTGAAGCTGGACATTTCCTCACTCAGACTTTACACAGAGCCTCCTCATTGGCAGCCTCGGTCTTTAAACTTACTGGAATTCCCTCCAGGAAATGCCCTCCCATGTCGTGACAGCCTAACCCCCTTTAATTCAGGAGCGGAGCGCTTTAATGAGATGTGCATACCATCTTTTCGAAAAGTTATGAAAATATTAGTTTAGTCCAGAGAATTCTAGTTGGTATAAAATAATTTCTGTTTTCTTTTTCTCGTATGTTTTAATTGGTTTGCTTTTTGAAATGAGGCCAGTGACAGTTAAGAAATGTGGCAACATGTAAACATAACGGTCCCACAAACAAACAGTGGGTGAATGTTCATCCATTTTTTTTTTTGGCGCTTGTCGGTTGCGGGACAATGTTGGCCAGGACACTGGCAGACCTCGCTGCTCATACAAGCATACAAAGTGGCAAAGATTAGTGGGAGACTAGAGGACTGGGAAATCTTTAGGGGGCAACAGAAAGCTACTAAAAAAGCTGTAAAGAAGAGTAAGATAGATTATGAGAGTAAACTTGCTCAATATAAAAACAGATAGTAAAAGTTTCTGCAAATATATAAAACAAAAAAGAGTGGCTAAGGTAAATATTGGTCCTTTAGAGGATGAGAAGGGAGATTTAATAATGGGAGATGAGGAAATGGCTGAGGAACTGAACAGGTTTTTTGGGTCGGTCTTCACAGTGGAAGACACAAATAACATGCCAGTGACTGATGGAAATGAGGCTATGACAGGTGAGGACCTTGAGAGGATTGATATCACCAAGGAGGTAGTGATGGGCAAGCTAATGGGGCTAAAGGTAGACAAGTCTCCGGGCCCTGATGGAATGCATCCCAGAGTGCTAAAAGAGATGGCTAGGGAAATTGCAAATGCACTAGTGATAATTTACCAAAATTCACTAGACTCTGGGGTGGTCCCGGCTGATTGGAAATTAGCAAACGTGATACCACTGTTTAAAAAAGGAGGTAGGTAGAAAGCGGGTAATTATAGGCCAGTGAGCTTAACTTCGGTACATAGAACATAGAACAATACAGCGCAGTACAGGCCCTTCGGCCCACGATGTTGCACCGAAACAAAAGCCATCTAACCTACACTACGCCATTATCATCCATATGTTTATCCAATAAACTTTTAAATGCCCTCAATGTTGGCGAGTTCACTACTGTAGCAGGTAGGGCATTCCACGGCCTCACTACTCTTTGCGTAAAGAACCTACCTCTGACCTCTGTCCTATATCTATTACCCCTCAGTTTAAAGTTATGTCCCCTCGTGCAAGCCATTTCCATCCGCGGGAGAAGGCTCTCACTGTCCACCCTATCCAACCCCCTGATCATTTTGTATGCCTCTATTAAGTCTCCTCTTAACCTTCTTCTCTCCAACGAAAACAACCTCAAGTCCATCAGCCTTTCCTCATAAGATTTTCCCTCCATACCAGGCAACATCCTGGTAAATCTCCTCTGCACCCGCTCCAAAGCCTCCACGTCCTTCCTATAATGCGGTGACCAGAACTGTACGCAATACTCCAAATGCGGCCGAACCAGAGTTCTGTACAGCTGCAACATGACCTCCTGACTCCGGAACTCAATCCCTCTACCAATAAAGGCCAACACTCCATCGGCCTTCTTCACAACCCTATCAACCTGGGTGGCAACTTTCAGGGATCTATGTACATGGACACCTAGATCCCTCTGCTCATCCACACTTTCAAGAACTTTACCATTAGCCAAATATTCCGCATTCCTGTTATTCCTTCCAAAGTGAATCACCTCACACTTCTCTACATTAAACTCCATTTGCCACCTCTCAGCCCAGCTCTGCAGCTTATCTATATCCCTCTGTAACCTGCTACATCCTTCCACACTGTCGACAACACCACTGACTTTAGTATCGTCTGCAAATTTACTCACCCACCCTTCTGCGCCTTCCTCTAGGTCATTGATAAAAATGACAAACAGCAACGGCCCCAGAACAGATCCTTGTGGTACTCCACTTGTGACTGTACTCCATTCTGAACATTTCCCATCAACCACCACCCTCTGTCTTCTTTCAGCTAGCCAATTTCTGATCCACATCTCTAAATCACCCTCAATTCCCAGCCTCCGTATTTTCTGCAATAGCCTACCGTGGGGAACCTTATCAAACGCTTTGCTGAAATCCATGTACACTACATCAACTGCTCTACCCTCATCTACCTGTTCAGTCACCGTCTCAAAGAACTCGATAAGGTTTGTGAGGCATGACCTACCCTTCACAAAGCCATGCTGACTATCCCTGATCATATTATTCCTATCTAGATGATTATAAATCTTGTCTCTTCTGAGACTTTACCCACTACAGACGTGAGGCTCACCGGTCTATAGTTGCCGGGGTTGTCTCTGCTCCCCTTTTTGAACAAAGGGACCACATTTGCTGTCCTCCAGTCCTCTGGCACTATTCCTGTAGCCAATGATGACATAAAAATCAAAGCCAAAGATCCAGCAATCTCTTCCCTGGCCTCCCAGAGAATCCTAGGATAAATCCCATCAGGTCCCGGGGACTTATCTATTTTCAGCCTGTCCAGAATTGCCAACACCTCTTCCCTACGTACCTCAATGCCATCTATTCTATTAGCCTGGGGCTCAGCATTCTCCTCCACAACATTATCTTTTTCCTGAGTGAATACTGACGAAAAATATTCATTTAGTATCTCGTCTATCTCTTCAGACTCCACACACAATTTCCAATCCCTGTCCTTGACTGGTCCTACTCTTTCTCTAGTCATTCGCTTATTCCTGACATACCTATAGAAAGCTTTTGGGTTTTCCTTGATCCTTCCTGCCAAATACTTCTCATGTCCCCTCCTTGCTCGCCTTAGCTCTCTCTTTAGATCCTTCCTCGCTACCTTGTAACTATCCATCGCCCCAACTGAAACTTCACACCTCATCTTCACAGAGGCCTCCTTCTTCCTCTTAACAAGAGATTCCACTTCCTTGGTAAACCACGGTTCCCTCGCTCGACGCCTTCCTCCCTGCCTGACCGGTACATACTTATCAAGAACACGCAGTAGCTGATCCTTGAACAAGCCCCACTTATCCAGTGTGCCCAACACTTGCAGCCCACTTCTCCACCTTATCCCCCCAAGTCACGTATAATGGCATCATAATTGCCCTTCCCCCAGCTATAACTCTTGTCCTGCGGTGTATACTTATCCCTTTCCATCATTAACGTAAACGTCACCGAATTGTGGTCACTGTCCCCAAAGTGCTCTCCTACCTCCAAATCCAACACCTGGCCTGGTTCATTACCCAAAACCAAATCCAACGTGGCCTCGCCTCTTGTTGGCCTGTCAACATATTGTTTCAGGAAACCCTCCTGCACACATTGTACAAAAAACGACCCATCTATTGTACTCGAACTATATCTTTTCCAGTCAATATTTGGAAAGTTAAATTCTCCCATAATAACTACCCTGTTACTTTCGCTCTTATCCAGAATCATCTTCGCCATCCTTTCCTCTACATCCCTAGAACTATTAGGAGGCCTATAAAAAAACTCCCAACAGGGTGACCTCTCCTTTCCTGTTTCTAACTTCAGCCCATACTACCTCGGAAGAAGAGTCCCCATCTAGCATCCTCTCCGCCACCGTAATACTGCTCTTGACTAGCAGCGCCACACCTCCCCCTCTTTTGCCTCCTTCTCTGAGCTTACTAAAACACCTAAACCCCGGAACCTGCAACATCCATTCCTGTCCCTGCTCTATCCATGTCTCCGAAATGGCCACAACATCGAAGTCCCAGGTACCAACCCATGCTGCCAGTTCCCCTACCTTATTTCGTATACTCCTGGCATTGAAGTAGACACACTTCAAACCACCTACCTAAACACTGGCCCCCTCCTGCGACGTCAAATCTGTGCTCCTGACCCCTCTACTCTCATTCTCCCTTACCCTAAAACTACAATCCAGGTTCCCATGCCCCTGCTGCATTAGTTTAAACCCCCCCAAAGAGCACTAACAAATCTCCCCCCCCAGGATATTTGTGCCCCTCGGGTTCAGATGTAGACCATCCTGTCTGTAGAGGTCCCACCTTCCCCAGAAATAGCCCCAGTTATCCAGAAATCTGAATCCCTCCCGCCTGCACCATCCCTGTAGCCACGTGTTTAAATGCTCTCTCTCCCTATTCCTCATCTCACTATCATGTGGCACGGGCAACAACCCAGAGATAACAACTCTGTTTGTTCTAGTTCTGAGCTTCCCTGAAAGCCTGCCTGACATCCTTGTCCCCTTTCCTACCTATGTCGTTAGTGCCAATGTGGACCACGACTTGGGGCTGCTCCCCCTCCCCCCTAAGGACCCGGAAAACACGATCCGAGACATCACGTACCCTTGCACCTGGGAGGCAACATACCAAACGTGAGTCTCTCACGCTCCCACAAAATCTCCTATCTGTGCCCCTGACTATCGAGTCCCCAATTACTAATGCTCTGCTCCTCTTCCCCCCTTCCCTTCTGAGCAACAGGGACAGACTGCATGCCAGAGGCCCGTACCCCATGGCTTACCCCTGGTAAATCCGCCCCCGCCCCCCCCCCCTCCCCCCCCCCCCCCCCCCCCCCCCCCCCCAAGTATCCAAAGCGGTATACTTGTTTCTCAGGGGAACGACCGCAGGGGATCCCTGCACTGACTGCTTTTTCCCAGTCCCTCTTAGTTACCCACCTATCTCCAATCTTTGGTGTAACTAATTCCCTGAAGCTGCTATCTATGACCCCTTCTGCCTCCCGAATGATCCGAAGTTCTTCCAACTCCAGCTCCAGTTCCCTAACTCGGTCTTGGAGGAGCTGGAGATGGCAGCACTTCCTGCAGGTAAAATCAGCAGGGACACTAACTGCATCCCTCACCTCAAACATCCTGCAGGAGGAACATTGCACTCCCTTCCCTGCCATTCCTCTAACTTTATACCAAGATCTGGCTAACAACTAAATTAAATTTTTTATAAAAAATAATAATATAATAAAATATGGTACTTACCTCAGACCAATGGGTTTTATTATTAGGTTAGAGGAGGAGGGCGGGTGGGAGACACTACACGTGTAGTGTCTCGGGTTTCCTCTCCACCAGGATTTATTGGTGAGGGTCTTCCCAGACGTCCGCGGGTCGACTTCCTGTTCCCGCCTAAAACACTAATTAAAAAAAAAAAAAATTCTCAGCTCCTGCTGAAATTGACTAACCAGCCAGCTCCACTCCCGCCAAAATCGACTGGCCTGCCCCTGCAAAGACAAGTGCTTTTAAAGGACAGACTTACCTCCCAGCAGCCACTTCCGCACTGCTCCCGCTGAAACTGACTCACCAGCTGATTCTCCCGCCGAAATCGGTAGTAGGGAAGATGCTGGAATATATCATCAAGTATGACATAGCGAGGCATCTGGATGGAAATTGTCCCTTTGGGCAGACACAGCATGGGTTCATAAAGGGCAGGTCGTGCCTAACTAATTTCGTGGAATTTTTTGAGGACATTACCAGTGCGGTGGATAACTGGGAGCCAATGGATGTGGCATATCTGGATTTCCAGAAAGCCTTTGACAAGGTGCCACACAAAAGGTTGCTGCATAAAATAAAGATTCATGGCATCAAGGGTAAAGTAGTAGCATGGATAGAGGATTGGTTAATTAATAGAAAACAAAGAGTGGGGATTAATGGGTGTTTCTCTGGTTGGCAATCAGTAGCTAGTGGTGTCCCTCAGGGATCAGTGTTGGGCCCACAATTGTTCACAATTTACATAGATGATTTGGAGTTGGGGACCAAGGGCAATGTGTCCAAGTTTGCAGACGACACTAAGATGAGTAGTAAAGCAAAAAGGGCAGAGGATACCGGAAGTCTGCAGAAGAATTTGGATAGGTTAGGTGAATGGGCTAGGGTTTGGCAGATGGAATACAATGTTGACAAATGTGAGGTTATCCATTTTGGTAGGAATAACAGCAAAAGGATTATTATTTAAATGAGAAAATATTAAAACATGCTGCGGTGCAGAGAGACCAGGGAGTGCTCGTGCATGATTCGCAAAACGTTGGTTTACAGGTGCAGCAGGTGATTAAGAAGGCAAATGGAATTTTGTCCTTCATTGCTAGAGGGATGGAGTTTAAGACTAGGGAGGTTCTGCTGCAATTGTATAAGGTGTTAGTGAGGCCACACCTGGTGTATTGTGTTCAGTTTTGGTCTCCTTACTTGAGAAAGGACGTACCGGCGCTGGAGGGTGTGCAGAGGAGATTCACTAGGTTAATCCCAGAGCTGAAGGGGTGGATTACGAGGAGAGGTTGAGAAGACTGGGACTGTACTCATTGGAATTTAGAAGGATGAGGGCGGATCTTATAGAAACATATAAGATTATGAAGGGAATAGATAGGATAGATGCGGGCAGATTGTTTCCACTGGCGGGTGAAAGCTGAACCAGGGGGCATAGCCTCAAAATAAGGGGTAGTAGATTTCGGACTGAGTTTAGGAGGAATTTCTTCACCCAAAGGGTTGTGAATCTATGGAATTCCGTGCCCAGTGAAGCAGTTGAGGCTCCTTCATTAAATGTTTTTAAGATAAAGATAGATAGTTTTTTGAAGAATAAAGGGATTAAGGGTTATGGTGTTCGGGCCGGAAAGTGGAGCTGAGTCCACAAAAGATTGGCCATGATCTCATTGAATGGTGGAACAGGCTCGAGGGGCCAGATGGCCTACCCCTGCTCCTAGTTCTTATGTTCTGATGTTCTCATGGTTCTTGAACCCTCTTGAACCCAGAATCTATCTAAATAATGGAGAGCACTGAATCAAGCGAATATTTGGAAGAGAGATTTGTGTATTTTGGATGTCCGTGATATTTCAGTCCTCTCTACACATTGTGGTTGATAGATTGCATTATTCCTGGGTCTCAAAAAAGGGTAAAACCGCCCAGATTGCATTGATTTTGTTGGCTAGTGTTGAGCTGGTAACTCCAGATCTTTAGTCTTAGTATTGTGGGATTTATGATGGTTCGCCTTGGTTCAGCTTTTCATACTAGAGTTTTTCTAAATGTTGTAACCTCTCCTCCAACCTGTTCTTTAGCTGTTGTCCAGAGTGATACTCGCTGCCACCATTTAAGCAGGTATGCTCTCCTAATTGCTCCTGGAGGGATTCATTCAATTTGTCCCAAGTTTAGTGGGTGGGAAGTGGGTTAAATGTTGTGCGATTAGACACTGATGTTGCTAGCATACAGCACGGTGGGCGTGCAAATGTTTTGAATTCTGACTTTGAAGTTTTTAAGAAAACACCCACTTACAATTTTAGATTCTGCCAAAAGTAGGTAGTGCCCCGGAGGGAGTACTTTGAGTTGTACGAACCCGCGCTTAAAATACTGGTTTATACAATTTACCAATAGCATTGTTATTGATTGGGCAGCTTGAGGCAGTGAGCAAAGAACACCATATTAGAAACGCATCCCATAATAATATATTGGCTGCAGCAGGAGTGAAACTTGGCCTACCTGCCCACTTCCAAAAAACTGTCCTGGTCCACCCACGTCGACGCTACTACCAAGAAAGCACGACAGCGCCTATACTTCCTCAGGAAACTAAGGAAATTCGGCATGTCCACATTAACTCTTACCAGCTTTTACCATGGAAAGCATCCTATCTGGCTGCATCACAGCCTGGTATGGCAACTGCTCGGCCCAAGACCGCAAGAAACTTCAGTGAGTCGTGAACACAGCCCAGTCCATCACACGAACCTGCCTCCCATCCATTGACTCCATCTACACCTCCCGCTGCCTGGGGAAAGTGGGCAGATAATCAAAGACCCCTCCCACCCGGCTTACTTACTCACTTCCAACTTCTTCCATCGGGCAGGAGATACAAAAGTCTGAGAACACGCACGAACAGACTCAAAAACGGCTACTTCCCCCTGTTACCAGACTCCTAAACGACCCTCTTATGGACTGACCTGATTAACTCTACACCCTGTATGCTTCACCCGATGCCGGTGTTATCTAGTTACATTTTTATGTCATCATTGGCTACAGGAATAGTGCCAGAGGACTGGAGGACAGCAAATGTGGTCCCTTTGTTCAAAAAGGGGAGCAGAGACAACCCCGGCAACTATAGACCGGTGAGCCTCACGTCTGTAGTGGGTAAAGTCTTGGAGGGGATTATAAGAGACAAGATTTATAATCATCTAAATAGGAATAATATGATCAGGGATAGTCAGCATGGCTTTGTGAAGGGTAGGTCATGCCTCACAAACCTGATTGAGTTCTTTGAGAAGGTGACTGAACAGGTAGACGAGGGTAGAGCAGTTGATGTGGTGTATATGGATTTCAGCAAAGCGTTTGATAAGGTTCCCCACGGTAGGCTATTGCAAAAAATACGGAGGCTGGGGATTGAGGGTGATTTAGAGATGTGGATCAGAAATTGGCTAGCTGAAAGAAGACAGAGGGTGGTGGTTGATGGGAAATGTTCAGAATGGAGTACAGTCACAAGTGGAGTACCACAAGGATCTGTTCTGGGGCCGTTGCTGTTTGTCATTTTTATCAATGACCTAGAGGAAGGCGCAGAAGGGTGGGTGAGTAAATTTGCAGACGATACTAAAGTCGGTGGTGTTGTCGATAGTGTGGAAGGATGTAGCAGGTTACAGAGGGATATAGATAAGCTGCAGAGCTGGGCTGAGAGGTGGCAAATGGAGTTTAATGTAGAGAAGTGTGAGGTGATTCACTTTGGAAGGAATAACAGGAATGCGGAATATTTGGCTAATGGTAAAGTTCTTGAAAGTGTGGATGAGCAGAGGGATCTAGGTGTCCATGTACATAGATCCCTGAAAGTTGGCACCCAGGTTGATAGGGTTGTGAAGAAGGCCTATGGAGTGTTGGCCTTTATTGGTAGAGGGATTGAGTTCCGGAGTCGGGAGGTCATGTTGCAGCTGTACAGAACTCTGGTACGGCCGCATTTGGAGTATTGCGTACAGTTCTGGTCACCGCATTATAGGAAGGACGTGGAGGCTTTGGAGCGGGTGCAGAGGAGATTTACCAGGATGTTGCCTGGTATGGAGGGAAAATCTTATGAGGAAAGGCTGATGGACTTGAGGTTGTTTTCGTTGGAGAGAAGAAGGTTAAGAGGAGACTTAATAGAGGCATACAAAATGATCAGGGGGTTGGATAGGGTGGACAGTGAGAGCCTTCTCCCGCGGATGGAAATGGCTGGCACGAGGGGACATAACTTTAAACTGAGGGGTAATAGATATAGGACAGAGGTCAGAGGTAGGTTCTTTACGCAAAGAGTAGTGAGGCCGTGGAATGCCCTACCTGCTACAGTAGTGAACTCGCCAACATTGAGGGCATTTAAAAGTTTATTGGATAAACATATGGATGATAATGGCATAGTGTAGGTTAGATGGCTTTTGTTTCGGTGCAACATCGTGGGCCGAAGGGCCTGTACTGCGCTGTATTGTTCTATGTTCTATTGTGTACCTTGTGTTGCCCTATTTTGTATTTTCTTTTATTATCTTTTCTTCCCATGTACTTAGTTGAGCTGCTCGCAGAAAAATACTTTTCACTGTACCTTGGTACACGTGACAATAAACAAATCCAACTTGAGTCCCGATGTGTGGAGGAATTTATGCGCTGGTGCTCCTCGTCCGCGCCATTGCTGTTTCTGTTCCTATCACACAGGCTTGCCGTCGTGAGCTTGGCAGGACCTGCAAACCCATAGGTGGATGCATCCTAAAATCACCAACACTTGGGAGCAGGCTTTACAAACCGCCAGTTCAGCCATGGTCACACGGGCAACGCTGCGCAGAGGAGCACCTTGCAGCAGAACACTACAACTGTAGGTTTCCGTTTGTCTGAACCACACTTCAAAGTAACCAAAAGAAAATCAGATTGAGGGTGCATTGAAACGTAGATACTAATTATCGGCCGAAGCTGCCTCTCGGGACCCAGCGCCTATGAATGTCGCAATTTCGCCGAATTGTTTTTATTTTTTATAAAACCCCGCTGTAAAGTACGATTAAGCATAATTCGTGGCGTGTGGTTCGGTCGGTTTTTCTTTGCAGGAGTTGGGGAATATTCAGTAATTGAACCACATGCAACTTGAACACCATGGCAACAGTTGGATCTTTAGCCTGTTCTGGCGTGCAACCTTGCATTTCTGAAGTGGAGACAAACAATTTAGCGAGAACATCACAGCCTGTGCTTGATCCTGTCCTAACCTGATGTCCACACATGCACGCACTTTGCTGGGGAGGCCAATAAATAGCAAACAGGAGTGGGAACCTTGCCTGATTTCGGATCCTTTTGGAGTTTGCACACTATATTCTCTTGGGCGCAGCATCGTGAATCACAAAACAGGAATTGCATCTCTTGCAAATCTCAGTTGATTGCTTATTGCCTGTTATCTAGTCAAACAATAGTCACCCAGAGATTATAACATTTATAGTCATAGAACCCTTGTACTTGCTAGCAATTGTCTGTGTCTCATCGCATGTAGTCTCCTGGCTTTAGGGAAGGCAGGTAATAAAGCTCTCGTGAGACGAGGCAGAATTGTAAATCAGCAATCTGGTTTATTTTACATGGATCAAGGGAACATGATTATTACGCAGACCCATCCATGAAAGTAATAAAAGCACAAATTCAACCGACACTTCTGGGAAAACAGTACTTCCAGGGAGGCTAACCTTGAGCTTACTGGTTAGGTAGCACTTGTTCATAACAGAATGGTAAATGATTCTTGACTTAAGTCGATAGGGTGAAGAACTCCATAAGAATTTAAGGGGGTTGGTTTAGTCCACAAGCTGTCAATCACCTCGAGGGGAAATTTCTTCACCCAGAGAGTGGTGAATCTGCAATTCGCTACCACAGAAAGTAGTTGAGGACAAAACATTGTCGAAAAGTCATTGGCAAATAGGGTTAAGGAAAATCCCATGGCTTTTTACACGTACGTAAAAAGCAAGAGTGTAGCCAGGGAAAGGGTTGGCCTACTGAAGGATAGGCAAGGGAATATATGTGTGGAGCCAGAGGAAATGGGTGAGGTACTAAATGAATACTTTGCATCAGTATTCACCAAAGAGAGGGAATTGGTGGATGTTGAGTCTGGAGAAGGGTGTGTAGATAGCCTGGGTCACATTGAGATCCAAAAAGACAGTTGTTGGGCGTCTTGAAAAATATTAAGGTAGATAAGTCGCCAGGGCCTGATGGGATCTACCCCAGAATATTGAAGGAGGCTAGAGAGGAAATTGCTGAGGCCTTGACAGAAATCTTTGGATCCTCACTGTCTTCAGGTGATGTCTCGGAGGACTGGAAAATAGCCAGTGTTGTCCCTTTGTTTAAGAAGGGTAGCCAGGATGATCCAGGGAACTACAGGCCGGTGAGCCTTACGTCAGTGGTAGGGAAATTACTGGAGAGAATTCTTCGAGACAGGATCTACTCCCATTTGGAAGCAAATGGACGTATTAGTGAGAAACAGCATGGTTTTGTGAAGGGGAGGTCGTGTCTCACTAACTTGATAGACTTTTTCGAAGAGGTCACAAAGATGATTGATGCAGATAGGGCAGTGGATGTTGTCTATATGGACTTCAGTAAGGCCTTTGACAAGGTCCCTCATGGCAGACTGGTACAAAAGGTGAAGTCACAGGGGATCAGAGGTGAGCTGGCAAGATGGACACAGAACTGGCTAGGTCATAGAAGGCAGAGAGTAGCAATGGAAGGGTGCTTTGGAGGGCTGTCACTAGTGGTGTCCCGCAGAGATCAGTGCTGGGACCTTTGCTGTTCGTAGTATATATAAATTATTTGGAGGAAAATGTAACTGGTCTGATTGGTAAGTTTACAGACGACACAAAGCTTGGTGGAATTGCGGATAGCGATGAGGACTGTCAGAGGATACAACAGGATTTAGAAGGTTTGGAGACTTGGGCGGCGAGATGGCAGATGGAGTTTAATTCGGGCAAATGTGAGGTGATGCATTTTGGAAAGTCTAATACAGGTCGGGAATATACAATGGTAGAACCCTCCAGCGTATTGACAGTCAGAGAGATCTAGGTGTACAGGTCCACAGGTCACTGAAAGGGGCAACACAGGTGGAGAAGATAGTCAAGAACGCATACGGCATGCTTGCCTTCATTGGCCGGGGCATTGAGTATAAGAATTGGCAAGTCATGTTGCAGCTGTATAGAACCTTAGTTGGGCCACACTTGGAGTATAGTGTTCAATTCTGGTCGCCACACTACCAGAAGGATGAGGAGGCTTTGGAGAGAGTACAGAAGAGATTTACCAGGATGTTGCCTGGTATGGAGGGCATTAGCTACGAGGGGAGGTTGGATAAACTTGGTTTGTTCCCATTGGAACGATGGAGGTTGAGGGGAGACCTGATCGAAGTCCACAAGATTGTGCGGCATGGACAGAGTGGATAGTCAGAAGCTTTTCCCAGGGTGGAAGTCAATTACTAGGGGGCATTGGTTTAAAGGAGATGTACAAGGCAAGTTTTTATACAGAGGGTGGTGGGAGCCTGGACCTCGCTGATGGAGGAGGTAGTGGAAGGAGATACGATAGTGACGTTTAAGGGGTGTCTTGACAAATACATGAATAGGATGGGAATATAAGGATATGGTCCCCGGAAGGGTAGAGGTTTTTAGTTCAGACAGGCATCAAGCTTGGAGGGCCTGTTCCTGTGCTGTAATTTTCTTTGTTATGGTCTCTGGAAACCATGTCAGGCTACCAAGTTTATCGTTCCTCGGCTCATTCCTTTCTCTCATTGAGCAGTGGAAATATTTGGCAGGGTTTCTAATCAGAGAATCTCCACAGTGCACAAGGAGGCCATCAGTCCACCGAGTCTGCACAAACGCTCCGAAAGAGCACCAACCTCTGCCCACTCCCCTGTCCTATCCCCAAGTCCCCTTTTGGACACCAAGGGGCAATTTTAACATGGCCAATCCACCTAAGCTGCACATCTTTGGGCTGTGGGAGGAAGCCGGAGCACCCGGAGAAGCCCACTACGGGGAGCAAGTGCAAACTCCACAAAGGCAGTCACCCAAGAACGGAAACAAACCCGGGTCGCTGATACTGTGAGGTAACAGTGCTAACCACTGTGCCACCGTGCTGCTGCAGGGGAATCCTGTGGTATAACTTATGAAACATCCTTGGTTAATGAATGACTGGCCACCAAATTATTATTTCCTCTCCGACTTCCCTCAACGTGCAAGGTTGAATTCTATCAACGTTTGTGTACTTGTGTATAATTAATTAGCCTGGCTAATTACTCCACTTCGTTCTTTTGTATCTTTCATTCCCACTCCCGCAAAACTCTGAAATGTGTCGTGACCTGTGAGGGTGATAGTATAGAACTTCAAAAGGACATAGACAGATTTCTGGAATGGGCAGACAATGTAGCAGGTCAAGTTTAACGCCGATGAAGGGATTTAGTTTGGTGGGAAAAATGTGGAGAGACTATATAAAATAGAGGCAAAAACAGAAAATACTGGACAATTTCAGCATCTGTGAAGAGAAAAGGGAGCTCGCGTTTCGAGTCTGGATGACTCTTTATAAAATAGAGGTGATAGCAGAGAGGGACCTGCGCAAATTGTTAAATATGGCAAGTCCAAGGGCCGTTGCAGACTCGATGGGCCGAATGGCCTCCACTGTAAATTCTATGACAGTTTGAACTACTTTAATTGTTCAAAAAATTTAACTAAATTTAATAATTGAGGGACAATTTAAAAGGGGCACTGCCCTCGACAAAAAGCAAATTAAACTTAAACATTTAAACCAAAAGGTGATTAAAAGTGTCAATAAAGCACCTCCGATGCTGCACGGAAGGCATCGATGGTGCCCGTGGACAACGCATGCTTCCTTTCCAGGAACATCCGGCCGCGAATGAAGCCGCCACGGAAGGGGGGCAGACGATCAGGTTGGACGACCCCCTCGGTCGCCCGCTGCCTAGACTTGTTAATGGCAGATTTCGCCAGGAGCAGGTTCACGAGGAGATTCTCCCCACCAGGTGCGTGGGGCTGGAGTGCAAACTAAACTGCATTAAAAGGTCTGTTAAAACACTGAAAAGGGGTGCAGTCGAAAACATTTAACATAGACAAGGTCCACGGGCTCCACAAGGCCACTCAAACAGGTTATCTTGGACGTCCGTGAACCAGTGCAATCGGTGGTTGTGAAGGGTGTGCAGCAGCAGCCCATATAGGAAACCCACCTGTGCAGTGCGAGCAGGACAGAACAAAGAACAAAGAAATGTACAGCACAGGAACAGGCCCTTCGGCCCTCCAAGCCCATGCCGACCATACTGCCCGACTAAACTACAATCTTCTACACTTCCTGGGTCCGTATCCTTCTATTCCCATCGATTCATATATTTGTCAAGATGCCCCTTAAATGTCCCTATCGTCCCTGCTTCCACTACCTCCTCCGGTAGCGAGTTCCAGGCACCCACTACCCTCTGCGTAAAAAACTTGCCTCGTACATCTACTCTAAACCTTGCCCCTCTCACCTTAAACCTATGCCGCCTAGTAATTGACCCCTCTACCCTGGGGAAAAGCCTCTGACTATCCACTCTGTCTATGCCCCTCATAATTTTGTATACCTCTATCAGGTCGCCCCTCAACCTCCTTCGTTCCAGTGAGAACAAACCGAGTTTATTCAATCGCTCCTCATAGCTTATGCCCTCCATACCAGGCAACATTCTGGTAAATCTCTTCTGCACCCTCTCTAAAGCCTCCACATCCTTCTGGTAGTGTGGCGACCAGAATTGAACACTATACTCCAAGTGTGGCCTAACTAAGGTTCTATACAGCTGCAACATGACTTGCCAATTCTTATACTCAATGCCCCGGCCACCTGTGTTGCCCCTTTCAATGACCTGTGGACCTGTACTCCTAGATCTCTTTGACTTTCAATACTCTTGAGGGTTCTACCATTCACTGTATATTCCCTAACTGCATTAGACCTTCCAAAATGCATTACCTCACATTTGTCCGGATTAAACTCCATCTGCCATCTCTCCGCCCAAGTCTCCAGACAATCTAAATCCTGCTGTATCCTCAGACAGTCCTCATCGCTATCCGCAATTCCACCAACCTTTGTGTCGTCTGCAAACTTACTAATCAGACCAGTTACATTTTCCTCCAAATCATTTATATATACTACAAACAGCAAAGGTCCCAACACTGATCCCTGTGGAACACCACTGGTCACAGCCCTCCAATTAGAAAAGCATCCCTCCATTGCTACCCTCTGCCTTCTATGGCCTAGCCAGTTCTGTATCCACCTTGCCAGTTCACCCCTGATCCCGTGTGACTTCACCTTTTGTACTAGTCTACCATGTGGGACCTTGTCAAAGGCCTTACTGAAGTCCATATAGACAACATCTACTGCCCTACCTGCATCAATCATCTTAGTGACCTCCTCGAAAAAGTCTATCAAGTTAGTGAGACACGACCTCCCCTTCACAAAACCGTGCTGCCTCTCACTAATACGTCCATTTGCTTCCAAATGGGAGTAGATCCTGTCTCGAAGAATTCTCTCCAGTAATTTCCCTACCACTGAAGTAAGGCTCACCGGCCTGTAGTTCCCGGGATTATCCTTGCTACCCTTCTTAAACAGAGGAACAACATTGGCTATTCTCCAGTCCTCCGGGACATCCCCTGAAGACAGCGAGGATCCAAAGATTTCTGTCAAGACCACAGCAATTTCCTCTCCAGCCTCCTTCAGTATTCTGGGGTAGATCCCATCAGGCCCTGGGGACTTACCTACCTTAATATTTTTTAAGACACCCAACACCTCGTCTTTTTGGATCACAATGTGACCCAGGCTATCTACACCCCCTTCTCCAGACTCAACATCTACCAATTCCTTCTCTTTGGTGAATACTGATGCAAAGTATTCATTTAGTACCTCGCCCATTTCCTCTGGCTCCGCACATAGATTCCCTTGCCTATCCTTCAGTGGGCCAACCCTTTCCCTGGCTACCCTCTTGCTTTTTATGTACGTGTAAAAAGCCTTGGGATTTTCCTTAACCCTATTTGCCAATGACGTTTCGTGACCCCTTCTAGCCCTCCTGACTCCTTGCTTAAGTTCCTTCCTACTTTCCTTATATGCCACACAGGCTTCGTCTGTTCCCAGCCTTTTAGCCCTGACAAATGCCTCCTTTTTATTTTTGACGAGGCCTACAATATCACTCGTCATCCAAGGTTCCCGAAAATTGCCGTATTTATCTATCTTCCTCACAGGAACATGCCTGTCCTGTATTCCTTTCAACTGACACTTGAAAGCCTCCCACATGTCAGATGTTGATTTGCCCTCAAACATCCGCCCCCAATCTATGTTCTTCAGTTCTCGCCTAATATTGTTATAATTAGCCTTCCCCCAATTTAGCACATTCATCCTCGGACCACTCTTATCCTTGTCCACCAGTACTTTAAAACTTACTGAATTGTGGTCACTGTTACCAAAATGCTCCCCTACTGAAACATCTACCACCTGGCCGGGCTCATTCCCCAATACCAGGTCCAGTACCGCCCCTTCCCTAGTTGGACTGTTTACATATTGTTTTAAGAAGCCCTCCTGGATGCTCCTTACAAACTCCGCCCCGTCTAAGCCCCTGGCACTAAGTGAATCCCAGTCAATATTGGGGAAGTTGAAGTCTCCCATCACCACAACCCTGTTGTTTTTACTCTTTTCCAAAATCTGTCTACCTATCTGCTCCTCTATCTCCCGCTGGCTGTTGGGAGGCCTGTAGTATACCCCCAACATTGTGACTGCACCCTTCTTATTCCTGATCTCTACCCATATAGCCTCACTGCCCTCTGAGGTGTCCTCTCGCAGTATAGCTGTGATATTCTCCCGAACAAGTAGCGCAACTCCGCCTCCCCTTTTACATCACCCTCTGTCCCGCCTGAAACATCTAAATCCTGGAACGTTTAGCTGCCAATCCTGCCCTTCCCTCAACCAGGTCTCTGTAATGGCAACAACATCATAGTTCCAAGTAGTAATCCAAGCTCTAAGTTCCTCTGCCTTACCCGTAATGCTCCTTGCATTAAAACATATGCACTTCAGGCCACCAGACCCGCTGTGTTCAGCAACTTCTCCCCGTCTGCTCTGCCTCAGAGCTACACTGTCCCTATTCCCTAGTTCTCCCTCAATGCTCTCACCTTCTGACCTATTGCTCCCGTGCCCACCCCCCTGCCATACTAGTTTAAACCCTCCCGTGTGACACTAGCAAACCTCGCGGCCAGGATATTTATGCCTCTCCGGTTTAGATGCAACCCGTCCATCTTATACAGGTCACACCTGCCCCGGAAGAGCTCCCAGTGGTCCAGATAACGGAAACCCTCCCTCCTACACCAGCTGTTTAGCCACGTGTTTGTCTGCTCTATCTTCCTATTTCTAGCCTCACTGGCACGTGGCACAGGGAGTAATCCCGAGATTACAACCCTCGAGGTCTTGTCTTTTAACTTTCTGCCTAGCTCCCTGAAGTCCTGCTGCAGGACCTCATGCCCCTTCCTGCCTATGTCGTTAGTACCAATATGTACAACGACCTCTGCCTGTTTGCCCTCCCCCTTCAGGATTCCCTCTACCCGTTCGGAGACATCCTGGACCCTGGCACCAGGGAGGCAACATACCATCCTGGAGTCTCTTTCACGTCCACAGAAGCGCCTATCTGTGCCCCTGACTATAGAGTCCCCTATTACTATTACTCTTCTGCGCTTTGACCCTCCCTTCTGAACATCAGAGCCAGCCGTGGTGCCACTGCTCTGGCTGCTGCTGTTTTCCCCCAGCTTGAGAATGTGGTTAATTGACAGGTGTCAGGTTGATGAGACAAGTGAGACTCCGTCCGAATAAAGTGAATTCGGAGGAAAAGTGAACAGAAACTAAAACAAAGAGACAGTGTGAGAACAGGCTGGCAGCTAACATTGATCCTGCAGACGGCAGCAGAGCGGCGACGCTGATTGGCTGTTGCGGGGAGTGAATTGTGGAAAGCTGCTGTCGGGTGAGTTTCTTGAACTAATATATTTCAGGCAGTGGCTAAACCCAAAACACTACACAGGTAGTGTCTCCCACCCATCCTCCTCCTCTAACCAAAAAAAAAAGACTGTGGTGAGTTGGTGAGGTAAGCTTTTCTTTCTTTTTCCTCTCTCCACCCTTCCACCACCTCTAACCTGCGGGGAGTGTGAAAATCAGGTCAGCTTTTTTTTTTCTGTCTGTAATTGTCAAGTAGATAAATGGAAGGGATGGCAGAGAGGGCAGTGCAATGTTCCTTCTGCAGGATGTTCGAGGTGAGGGACACCGTCAGTGGCCCATCTCCAGCTCCTCAAAGACCGTGTTAGGGAGCTGGAGCTGGATGAACTGAGGATCATTCGGGAGGCAGAGTCGGTTATAGATAGAAGCTACAGGGATATAGTTACTCCTAAGAGTGAAGGTAGCTGGGTGACATTTAAAAGGAGGGGGAAGAAGCAGTCAGTGCAGGGATCCCCTGCGGATGTTCCCCTCGATAACCGGTAGACCGTTTTGGATACAGTTGGGGGGGGGGGTGGGGGACCTACCAGAGGTATGCCATGGTCTCTGGCACTGAGTCTGTCCCTGTGGCTCAGAAGGGAAGGGGGGAGAGCAGGAGAGCATTAGTTATTGGAGACTCAATAGTTAGAGGTACAGATAGGCAGTTCTGTGGCAACGATAGAGGCTCACTGTTGGTGTGTTGCCTCCCGGGTGCCAAGGTCCGTGACGTCTCTGATCGTGTTTTCAGGATCCTTAAGGTGGAGGGGGAGCAGCCACAAGTTGTGGTACACATCGGTACCAACGACATGGGTAGGAAAAGGGACGGGGATGTAAAACAGGAATTCAGGGAGCTAGGGTGGAAGCTGAGAGCCAGGACAGACCGTGTTGTCATCTCTGGTTAGTTGCCAGTGCCATGTGCTAGCGAGGTGAGGAACAGGAAGAGAGTGCAGTTCAACACGTGGCTACAGGGATGGTGCAGGAGGGAGGGTTTCAGTTACTTGGATAATTGGAGCATATTCTGGGGAAGGTGGGACCTGTAGAAACAGGACGGGTTACAGAGGGGCACCAATATCCTGGGAGGCAAATTTGCTACAGCTCTTCAGAGGGGCTTAAACTAATTTGGCAGGGGGATTGGTAGTGCAGTACTGAGGAAGGTACCAAGGTCGCAAGAGTGGACCTGCAGGCATGAAGGTGGTTTGAAGTGTCTACTTCCATGCGAGGAGCATCAGGAATAAGATTGGTGAGCTTGAAGCATGGATTGGTACCTCGGACTACGATGTTGTGGCTATTACGGAGACATGGATAGAACGGGCAGGAATGGTTGTTGGAGGTTCCGGTGTTTAGATGTTTCAGTAAGATTAGGAAGGTGGTAAAAAAGGTGGAGGAGTAGCATTGTTAATCAAGGATAGTATAATGGCTACAGAAAGGCAGTTTGAGGAGATCTGTTTATTGAGGTAGTGTGGGCTGAAGTTAGAAATAGGAAAGGAGCGGTCACTTTGTTAGGAGTTTTCTATAGGCCCCCAAACAGTAACAGTGATGTAGAGGAAAAGATTGCAATGCAGATTTTGGATAGGTGCGGTAGTCACAGGGTAGTTGTCATGGGTGACTTTAACTTTCCAAATATTGATTGGAACCACTGTAATTCGAATAGTTTGGATGGGGCTGTTTTTATCCAGTGTGTACAGGAGGGTTTCCTCACACAATATGTGGATAGACCGACAAGAGGCGGGGCCACATTGGATTTGGTACTGGGTAATGAACCGGACCAAATGTTAGATTTGGTGGAAGAGCACTTTGGAGATAGTGACCACAATTCGGTGACTTTCACTATAGCAATAGAGAGGGATAGGTTTATAACTGGGGGAAGGGTAATTACGAAGCGATTAGGCAAGAATTGGGGAGCATTAGATGCAAACAGGAACTGTCAGGGATAGGCACAATTGAGAAGTGGAGCTTGTCCTTGATATGTATGTCCCTGTCAGGCAGGGAGGAATTGGTCGAGTGAGGGAACCATGGTTTACAAAAGAGGTTGAATGTCTTGTCAAGAGGAAGAAGGGGGCTTATGTAAGGATGAGAAAACGATTCAGTTAGGGCACTTGAGGGATACAAGGTAGCGAGGAAGGAGCTCAAGAAAGGCGAGGGATGAGATTGCAGAGCCTTTAGCTTTGACCTTTATATCCTCACTGTCTGCAGGGGTAGTGCCAGAAGACTGGAGAGAGGCAAATGTTGTCCCCTTGTTCAAGAAAGGGAATAGGTTAAAGGCCTGGGAATTATAGGCCGGTTAGTCTCACTTCGGTCATAGGTAAATTATTGGAAAGGGTCCTGAGGGATAGGATTTTTTTTTTTTTGTGGAAAATATATTTATTCAAATTTTCAACAAATAAAAAAAAAGAAACAAGAACACAACAAGCAGACATTATACATTGGATTTCCCCCATATACAATAACCCCCCATAAAACAGTAAAAAACACAAATAGGGTAACCCCGCCACCTTAACCCAAACGCCACCCCAAAAGAACCCCCCCCGCCCCTGGGCTGCTGCTGCTGACCTCCTCCTAACGCTCCGCGAGATAGTCTAGGAACGGTTGCCACCGCCTGAGGAACCCCTGCACAGACCCTCGCAAGGCAAACTTTATCCTCTCCAGCTTGATGAACCCTGCCATGTCATTGATCCAAGCTTCCACACTAGAGGGCTTCGCATCTTTCCACAGTAACAAAATCCTCCGCCGGGCTACCAGGGACGCAAAGGCCAGAATACCGGCCTCTTTCGCCTCCTGCACTCCCGGCTCGTCCGATACCCCAAATAATGCTAATCTCCAGCTCAGCTTGACCCGGGCGTTCACCACTGTGGACGATGTGCACCCCTAGGAATTTGAAACTGCTAACCATCTCCACCTCGGCCCCGTTGATGCTGACAGGGGTGTGTACAGTACTTTGCTTCCTGAAGTCAATTACCAGCTCTTTAGTTTTGCTGGCATTGAGGGAGAGATTGTTGTCGCTACACCACTCCACTAGGTTCTCTATCTCCCTCCTGTATTCGGACTCGTCGTTATTCAAGATCCGGCCCACTATGGTCGTATCGTCAGCAAACTTGTAGATGGAGTTGGGACCAAGTTTTGCCACGCAGTCGTGTGTGTACAGGGAGTAGAGTAGGGGGCTAAGAGGAGGAAGAATTAACCCTACTCAGGGCATCAGCCCACAAACCCTCATCTATCTCCTCCCCAAGCTGCTCCTCCCACTTGCCCTTTAACTCCTCCACCAAAGCCGCCTCCTCTTCCTGCAGCTCCTGGTAAATCGCCGAAACCTTGCCTTCTCCAACCCATACACCCGAAATCACCCTGTCCTGAATCCTACATGCCGGAAGCAGCAGGAATTCCCTCACCTGCCGTCTCACAAACGCCCTCACTTGCATGTACCTGAAAGCGTTTCCCGGGGGTAGCCCAAACTTCTCCAGTGCCCCTAGGCTCGCAAACGTCCCATCGAACAGGTCCCCCATTCTTCTAATCCCTGCCCGATGCCAGCTCCGAAACTGCCCATCCATCCTTCCCGGGACGAACCGATGGTTCTCCCGAATCGGGGACCAAACCGAGGCTCCCACCTTGCCCCTGTGTCGCCTCCACTGCCCCCAGATCTTCAGCGTCGCTGCCACCACCGGACTCGTGGTGTACCTTGTCGTCGAGAGCGGCAACGGTGCTGTCACCAGCGCCCTCAGGCTTGTGCCCACACAAGACGCCATCTCTAGCCTCTTCCACGCCGCCCCCCTCTCCCTCCATTACCCACTTCCGGATCATCACCACATTGGCTGCCCAATAATAGCCGCATAAATTTGGCATCGCCAGCCCCCCCCCTGTCCCTGCTACGCTCCAGAAACAACCTCGGGGTCTTATTTGCCCAAACAAATCCCATGATGCTCCTGCTTACCCGTTTGAAAAAGGCCTTGGAGATCAAAATGGGAAGGCACTGGAACACAAAGAGAAACCTCGGAAGACCGTCATTATGCTGCGAGAGTGGCAGCATATCCCATCTTTTAAAATCCTCCTCCATCTGCTCCACCAACCGTGTCAAATTGAGCTTGTGCAGGGCCCCCCAACTCCTAGCTACTTGGATCCCCAGGTACCGAAAGCTCCTTTACGCCCTCTTCAGCGGTAGCTGTGTATCCCCCTTCACTGGTCCCATGAATGCACCACAAAGAGCTCACTCTTCCCTACATTGAGTTTATACCCCGAAAAGTCCCCAAACTACCACCACCTGCACCTCCCTGTTGTCGTTGGCCTCCAAATATCTTTCAATACACCCCCGCACCCGCCCGCACACCCCCTCATCCGCCAACAATCCCACATCGAGACGTGACAGCGGGTGCTGGTCCCTCTCCTCCCCCAACTCCAGCTCCACCCAATGCGGGGCATGGTCCGAGATGGCTATGGCCATATATTCCGTTCCCTCCACTTTCGGGATTAGCGCCCTACTCAAAATGAAAAAATCTATCCGGGAGTAGGCTCTAGGGCGTGGGATATACGTTCACCAGTACCACCCGCACCGCCTGTAATCTACCACTCACCATCACGTATTGACCTCCATTATCTGCTACAATATTCAGTGCCTCGAACGACACCCGCTTCCCCACAGTATTGCAACCCCTCTGTTCTTCGCATCCAGCCCTGAATGAAAGACCTGCCCTACCCATCCCTTTCTCAGCCTCACCTGATCTGCCACCTTCAGATGTGTCTCCTGGAGCATAACCACGTCTGCCTTCAGTCCCTTTAAGTGCGCGAGCACCCGGTCCCTCTTGACCGGCCCGTTCAGGCCCCTCACATTCCAAGTTATCAGCCGGATCAGGGGGCTACTCGCCGCCCTCTCTCCTTCCCCCCCCCCCCCCCCCATCTCCTTTTCTAGGCCAGCCACATGCCCGCGCCTCCCGCACCCTCCAGTCCCCCAGGCAGCAGACCCCCCCGACTACCTCCTTACCTAACGTGGGAAAGAGCCCGCGCTTTCTGTCTGAGCCGACCCCGCCCCCTCTGGCGTAGCTCCTTTTGGCGGCCTTACCCCAACTCCCCATCCCCGGGCCTCCACCCTCCCTCTTCCTCCACGGGGCTCTGCCCCTCCAACACCGACGCCCACATTCTCCCACAGCCCCCACATCCAATCCATTCACCCATCCCCACCCAGCCTCAAAACAAAAAGAACATTCCCCAAACGCAGTAAACACTGTAAACATCCCCCCATGACAAACCCTCAGTTTGAGTCCAACTTTTCAGACTGGATAAAGTTCCATGCCTCATCAGGCGTTTCAAAACAGTGGTGCCGATCTTGGAACGTGACCCGCATCGCGCTGGCTGCAGCATCCTGAACTTCACCCCCTTCCGATGGAGAACCGCCTTAGCCCGGTTAAAACCAGCCCTCTTCTTAGCCACCTCTGCACTCCAGTCCTGGTAAATTCGGATCTCCGTGTTCTCCCACCTGCTGCTCCGTTCTTTTTTGTCCCATCTCGGGACACCATCTCTGTCCATAAAGCGGTGGAACCTCACCACTACAGCCCTTGGCAGCTCGTTGGCTTTGGGTCTCCTTGCCAGGACCCGATGAGCCCCATCCAGCACCAGGGGCCTCGGGAAAGCTCCCGCGCCCATCAGCGAATTGAGCATCGTGCTCATATATGCCCCGGCATCGAGCCCCTCCACTCCTGCAGGAAAACCCAGAATCCAAAGATTCTTCCTCCTCGACCTATTCTCCAGGTCCTCAAATTTTTCCTGCCACCTCTTGTGCAGCGCCTCGTGCCAGGCCCACGATCTCGTCCTCGTTCTCCGAGGCTTTTTGCCGCACCTCCTTGATTGCCGCCCCTTGGGCCTTCTGGGTCTCCACAAGCTTCGCAATCGCCGCCTTCATTGGCGCCAGCATTTCTGTCTTCAGCTCTGCAAAGCAGCATTTAAGGAACTCCTGCTGCTCCTGCGACCACTGCGCCCACGCTGCTTGGTCTCCACCCGCCGCCATCTTGCTTTTCCTCCCTCGCACTTTCCGCTGCACCAGGATCACTTTCTTAACCGCTCCACTCCTGGTCCAATCCATATAGTGCCGGGGGAACCTTGCTGTAACCTTCCCACACTGGGAGCCGTCGGAACAATTGCCGTTGGGGCCCCTCTGAAGAGCCCAAAAGTCTGTTCCCGGCGGGAGCTGCCGAACGTGCGACCTACCTCGGCATAGCCGCAACCGGAAGTCAGGGATAGGATTTATGATCATTTGGAAAGATACAGCTTAATCCAGGATAGTCAGCACGGATTTGTGAGGGGTAAGTCTTGCCTCACAAGATTGATTGTATTCTTTGAGGAGGTAACTAAGTACATAGATGAAGGTAGAGCAGTTGATGTTGTATACATGGCTTTTCGTAAGGCGTTTGATAAGGTGCCCCATGGTCGGCTCGTGCAGAAAGCAAGGCAGCATGGCATAGAGGGAAATTTGGCTGATTGGATCAATAACTGGCTATCACATAGAAGACACAGGGTGGTGATAGATGGTAAATTTTCATCCTGGAGCCCAGTCACCAGCGGTGTACCACAGGGATCAGTGCTGGGTCCTCTGCTATTTGTGATTTTTATCAATGACTTGGATGATGGAGTTGAAGGTTGGGTTAGTAAATTTGCTGATGACACCAAGATTGGTGGAGTAGTGGATGAGGGCTGTTGTAGGCTGCAAAGAGACATTGATAGGATGCAGAGCTGGGCTGGAAAATGGCAGATGGAGTTTAACCCTGATAAGTGTGAGGTGATTCATTTTGATAGGACAAATGTGAATGCGGATTACAGGGTTAACGGCAGGGTTCTGAAGAATGTGGAGGAGCAGAGAGATCTCGGAGTTCATGTCCATAGATCTCTCAAAGTTTCCACCCAAGTGGATAGAGCCGTGAAGAAAGCCTATAGTGTGTTGCATTTATTAACGGGGGGATTGAGTTTAAGAGCCGTGAGGTTAAGCTGCAACTGTACAAGACCTTGGTTAGACCACATTTGGAGTATTGTGTGCAGTTCTGGTCACCTCATTATAGGAACGATGTGGAAGCATTGGAAAGGGTGCAAAGGAAATTTACCAGGTGCTGCCTGGATTGGAGTGTAGGTCTTATGGGGAAAGGTTGAGGGAGCGAGGGATTTTCTCATTGGAGCGAAGGAGGATGAGAGGTGACTTAATTGATGTGTATAAGATGATGAGAGGGATAAATAGAATGGACGTTCAGCGACTTTTTCCTCGGGTGGATGTAGCTGTTACAAGGGGGCATAACTATAAGGTTCAGGGTGGGAGATATAGGAGGGATGTCAGAGGTAGGTTCTTTACTCAGAGAGTGGTTAGGTCATGGAACGTACTCCCAGCTATGGTAGTGGAGTCGGACACTTTAGGAACCTACAAGCGGTTTTTGGATAGGCATATGGAGTGCACTAGAATCATTGGGAGTAGGTTGATTTGATCTTAGTTTCAGACTAGTTCGGCCCAACATCGTGGGCCGAAGGGCCTGTACTGTGTTGCACAGTTCTATGTTCTGTAAAAGAGAATTGAAAAGGTACCTGAGAAGGTAATGCAGTTGATGCAGTGTACATGGATTTCCAAAAGGCATTCGATAAGGTGTGACATCATCGACTCAGAAAGTTGAGCCCATGGAATAAAGAGCAAAGTGCTAACTTTTTAAAAATATTTAGTGGACCCAATTTTTATTTCCAATTAAGGGACAATTTAGCGTGGCCAATCCACCTAGCCTGCACATCTTTTTGGGTTGTGGGGATGAAACCCATACAGACACTGGGAGAATGTGCAAACTCCACACGGACAGTGACCCAGGGCCGGGATTGAACCTGGGACCTCAGCGCTGTGAGGCAGCAGTGCTAACCACTGTGCCGCTCTGCGTAGATTGGAAGAGTGACAGGAAAAAGCAGTAGTGAATGGTTGGGTTTTTTTGGAACTGGGAAAGGTTATACAACAGTTCCCTGGAGTATGTTTGAAGCCACTGCTTTTCTTCATCTGCAGAAGTGCGGGGCACGATTGCAAAATTTGTAAATGACTCAAAACATGAACTATTTTGAGCTGTGAGGAGGATACTGAGGATAGAGTGCAAAAATAGGGGAATTATGGGGAACCTTTACAGAACACTGGTTCAGCCTCAACTGGAGTGTTGTGTCCAATTCTGACAACCGCACTTCAGGACGGATGCGAGGGCTTCAGAGAGCGTGCAGGAAAGATTGGTTCGATGGGTTTCAGCCATGTGCATAGAGTGGAGAACCTAGGGCTGTTCTCCTTAGAGACGTTTGAAGGGCGAGTTGACAAAATTGTGAGGGGTGGTCTGGGCAGAGTAGTTAGAGAGAAGCACGATTGATGGAGGAGCAAAGAACCAGAAGGCATAGATTTAAGGTTGTTGACGTGAGGAAAGGCTTTTTATGAAGCGATTGGTTAGGATGGGGACTGCACTGTTTGTGTGTGGTGGAGACAAATTGTGGCTTTCAAAATGAATTGGATAAACTGAGAACATTTGCAATGCCTTGGGAATAGGACAGGAAAGTAAGACTGATTGAGTTGTTCTTTGAGAGGTGACACAGGTGAGCTGAATATTATTTTTCTCTGCAGCAACCCATCCTGTGATTCAGTTGATAGCAGTTACTTAATTCATTTTCACTACAAATATTAGGCCGATGCCGAGTCCATTGTGCCAAATCCTCTGAACAGTGTGTTGGTAATCTGTTGGCAAATGACCTCTCTGTCTCTGGACTGTGGAGGGGAAAATCCCATCAGGCTTCCTGTTCCCGATATCTGCCCAATTCGTGTAGTTTAAAGAGTTCCAGGCTGGTGCCGGATTAGGTTTGCTCGAGTGAGAAAGTCATCTGGGCTTCCTTTGTTGATTTGACCACTAGCCAGTGACCCTCGCTGAAGAGTGAGAACTAGTTGACCTGAGATGATGTGCTGAATGGCCCTTCAGTGTACACAAGCTCTGGTGTTTGAGGAACTATCTCTGGCATCCCAGCATCTCGGGGTTGGAAAAAATCCTGGATGCAGGACATTTAAACATGAACTCTTTGTTAATATTTCTTGTGAATATACAAAAGGGAGATGGGGGTGATTTTATCAGCAAACGAGAGAGAGATTGTCAAATACCCAGCATAACATAATGAGAGATGTGATGGGATATGATATTTTCCTGACTGACTGGACCTATTGTAATGTTATTTTCCATCCTTGTAAATTGATAGTTCGGATGCGCGCGCACACACACACAGCCACATGCACCCCACCACCCAAGCTCTGCATTAGACAAAATAAAGAACACAATCCAAATGGACTGCATAAATTGTTGGTAAAGATTTGAATCGCTGCTTGGCAAGTAGAGATTCCTTCTGAACCTGCATGGCATCACTTGCCTTGGCCTATGTTTCAACTCCAACTGATATAGAGGAAAGGTTCTTTCAAAGTAGATGAGGAATGGAGTAGTGAGGATGGAAGAGCTGAAATAGGCATCAGATAATCAGAAATACATGGAGTAATAAAGTTTGTTAGGGTCAGGTTTAATATCACGACCAACCAGGACAAAGCCTGCTTGTTGGCACCCCTTCTACAAACATTCACTCCATGCACTACTGACGCACAGTAGCAGCAGCCGTGTGTACCATCTGCAAGATGTACTGCAGCAAATCACCAAGACTCCTTAGGCAACACTTTCAGAACCCACAACTGACCTATGAGGACAGCAAAGTCTTCAAATTCCTCTCCAAGTCACTCACCATCCTGACTTGGAAATATATCGCCTGCACTGTCACTGGGTCAAAGTCCTGGAACTCCCTCCCTAACAGCACTGTGGGTGTACCTACACCACATGGACTGCAGCGGGTTGAAGAAGGCAGCTCACCACCACCTTCTCGAGGGCAATTGGGGATGGGCAATAATAATAATCTTTATTGTCACAAGTATGAAGTTACCGTGAAAAGCCCCTAGTCGCCACATTCCGACGCCTGTTCGGGTAAGCCGGTACGGGAATTGAACCCGCGCTGCTGGCCTTGTTCTGAATCACAAACCAGCTGTCTAGCCCACTGAGCTAAACCAACTCTAGTTGCTGGCCGAACCAGGGACGCCCACCTCCTGTAAATGAACAATTTTTAAAAACTCATTGAATATGTTGGCGCCAATAACCTACAGAAAAGTGTCTGCGCTTCAGCAAATATGTATTAATGTTGTTTGTGCTTTCGGAATTTCTTGCTGCTTTGCATTTGCCCCAAGCTGTTCTCGCTGCGAGCGACAGACAGTGTCTGTGATTTCACCCTCGTGTTTGAGTTGTAACACACCAGGACTGTGGCTTTCACACTTTTCTGTATGGACGACACCTGTTGCTGCATGCCATCTGTCATCTTGCAGTCCTCGATTCTGAAAGACGGTGTTAACTAAATGCAACAGGGTTAAGTGTTGCTGCATGTGCTTCTTAATTGGTTCACACAAACAAGAAATAGTGCAGTGGTAGTTAATAAATAGTGAGTACATTTGATGGCATTGGCGACCTAGTTCTTCCCTTGAGCCCCCAGTCAGAGAAGGTGTCTCCGATTCAGTTTGTAGTCTCAACGCATTGCTGCAAAGATAAAACCTGGATGTTCCATTCGAACTAAACATATAGACCAGATGATTTGTTACAATATAAAGAGCAGCAGAAGGTTAATCTGGAGGAAGAAATTAGAATATGAGAGGAAGTTAGTTGGGAATGCAAAAGCAGATAGCAAGAGTTTCTAGGTATTTAAACAGGAAAAGGGTAAGTAAAGCAAGTGGTTCGCGAGAGAGAGAGACCGAGAATGGAGAGTTTAGACAAAAAGGCGATGGCAGGTGAAATGACCAAATATTCCTTTCTGCCTTCGCTATTGAGGATACAAGAAACATTCGGGTAATAACTGAATCAGGAGGTGACTAATGGGATAGCAGATGCGTGAGTGTTGATTATCCAAAACTCATTAGATTCTGGAAAGGTTCCATCAGACTGGAAAGTAGCAAATATAACCCCTCTACTCGAGGAGGGAGGGAGGCTGGAAACTGTTGGCTAGTTGGCCTGATGTCTGTCGTGCAGGAGGTGTTACGATCGACGATTAAGGAGGTTGGTCACTTAGACAAGCTCAAGGTAATGGGGAAAAGTCAACATGTTTTTATGAAAGGGAAATCATGTTCAACCAATTTACTGAAGTCATTTGTCGGTGTAGACATGCTGTACTTACCAGAGGGCATTTGATAAAGTGTCACATCAAAGCAACAAAAAAAAATCTCATGGTGTAGACCTATAGGGGGTAGCATATTATCCTGGACAGATTGGCTGGGAGAAAACAGACCATATGCATAAATAGATCTTTGTCTGATTGGCAGGATGTGGCAAGTGGAGTCCCACAGGGATGTGTGCTGGGGCCTCAACCTTCTACAATTCACATCAATGACTGCGATGAGGGGAATAAAGGCATGGTAGCTAACTTTGAAAATGACAAAAAGATAGGTAGGAAATTATGTTGTGAAGAGGTTTGCAGATGGATACAGATTGGTTGAGTGAGTGGCCAAAAATCTGGCAGATTGACTATAATGTGGGAAAATATGAAATTATTCACTTTGGTAGGAAGAATAAAAAAGCAGAGTATTTAAATGAAGAGCTACTATAGAATGCTGAGATGCAGCGGGATCCAGGTGTTCTTCTGTCAAAAGTTAGTATGCAGGTGCAGCATGTAATTAAGAAGGCTGATGAAATTCTATCCTTTATTATGAGAGGAATTTAACATAAAAGTAAGGATATTATGCTTCAGTTATAAAGGGCATTGGTGAGACAACATAGAACATAGAAAAATACAGCACCGAACAGGCCCTTCGGCCCACGATGTTGTGCCGAACCTTTGTCCTAGATTAATCATAGATTATCATAGAATTTACAGTGCAGAAGGAGACCATTCTGCCCATCAAGTCTGCACCAGCTCTTGGAAAGAGCACCCTACCCTACCTCCACCCTATCCCCATAACCCACTGACCCCACCCAACACTAAGGGCAATTTTGGACACGAAGGGCAATTTATCATGGCCAATCCACCTAACCTGCACATCTTTGGACTGTGGGAGGAAACCGGAGCACCCGGAGGAAACCCACGCAGACATGGGGAGAATGTGCAGACTCCGCACAGACAGTGACCCAAACCGGAATCGAACCTGGGACCCTGGAGCTGTGAAGCAATTGTGCTATCCACAATGCTACCGTGCTGTCCTTAAGAACAAAGTAATCTACACTATAGCATTCTACCGTAATCCATGTACCTATCCAATAGCTGCTTGAAGGTCCCTAATGTTTCCGACTCAACTACTTCCACAGGCAGTGCATTCCATGCCCCCACTACTCTCTGGGTAAAGACCCTACCTCTGACATCCCCCCCCTATATCTTCCACCATTCACCTTAAATTTATGTCCCCTTGTAATGGTTTGTTCCACCTGGGGGAAAAGTGTCTGATTGTCTACTCTATCTAGTCCCCTGATCATCTTATAAACCTCTCTCAAGTCGCCCCTCATCCTTCTCCGTTCTAATGAGAAAAGGCCTAGCACCCTCAACCTTTCCTCGTAAGACCTACTCTCCATTTCAGGCAACATCCTGGTAAATCTCCTTTGCACCTTTTCCAAAGCTTCCACAACCTTCCTAAAATGAGGCGCCCAGAACTGTACACAGTACTCCAAATGTGGCCTTACCAAAGTTTTGTACAGCTGCATCATCACCCCATGGCTCTTAAATTCAGTCGCTCTGTTAATGAACGCTAGCACACCATAGGCCTTCTTCACAGCGCTATCCACTTGAGTGGCAACTTTCAAAGATGTATGAACATAGACCCTAAGATCTCTCTGCTCCTCCACATTGTCAAGAACTCTACCATTAACCCTGTATTCCGCATTCATATTTGTCCTTCCAAAATGGACAACCTCACACTTTTCAGGGTTAAACTCCATCTGCCACTTCTCAGCCCAGCTCTGCATCCTATCTATGCCTCTTTGCAGCCGACAACAGCCTTCCTCACTATCCACAACTCCACCAATCTTCGTATCGTCTGCAAATTTGCTGACCCACCCTTCAACTCCCTCATCCAAGTCATTAATGAAAATCACAAACAGTAGAGGACCCAGAACTGATCCCTGCGGTACGCCACTGGTAACTGGGATCCAGGCTGAATATTTGCCATCCACCACCAGTCTCTGACTTCTATCGGTTAGCCAGTTCATTATCCAACTGGCCAAATTTCCCACTATCCCATGCCTCCTTACTTTCTGCATAAGCCTACCATGGGGAACCTTATCAAATGCCTTACTAAAATCCACATGCACTACAACCACTGCTTTATCTTCATCCACATGCTTGGTCACCTCCTCAAAGAATTCAATAAGACTTGCAAGGCAAGACCTACCCCTCACAAATCCGTGCTGACTATCCCTAATCAAGCAGTGTCTTTCCAGATGCTCAGAAATTCTATCCTTCAGGACCCTTCCATTACTTTGCCTACCACCGAAGTAAGACTAACTGGCCTGTAATTCCCAGAGTTATCCCTAGTCCCTTTTTTGAACGGGGGCACGACATTCGCCACTCTCCAATCCCCTGGTACCACCCCTGTTGACAGTGAGGACGGAAAGATCATTGCCAACGGCTCTGCAATTTCATCTCTTGCTTCCCATAGAATCCTTGGATATATTCCGTCAGGCCCGGGGGACTTGTCTATCCTCAAGATTTTCAAAATGCCCAACACATCTTCCTTCCTAACAAGTATTTCCTCGAGCTTACCAATCTGTTTCACACTGTCCTCTCCAACAATATGGCCCCTCTCATTTGTAAATACTGAAGAAAAGTACTCGTTCAAGACCTCTCCTATCTCTTCAGACTCAATACACAATCTCCCGCTACTGTCCTTGATCGGACCTACCCTCGCTCTAGTCATTCTCATATTTCTCACATATGTGTAAAAGGCCTTGGGGCTTTCTTGATCCTACCCGCCAAAGATTGTTCATGCCCTCTCTTAGATCTCCTAATCCCTTTCTTCAGTTCCCTCCTGGCTATCTTGTATCCCTCCAATGCCCTGTCTGAACCTTGTTTCCTCAGCCTTACATAAGTCTCCTTCTTCCTCTTAACAAGACATTCAACCTCTCTTGTCAACCATGGTTCCCTCACTCTGCCATCTCTTCCCTGCCTGACAGGGACATACATATCAAGGACACGTAGTACCTGTTCCTTGAACAAGTTCCACATTTCACTTGTGTCCTTCCCTGACAGCCTATGTTCCCAACTTATGCACTTCAATTCTTGTCTGACAACATCGTATTTACCCTTCCCCCAATTGTAAACCTTGCCCTGTTGCATGCACCTATCCCTCTGCATTACTAAAGTGAAAGTCACAGAATTGTGGTCACTATCTCCAAAATGCTCCTCCACTAACAAATCTATCACTTGCCCTGGTTCAATACCAAGTACTAAATCCAATATTGCCCCTCCTCTGGTCGGACAATCTACATACTGTGTTAGAAAAGCTTTCTGGACACACTGCACAAACACCACCCCATCCAAACTATTTGATCTAAAGAGTTTCCACTCAATATTTGGGAAGTTAAAGTCGCCCATGACTACTACCCTGTGACTTATGCACCTTTACAAAATCTGTTTCCCAATCTGTTCCTCCACATCTCTGCTACTATTGGGGGGCCTATAGAAAACTCCTAACAAGGTGACTGCTCCTTTCCTATTTCTGACTTCAACCCATACTACCTTAGTAAGCAGATACTCCTCGAACTGCATATTGAACACACATTGAATATTGTGTTGCAGTTTTGGTCTCCTTATTTAAAGAAGGATGTGAATGAGTTGGAAACGGTTCAGAGCAGATTTGCTAGATTGGTACTGGGAATGAGCGGGTTGTCTTATGGAGAAAGGTTGGACAGACCAGGCTTGACTCCACTCGAGTGAGGGATGACTTGATTGATGTCGATAAGATCGCGAATGGTATTGACCCAGGTAGGTGTGGAAAGGATGCTTCCTCTTGTGAGTGAATCCAGAACCTGGGGACATTGATTTAAAATGAGGGATTGTCCTTATCGGGCAGGTGAGTAGAACATTTTTCCCGGGGGTTGGGCGACTTTGGAACTCTCTGCTCCAGGAGGAAGTCACTGAATATTTTTAAAGCAGAGTTAGATAGGCTCTTGTTGGGAACGGGAATCAAAGGTCATTGGGATAGACGGGAATGTGGAACTCACTGCAAACAGATGGGCCTTGATCTTATTGAATGGTGAAACAGGCTGGAGGGGCTGAGTGGCCCATTAATCTTCATTTAGTAGGAAGATTACATCATTTAACGTCACTGAAATCTTAGTGAGAATGACTGGGTATACAACATAGAAAAATACAGCACAGAACAACCCACGATGTTGTGCCGAACCTTTGTCCGAGATTAATCATCGATTATCACAGAATTTACAGTGCAGAAGGAGGTATGATTTACACTTGAGTGTGATTTGCACAACAGATGGTGGAGGTGTTTAGGCTCGTACAAGTGATTAGATATGCGGTCACAGAGGCTATTGCGATTTGGAAAGAAAAGGTGCAGTCTATATTGGCAACATGTACATAGTCAAACTTGCATCATCTTGATTCTGACCTTGGTCTTTCCCTGGTATCTGGGGAAGGTCAGGACAGCTGCAGTGTGAAATTCAGAGCTGGGCTGCAAGCTCAGCTCCACCAGAGGTTTAGCACAGGGCCTAATCGCTGGCTTTGAAAGCAGACCAAGGCAGGCCAGCAGCACGGTTCAATTCCCGTATCAGCCTCCCCGAACAGGCGCTGGAATGTGGCGACTAGGGGCTTTTCACAGTAACTTCATTTGAAGCCTACTTGTGAGAATAAGCGATTTTCATTTCATTTCAGAAAGGGATCCCTTGAGAAAGGAAACCAGCAACTCAGGCGTTTACTATCGCTGGGGTCTTTGCTCCACACCCTGAGGCAGGGGTAAACCGCCCACCGGAGGTAGTGTCTGTCTTGGGGGCATGTGGGTTTTAGCACGCGTATTACAGCACAGTAATGTGACTGCTGAAGGCTCTGCTTTGCTTTGTAAAGGGCTCCATGTTCACGCTCTGCTTAAACTGCGATTGACTTTACATGGAGCGTACAACAGAAAAACATGCCATGCTGTACATAAGCCTCTTCACACCCGTCTTCTCACCCCATCAGCATATCCCTTTTCCCTTTCCCTTTCTCTTTCATGCTTATTTCCCATTTTATGTATCTGCATTTCTTCTCAATCTCTCGTGATTGTGAGTTCCACATTCTCTTGGGGGGGAAGAAGTTTCTTAAGAATCTTTATTATTGTCACAAGTAGGCTTACATTAATGAAGATACTGTGAAAATCCCCTCGTCGCCACACCAGCGCCTTCTGAATTCCTGATTGGATTTATTGGTAAGCATTGACTGAAGGATACTAATCAGTCGGGAAGAGGTGGTTATTAATGATGTGAAAATTAATTTTGTTGATGTTGACAGTCTCTTGAGTTTCGAAAGGGTCAATCGGGTGAATAATAACACTGTCCTGGTAGCAATTTACATCCAGCACTCCCAAGGAGCAAAGTTGGCACCAGACAAATTTGATTTAGAGAAGTCCACGTTTAACAGTGTGCAGTACAGCATTTCCACTACGTTGTTTTGAGATTTAAATGAGTACAACGCTTGGCAGCGTCTTAGACAAAGTGTGGACTTGAGAGTTAGTTGGCAAGGATTCTAGAATTGATCGTGCATTGCTGTTTTCTCCACATAACTGTGGTAACTCAGTTCTAATTGTATTTTACTTTCCATGCACCTATTACAAAGAAATGTACAGCACAGGAACAGGCCCTTTGGCCCTCCAAGCCCGTGCCGACCATGCTGCCCGACTAAACTACAATCTTCTACACTTCCTGGGTCCTTATCCCTCTATTCCCATCCTATTCATGTATTTGTCAAGATTCCCCTTAAATGTCACTATCGTCCCTGCTTCCACCACCTCCTCCGGTAGCGAGTTCCAGGCACCCACTACCCTCTGCGTAAAAAAACTTGCCTCGTACATCTACTCTAAACCTTGCCCCTCTCACCTTAAACCTATGCCCCCTAGTAATTGACCCCTCTACCCTGGGGAAAAGCCTCTGACTATCCACTCTGTCTATGCCCCTCATAATTTTGTATACCTCTATCAGGTCTCCCCTCAACCTCCTTCGTTCCAGTGAGAACAAACCGAGTTTATTCAACCGCTCCTCATAGCTAATGCCCTCCATACCAGGCAACATTCTGGTAAATCTCTTCTGCACCCTCTCTAAAGCCTCCACATCTTTCTGATAGTGTGGCGACCAGAATTGAACACTATACTCCAAGTGTGGCCTAACTAAGGTTCTATACAGCTGCAACATGACTTGCCAATTCTTATACCCCCGGCCAATGAAGGCAAGCATGCCGTATGCCTTCTTGACTACCTTCTCCACCTGTGTTGCCCCTTTCAATGACCTGTTGACCTGTACTCCTAGATCTCTTTGACTTTCAATACTCTTGAGGGTTCTACCATTCACTGTATATTCCCTACCTGCATTAGACCTTCCAAAATGCATTACCTCACATTTGTCCGGATTAAACTCCATCTGCCATCTCTCCGCCCAAGTCTCCAAACAATCTAAATCCTGCTGTATCCTCTGACAGTCCTCATCGCTATCTGCAATTCCACCAACCTTTGTGTCGTCTGCAAACTTACTAATCAGACCAGTTACATTTTCCTCCAAATCATTTATATATACTACAAAGAGCAAAGGTCCTCCAATTAGAAAAGCATCCTTCCATTGCTACTCTCTGCCTTCTATGACCTAGGTGGCTGGTCTTGCGAAGGTCTCGAGCAGGCGAAGATGAGAGAGAGAGAGAGATCGAACTTGGACCTTCACTTTTATAGGGCCCAGGGGCTTCCCGCCTGAATGCAACTGCGGAGACCTGGGTTGATGGGCTGTTGATAGCCCCGAGTATCGATCTGGGCTAGTTCCCAGAGCTGAATATGCAAACCTGTCTGCAGCTGCCTGCTTGTGTCTTCTTGGCTGCTTTTCCCAGCAGTCTTTCGGGTTAGCCATTTTAAACTGGGTTTTGGCCAGATTAATCGGAAAGCAACCATTTTACATGGCTACAGGGCACACTAAATTGCCCCTTAATTGTAAAAAAAAAAAATTGTGTACTCTAAATTTACATAAAGACTCCGTTCACTCTGAGCTTGAGGATGCTGCGACCGCTGCCGTTGATTATACACTGTTGATTAAACTCTCCATCTCCTGGATGTGCAGGTCCTGTGTGAAACCAAATCCTCCCTGACCACAGCACCAAATCACTCCAGAGGTCACACATGGTGAATATCCAAAGTAGCAATGAACATCCCAGTGATAGATTGGGAGTTGGGTCCATTGCTGGAGGATTATAGTGAGTGGGGGACTTCACCCTGCATCTTTTTATTATCTTTATTAGTGTCACAAGTAGGCTTACATTAACACTGCAATGAAGTTACTGTGAAAAGCCCCTGCCGTTCATTGCCATCATAGATGCTGGAATATCAAAGTTACATGTTTTGTTAGCAACCCTGTTCTTAAGCACAGAATTGATATAATTAACACAGCAGGCTAACACCAATATTGGAAAGTATATGTTCGAACTCTGGGTGAATCCGGAGCTGCATGGTGACACTGAGGGAATGATAGGGTCTAGTTTTATTCGTGTAGGGGCCAGTTGAATGCATATAACCAACAAACAAAATATTAAGAGTAGTGCTGAATGTGGGAACTCAGTTATTTCTCATATGATGAATGAACCATTGTATTCCATTGTATTCAGTACTGAGAACAGTGTGCTCCTTGTGTAATCAACTAATCAATTTTTAGTTAGATCTCCACAAACTATGAAATATGGCAAAGCGTGAGAAATACATTAATTGTAACTCAATACTTTTCCTAAGGCTGTGCACGCAAACGCTAAGCTAGTTTTGATAGGCACCATTCAATCTCTAGTTATGTCCAGTGTTTGATTAACAAGTTATTCTCTAAGTAACAGACATTCATTTGAACAAACCGGGAGGTCCCAGCTAAAAATTAGAAGCCATTGAATGCAAAGGAGGGGTTAAACCCAAGTTAAGAATTCCCTTAAAAATAGGACCTCGTGGTTTAGGTTTGTTGTTCCTGAATTCTTGAAGCATTCATCTGCTTTGTTTGTGTTTAGCGATTTTGTTTGTGCTTATGGTTTTGCCATGTGCTTGGCTTTTTTATATATTGTTTGATATTTCAATTCCAAGTTTTATTCAGTTTGTACTCGCCCACGGGCCAAGTTTTATTGCAGTTCTTCAAGCGTGTACCATTGAAGTGACTAACAATAAAGACTTTTAAAAAAGACTTGACCAACCGGGCTCCCAATTCGTATTGAGAGAAGAAACCCAATAAGAGGATGCATTAGGGAAGTAAGGAATTACATTGGGTCAATAATGAGGGGGCACATGATTAACTTCAAGATATTTGGCAGAGAGGGCAGGAGAGACTTGAGCCAAGAGGGTAGAAAGTATCAAATTTCAAGATTTAAATTGGATAGGCAGATGATGGAAAAGGGGCTGCAGGGATTTTGGGAATAGGCTGGATGTGTGTGTGGAACTGTTCACCTACATGCAGAAGAAAGACCAACTTGGGCAGGTGAGGCCAGACCACCTTTTTCAGAAATAGAAACACAGAATGCTGGATAAACTCAGCAGGTTTGGCAGCATCTGTGGAGAGAAATAAGAGTTACGTTTTCGGGCCTAACTGACCCTTCTCCTGAACTGGAGAAAGGTAGAAATATAAAGAATTATACAGTTGGAAAGAGGGCGGAGGAGGTGGGCAGGATAGAAGAACAGGGATGGGTGGGGGCAAAGGGTACCTTGACAAATTTGTCATGGACATAAGGTAGAAGAGTGTTAATGATGACATTAAGAGATGAAGAGTATTAATAGCAGCAAAAGGTAATATGCTGTTTACAGTTTGTGCCTCCTATCAAATTTTATGCATTAGGTTGAAGATCATGGGAAGACTGCAGCATGTTTTACCACAGTGAAATCCAAATCAATCTACTGCTTTAGTCGACTTTGGAATTGCATACAATATGCATCATGGAAGCAGGCCATTTGGCCCGACCAGGAAGGGAGCTAGTCTATTTTCCTGGGACGGTGGGAATAAGAAGATGCCTGGTTACAAAGATGCACAACCAAAAATGTGTTTCTCCCCACTTGTGCTCTGACTCCCTGTTGTACAGCGAAGGAGAGGAGGACAATAATCAATTGATTATTGTCTGTATACTGATTATTGTCACTGCCTCGCTGCTTTGTCATTTTATATCCTGCAAATTACAGACTTCTGACATCTAAGCAAAGCCAAGCAGCAGTCCGATATTGAATTAACACGATAAGTATCTGAACCCGTTTCAGTTCTTTCCATTGATTTTAACGAGAGCAGGAAATATTCCTCTTGCAATCCACAAACTCAGTTTGAAAATGATGTAACAGAGGTAAAGCTCTGCTCATATGTTAACGTGTCCTCCAAGGCTGTCAGCATTGATTCCGGGAAATAGGTTTTTTGCCGAGATCTATGGACAAGTCAGGTACCATTACTAATTTTGTAGAGGGTGCTGGGAAAAGCCCTTAAAAGGATTTCCACCAATGGTGATGGTATTAGATGGCTCCTGCTAACTGACTGAAACGATGACAGCAACAAGGAACACTCCTGGGATTGAACCGCTGACCTGTATAGTCTCCGTAAAGTGGCCGAGGTAGCATGATGCTCTGAATGGTCTGGTGGTCTGAGGTGGGACGCATTTCCATGATCCACTCCAGCTTGTGCTGTCTTGATATAAATGTGGAGGCCGGTTTTAGATGCTGGCAACTGTTCTGCTTCAGTTGCGGTCACATGGAGCCTTAACAGCCGATCCACAGGTCTGTACCCGAAAAGGGTATGTATGTTACGTTGCTATTCCATAATCATAGGGTCACAAAATGGTTACTAAGTGGAGAGGAGCCATGGGACTGGGCTAAATCGCTGGCTTTTAAAGCAGACCAAGGCAGGCCAGCAGCACGGTTCAATTCCCGTACCAGCCTCCCCAAACAGGCGCCAGAATGTGGGGACTAGGGGCTTTTCACAGTAACTTCCTTGAAGCCTACTTGTGACAATAAACTATTTTCATTTCATTTCATTTCATAAAGGAGCAGATCACCTCGTGCTGCCCCCCCCCCGGACCCTTTTGCATCCATCCTTCTCAGATGAATATCAAATTCCCCTTTGAATGCCTCCATTGGACTTGCCTCCTCTACACACTTTGGGCAGTTAATTCCAGATCCTAACCCCTCGCGTGAAAACATTCCTTCTGGATGATCTTTGAATAGTGAGTGGTTTTAATCCAGTAATATGGCAACGGATGGTTAAACCAATTGTTGGCAAAAACATTCTAATCCGCATCCTCTGGTCATAAGGGAGCAGAGATGAGGAGCGTAGCAAGGGAAATGATTAGGATGTGTGAGAGGGAGAATGAGTGGGAGAGATTTGCAGTGTACAACCTTTCAATGCATCGCTTCTGCGCTTATTCTTGGTTGATGGATTCACGTACTGCATCTTCCAAAAATGATTGGTTAAATTACTGGAGGCTATGATAATCGAAGCTGTTGCTCTCAGTTCTTATCCCAGGATCAAACTCGTTGGAATGTTCATTCCAACCATAGTAAAACTTGTTAAGATTTTGGTTACAGCAGTGCCTCAGGTACTTTATATTATAAACAGAACCCCAAGCTTGTTGATCTGTAACAGAATTCCCAGACATCTGTTTTATGTAAAGTACTTTTTCTTACTCGCTGTCACCTTCTCCCTGTGTTCATGCTCTAGTTCCCTTTAACTGCATTTGTATTGGTGCTGGTTGACAGGCAGAATGGCCTTTGAGGGGAGCAGCCTTTATAGCCATACACCACCTTCTGTTTTTTCTCTACGAGTAAACTGAGCTGTAAAGGAGCATTAGGAAGGAGCCCTGCTATTTCTGCTGGCTCTGGTTATGCTTGCGTCCAGGAAACATCAGGCCCTGGAAACTGCTGGATGTGCAGTGCTTGGCTCCATTATATGGCAGTGTATCGTCATTGGCAGGAGTGGCGACCATCTGCTGTTGCAAGTACACTGAATGTAACAAAAACTTTTGTACTCCACCCCAGCCACATTGCAATAGCCAGTTATTTCATTCTGAGCCTATCACTTGGTACAAACAGTTCAGATAAATTGCTGATCTTGTTCAGCTTTGAGAATTTCTGAACATTACCATAGCTACAATTCAATACTAACTCACGTACTGACCCCTCAAAGTCTCCGCACTGAAGTTCACCCGAATACCTGATGTCCACCAGAATACCAATGCAACAACACTTGATCAGCCCACCATCCTCTAGGAGAGAACCGTTCACTTGAGGCTCTCTGCCATTTCACCCAATATCTACCCCCTTCAACACCAGTGCTTTCGGGCTGAGTATGTACTTCACCGGCACTTGCTTCCCTGTGTCCCCTACCAGTAAGAAGGGCAGGAACTGCGAGTTGCAGGGTGGCACAGTGGTTAGCACTGCTGTCTCATGGCGCTGAGGACCCCAAATAATCTTTATTGTCACAAGTAGGCTTATATTAACACTGCAATGAAGTTACTGTGAAAATCCCTTAGTTGCCACACTCCGGCGCCTGTTCGGGTACACAAGAGGGAGAATTCAGAATGTCCAAATTACCTAACAGTACGTCTTTCGGGACTTGTGGGAGGAAACCGGAGCACCCGGAGGAAACCCACGCAGACGCTGGGAGAACGTGCAGATTCCACACAGACAGTGACCCAAGCCGGGAATCAAACAAGGGACCCTGGAGCTGTGATGCAACAGTGCCAACCACTGTGCTACCGTGCCGCCCCAGTGGGCAATTGTGAGAAGGTGGGGCCTTGATGAATAACCTCAGCTGGTACTTGATTGAGCCCGTACTGCTGACCTTGCTCTGCGTCAGGGACCAGCTATCTAGCTAAGTGAGCTAAACCGGACCCGGGTTCGATCCTGGCCCCGGGCCACTGTCTGTATGGAGTTTGCACATTCTCCCCGTGCCTGCGTGGGTCTCACCCCCCACAACCCAACAATGTGTAGCATAGGTGGATTGGCCACACAAAATTGCCCCGCTGGAAAAAAAGAATTGTGGTTTTTTTTATTTTTATAAAACACATGTTGTGTGAACACCCATCACATCCGAGTTCACTTTAATTCTGCAGATCCTCATGACCGGGGAGGAAACTAAATGTAATCCTGTCAGTGTCATTCAACATTCAAGAACGAATGCTCAGCCCTTCTATGGTCATAAAGCCATCCGCGATACAGTTGAGTTTCTGCCAGTTTTACCTTTTTTGTAAAGTTGAAATTTTCACCAATTTGCATACATCTTGAGCTGGGGTCGATTATCTCAGTTGGCTGGACGGCTGATTCGTGACGTGGAGCGAGGCCAGCAGCGCGGGTTCAATTCCCGTAGAGGCTGAGGTTATTCATGAAGACCCCGCCTTCTCAACCTCGCCTGAGGTGAGGTGATCCTTGGGTTAAATCACCACAAGTCCGCTCTCCCCCTCAAAGGGGAAAGCAGCCTTTGAGGGCTTGAGGACTGGTGACATTTACACATTTTTACATCTCGAGCTGCTAATACGAACACAAGGAGAACTTTCTAATTTTGTTTTCATTGCCAATATCTTTCTTTCTTGTTATACATGACTCACCTGTGATTCTTTTGTATCTTAGAAATTGTCAATGGAAGCGTACCTAAATTGGATTGGCAAGATACAGAATTATGATAATACACCCACATTTAAAATCCGTGCTTTTAAAGGAGCAGAGGTGTGGTTAGGTCACTCACTTATAGATTTTGTTGTCGCTGGGACATTTTTAGGAAGCAGTAACATTGTTGTCCTCTTCATTTTAATTTCTTGGATGCAGGGAATTTCACCCATCTGTGTATCTGATTTCCCCCATATATGCTGTGCTTTAAGGTACATTATAGCTTGTTCTCCACCAGTGGCTCAGAGATGAGCTGAAACTGCAGCTCCTTAAAATTAAGACAAGCGAAGCCTGTGAAGCAGAAAATTGAGTTGCAAGGGTTTTGTGGGCCAAGGCTGCAGGGGCACAGTTTGGATACCCAAACCTGAGACTCACTCATGAAGATTGACCACACCAGGAGGACTGTGTGCAGTCCTGGTAGCCACACCATAGGAAGGAAGTGATTGCGTGAGAGAGGGTGCAGAGGAGATTCCGCAGATGTTGCCTGGGCTGCAGTGTTTCAGCTATCAGGAGAGGCTGGTTAGGCTGGGGTTGTTTTCCTTGGAGAAGAGAAGGCTGAGAGGGGCCCTGATTGTGGTGTAGAAGAGGGGCATAGATAGGGTAGATAGGAACTTTTCCCCTTAGGGGAGGGGTCGATAACCAGGGCGAATAGATTTAAAGTAAGGGACAGAAGATTTAGAGGGGATGTGAGGGGAAATGTTTTCACCCAGAGGGTGGTGGGAATCTGGAACTCGCTACCTGAAAGGGTGGTAGAGGCGGCAACCCTCACAACTTTAAGGAGTATTCAGACGAGCACTTGAAATGCCACAGCATGTAAGGCTACGGACCAAGTGCTGGAAAATGGGATTAGAGTAGATAGGTGCTTGATGGCCGTCACGGAGCTGATGGGCCAAAAGGCCTCTTCACTTACTGTAACGCACTATGACCACCTGGGTGAGGTATTGGACACGTATACCTCAGTACATAGAGCCTTCAAAAGAGGCAACAACTGTTGTTTCACAGCGCCAGGGACCCGGGTCAATTCCTGACTTGGGTCACTGTCTGTGCGGAGTCTGCACGTTCTCCCCGTGTGTGCGTGGGTTTCCTCCGGCTGCTCCGGATTCCTCCCACAGTCCAAAGATGTGCAGGGTAGCGGGATTATCCACTCTAAATTGCCCCGTCGTGTCCAAACGTTAGTTGGGGTTGCTGGGTTACGGGGATAGGGTAGAGGTGTGGGCTTAGCAAGGGTTCTCTTTCAGGGGCCAGTGTCGACGTGATGGGCCGAATGGCCTCCCTCTGCACTGTAAATTCTATAAATAGAAGAATAGGGAACTTGTGTGGAAGGTTGCGTGTATGTTTGCAGAGGAAAATGCCACAGTAATACGTTGTTAAAAGCTTGATCTTCTCAAATAGCAGCAATCTACCACTGTGACCAGCTCCATTCAGTGCTCAGGCCCCTTGGTTGCTTCTGCTGTTTTCCAATGCACCCCGTCTTCAGACTCATATTGCATACTTCCTTATACAGACAACGTTTTTCTTCAATACTGCTACAGATTCAATTCTCTCTGCACCCCCCCCCGGCAAATCTATTAACCCACAATACGGGACTAAGATCTTTCCCAGTAATGCAATTAGAAACACGATATTCTAAATGTTATACGATATGGTAAACAATCTGGTCTTTTGACTGGCTTGTATTTTAGGCTGCGATGATCTAATCTCCAGAAGTTGTGATTGACGTGACCCAGCACCGGGTTTCCCCAGTAAGGGCGTCCTTGGCATCCCTGTGCCGCCTCCCTCGGGATCAGTCTCCTGCGCGTGGGTTCTGTAGAATTGGAGCTGAAACCAGGGAAAGGAGGCGAAAAGCGAGCTCATTAATAAATGGCTTGAAGTGGAAACAAATGAACAGAGCAATAAAGTTCCACAATTGCATACGTCGCAGCCATAAAAGGCATGTTGCTCTCTGAGGTGCCATCCTTCAAATGAGATGTTAACTCGAGGTCCTGTCTGCTCTTTATCAAGTGGACGTAAATGCCCTGGTTAATATTTGTTCATCGGTTAACATCATTAAAAGATTATCTCGCCTACACCACGCACTGCTGTTTGTGGGAGCTTGCTGTGCACAAACTGGAGACCGCGTTCCCAACGTTAGTGACTACGTTTGAAAAGTTCTTAATCGGCTACAAAACACTTGGCTGCCCTGAGGGTGTGAAAAGTCTTTCTGCCGATGGATTACATAGAACATGTACAGTACAGGCCCTTTGGCCCACGATGTTGTGCCAAACTAGCCTGAAACTAAGATCAAATCAGCCTCCTCCCAATCATTCTGGTGTGCTCCATATGCCTATCCAATAACCGCTTGAAAGTTCCTAAAGTGTCCGTCCGACTCCACTATCACAGCAGGCAGTCCATTCCACACCCTAACCACTCTCGGAGTAAAGAACCTACCTCGGACATCCCTCCTATATCTCCCACCCTGAACCTTCTAGTTATGCCCCCTTGTAACAGCTACATCCACCCGAGGAAAAAGTTGCTGAACGTCCACTCTATCCCTTTCATCATCTTATACACATCAATTAAGTCACCTCTCATCCTCCTTCGCTCCAATGAGAAAAGCATAACCTCACGGCTCTTAAACTCAATCCCCTTGCCAATAAATGCTAACACACTATAGGCTTTCTTCACGGCTCTATCCACTTGGGTGGCAACTTTGAGAGATCTATGGACATGAACTCCGAGATCTCTCTGCTCCTCCACATTCTTTAGAACCCTGCCGTTAACCCTGTAATCCGCATTCACATTTGTCCTACCAAAATGAATCACCTCACACTCATCAGGCCACTTTTCAGCCCAGCTCTGCATCCTTTCAATGTCTCTTTGCAGCCTACAGCAGCCCTCCACGTTATCCACTACTCCACCAATCTTGATGTCATCAGCAAATTTACTTACCCAACCTTCAACTCCATCATCCAAGTCATTGTTAAAAATCACAAATAGCAGAGGACCCAGCACTGATCCCTGTGGTACATCGCTGGTAACTGGGCTCCAGGATGAAAATTCACCATTTACTACCACCATCTGTCTTTGTGATGTGGAGATGCCGGTGTTGGACTGGGGTGAGCACAGTAAGAAGTCTTACAACACCAGGTTAAAGTCCAACAGGTTTGTTTTAAACACAAGCTTTCGGAGCACTGCTCCTTCCTCGGGTGAATGAAGAGGTCTGTTCCAGAAACATATATATATATATATATATATATACACAAAGTCAAATATGCAAGACAATGCTTCGAATGCGAGCATTTGCAGTGAATTAAGTGTTTACAGATCCAGAGATAGGGGTAACCCAAGGTTAAAGAGGTCTCAATTATCACAAGACAGGACAGTTGGTAGGATTTCGCAAGCCCAGGCCAGATGGTGGGGGATGAATGTAATGCGACATGACACCCAGGTCCCGGTTGATGCCGCACTCGTGTGCGGAACTTGGCTATAAGTTTCTGCTCGGCGATTCTGCGTTGTCGCGCGTCCTGAAGGCCGCCTTGGAGAACGCTTGTACGCAGATCAGAGGCTGATTACCCTTGACTGCTGAAGTGTTCCCCGACTGGAAGGGAACACTCCTGCCTGGTGATTGTCGCACGATGTCCGTTCATTCGTTGTTGCAGTGTCTGTATGGTCTCGCCAATGTACCACGCTTCGGGACATCCTTTCCTGCAGTGTATGAGGTAGACAACGTTGGCCGAGTCGCATGAGTATGTACCACGTACCTGGTGGGTGGTGTTCTCACCACACAACCCTGCCATGGCAATCTCTACAAGACGTGCCAGATCATCGACATGGATACCACCATTACACGCTTGCAAAATCCTACCAACTGTCCTGGCTTGAGACAATTCACACCTCTTTAACCTGGGGTTACCCCATCTCTGGATCTGTAAACACTTAATTAACTGCAAATGCTCGCATTCTAAGCATTGTCTTGCATCTTTGAATCTGTCTATATATATGTTTCTGGAACATACCTCTTCATTCACCTGAGGAAGGAGCAGTGCTCCGAAAGCTAGTGACACCGAAACAAACCTGTTGGACTTTAACCTGGTGTTGTAAGACTTCTTACTGTCTTCTATGTGATAGCCAGTTACTGATCCAATCGGCCAAATTTCCCTCTATGCCATGCCTCCTTACTTTCTGCCGACCATGGGGCACCTTATCAAATGCCTTACTAAAATTCGTGTATACGACATCAACTGCTCTACCTTCATCGATGTACTTAGTTACCTCCTTAAAGAATACAATCAAATTTGTGAGGCAAGTCTTACCCCTCACAAATCCGTGCTGATTATCCTGGATTAAGCTGTATCTTTCCAAATATCCCTCTGGACCCTTTCCAATAATTTACCTATGACCGAAATTACAAGCTGCTATTGCTAATTTGGCGTAATTTTTGTAGTTCAGTACTTGGATTGTTCAATAATTTGAATGCCCTGTGACAAATATGAAATTGCTATTCCTTCATTGTCAGTGGATCAGTAAACAGGAACTTGCTATTATTCAGCACTGTGCAGATGTTTCACCATACGGAGTGCAGCGGTTCGAGGGGGCGGAAGCCCGAGACGTGGAGGGAAATGAGAGATGGGCAGCCAATGCTGAGCTGAGGAGAGTGGAGCCACGTATCAAAAGTTTTTTTTAAAACAGTTCACAATGCGGTTTTGCCAGGTTTAAATAATTAAGTGCAAAGCAGAGGCAATTTGGACATCCCTGCTGTAAAGGCTGCTCGTGTGAGGTTGAGGTGCCAGAAAGGATTCTTTACTTGGGGGCTTAATGCAGAATAAGGCAGCAGCGCCTGTTCAATCCCCGTACCAGCCTCCCCGAACAGTCGCCGGAATGTGGCTTTTCACAGTAACTTCATTAAAGCCTACTTGTGACAATAAGTGATTATTGTTATTAACCTGGAAGTGTTTGGAGTTGACAGTGGCACTTAACAGTGACGGTGGCACAGTGTTGCTTCACAGCTCCAGGGTCCCAGGTTCGATTCCCGGCTTGGGTCACTGTCTGTGCGGAGTCTGCACGTTCTCCCCGTGTCTGCGTGGGTTTCCTCCGGGTGCTCCGGTTTCCTCCCACTCGTCACGACAGACGTGCTGTTAGGTAATTTGGACATTCTGAATTCTCCCTCTGTGTACCCGAACAGGTGCCGGAATGTGGCGACTAGGGGCTTTTCACAGTAACTTCATTGCAATGTAAGCCTACTTGTGACAATAAAGATTATTATAAAAAAACTGACCACTCGAACCTGATAAAATCCACCAATTCACAAGAGAAGAACGAGAGTTACAGTGTGCGGATATTGAATTTTAGTAATCCAGTTCCTGTCACTTGAGAGAACAGCTTCTCCCCACCTGTGGGTAGGTGGCTGTAGAGGATACTTCGCAGTAGTGGAAGTTCCTAACCTAGTTATGTAATGGGCATTTTATTGGGTATCGTGCTGTTACAGTCCTCTCCTGAGCTCAGGTGCCTAAGTAGTGAGGTGAGATGAGGGGTGTGATGTACGCTGTCCATATGAGTACTAACCTGGTAAGACTAGGAGGTTTGTGGGGGCCGTGCGCACAAATGCAGTCACTTTGCAGTTACCACTACATAATATATTGGCTTATCAATAAAGGAGGAACTTGTATTTATTTTAGGACCGTGTCTCATTGTCAGGATGCTGACTAACTCTTCGAAGTGTTATGTAGGCAAGCGCGGCAACACTTCTGCAAATAAAGAACAGGAGCCCACGAGCTGCCAACGAGATGGATGACCATATAGTCTATTTTTGATAGTGATGGTTGAGGGATGAATGTTGGTCAGGCCAATGAGACGACTCCCTCGTACTCTTCAAATAATGTCTGGAAATGTTTTGCATCCCTTGGACAGAGCAATTTCAGCCTCCGTTAACGGCTCCTCTCAAAGATGGCACTTCCAGTCAATATGATATCCGCCCAGGACATGTGGATTCAATCCACAAACTTCTGACTCAGATGCATGAACCCAACTGAGGAGGGGCTGGCATGGGTCATTATCTGACCGCTTGTTTCCTTTGGAAAAGCAGACTCCAAAATGAGCCAATTTAGCAGCTAAGGTTTGAAAATACTGGTGATGGTTTGTATCGGCCTTTTTCCCCCCCTTCCCTTTTTGTTCAGTTGGTGGCAGTTACGTTGCAGTACCTTGCCCATGTATCCAACTGAATGGGCCTCACAACTCAATCCTTTCCTCGGCCACTTTCTGTGCATTTTCCAACAGGTGTTGATGACCAATACTGCAAGCAGTTCACTGATTACTATTCCTTTTCTTATCCCTGAAGCACCGAGCTGTCATCTCCTATTGCTTGAAATCAACGTAGCCCCCTAAGTGTGCCCCTTAGGAATAACCCTATAGCCGAGAGCACTGGGCAGTCTTATCTGCCAAACCAGTGGGGCTAAGATAAATCACAATTAAGAACAAACTGCAGAGTGAGGAACAAAACCTTTGCCAATACTTTGAGCTACCTGGACTCAAGGATTCTTTAATATTTGACACTGAGATCTGTCATGATGTATTTTTGTCTTGTTCCTTCCCCATCCCGACTCATCCAGCGTTGGAACCATCCAACGTTTTGCACTGCTTTTGATATTTAGACTAATATAGTTTATCAGTGCCGGTTGCCTTCTGTTTTTGTTCCGAAGCGGTGGACACAGTTTACTTTGCTCTTTGTCTCCCTCCTGCAGCTGTCCCCTTTCCGCCAACCCACCGCTTGTCATTTGAGGAGGTCTTCGACGTCAATGGCAAACCTCGGGTGGACGTTTTAAAAAATCATTTAATTAAAGAAGGTCGGGTGGAGGAAGAGATTGCACTTAGAATTATTAACGATGGAGCTGAAATCCTGCGGCGAGAAAAGACCATGATTGAAGTGGAGGCACCGATAACGGGTAAGGTGGCAGTTCGCTGCCTGTTGACTGAAACGTGTATGTTCCTTCTCTCTCCTTCCCCTCACTCCCGTTGAAAACCTAGATAAGGCAAAACTCGGTTGAAATCTATCTATTTTAGTAATGCTGCCCAGTGCAAAATGTCTTGAGGCAGTGTGCCCCAGGATTGTTACTCTGGAATTTGGCTCCTTTCCCAAAGTAAATCATTAAACTTAAGAATTTGCAACTTCAGTGCATTTTTAGTGGTTGCCAGATAGCTCAGTGGGTGTAAGAGTGACACCATGCGCGCCAAAAGGCCCCAGTATTAATTGAAGGTCACTGTGGAATTAGCTCTTTTTGTTTACTCTCTCATGAGTGTGACTGGCAAGGCCAGCATTTGTCATCCGTCATCATTGCCCTTGAGAAGGTGGTAAAGCGCCACATTTGTGAATTGCTGCCCATCTGGTGTAGTCGATACATGAGCTGCTAAGGGAGGCCCAATATTCTGACCCTGCGACAATGAAGGAATGGCGATGTAACTCCCAAGTCAGGATGGTGTGTGCCTCAGAGGGGAACTTGTCTGCTGCCCGGGTCCTTCGAGGTGGTAGAGATCACGGGTTTGGAAGGTGCTGTCGAAGGAAGCTTGGCGAGTTACTGCAGTGCCTCTTCCATATGGTGTAAACTGTAGTCGCTGCACTAGTGGTGGAGGAAGTGAAGGTTTAAGGTGGTGGACGGGATGCCAATCATGCAGACTACTTTATCTGTCATGGTTCTGAACTTCTTGAGTGGTGCAATTGTACTCATCCAGGTCATACTCCTGATTTCTGCCATTGAGATTTAGGAGAGGCTTTGGGTTGTCAAGGCTGGAGTTACTATAGAGTTCCCAATCTCTGACCTGTTCTTGTGGCTACAGTATTTAAATGGTTGGTCCAGTTGAATTTCTGGTCAATGGTAATTTCCAGAATGTTAACATTCAGGAATTCAACTATAGTAATGTCACTCAATGTCATGGGGATATGGTTCTCTCGTATTGGAGATGGTCATCACAGAACCTTGTGGTGAGAATGTTGCTTGCCACTTATCAGCCCCAGCTTGAATGTTGTCCAGGCCTTGCTGCATATAGTCACATATATGCTTCAACATCTGAGGAGTTGTGAATGGTGCCACTCAAGTGGATAGAGCCGTGAAGAAGGCCTATAGTGTGTTAGCGTTTATTAACAGGGGGCTTGAGTTTAAGAGCCGTGGGGTTATGCTGCAACTATACATGACCCTGGTGAGACCACATTTGGAGTATTGTGTGCAGTTCTGGTCACCTCATTATAGGAAGGACGTGGAAGCATTGGAAAGGGTGCAAAGGAGATTGACCAGGATGCTGCCTGGTTTGAGGAAAGGTTGAGGGAGCTAGGGCTTTTCTCTTTGGAGCGGAGGAGGTTGAGAGGCGACTTAATAGAGGTTTATAAGATGATGAGGCGGATAGATAGAGTGGACGTTCAGAGACTATTTCCTCGGGTGGATGTAGCTGTTACAAGGGGGCATTACTATAAGGTTCATGGTGGAAGATATAGGAGGGATGTCCGAGGTAGGTTCTTTACTCCGAGAGTGGTTAGGGTGTGGAATGGACTGCCTGCTGTGATAGTGGAGTCGGACACTTTAGGAACTTTCAAGCGGTTATTGGATAGGCACATGGAGCACACCAGAATGACAGGGAGTGGGATAGCTTGATCTTGGTTTCGGACAAAGCTTGGCACAACATCGAGGCCTGTTCTGTGCTGTACTGTTCTATGTGCAATCATCAACGAACATCCCTACTTCTGACCTTGTGATGGAGGGAAGGTCATTAATGAAGCAGCTGAGGATGGTTGGGCCTAGGACGCGGTACTGCAGAATGCCTGTCGCAGTGTCTGGGATTGAGATAATTGGCTTCCAAGAAGCACAATTATCTTCCTTTGTGCTAGCTATGACTTCAACCAGAGGAGAGTTTTCCCACTGATTCCCATTGACTTCAATTTTGCTGGGACTCCTAGATCCACACTCCGTCAAATGCAGCCTGAATGGCAAGGCCCGTCACTTTCACCTCCTGTTTGAAATTCAACTCTCTTGCCCAGGTTTGACCAATGCTGTAATGAGGTGAAGAGCCAAGTGACCCTGGCGGAACCCAAACTGAACATTTGAGCAGATTATTGCACAGTAAATTGTCACTTGATAGCACAGTTAACACTTGATAACACTCCCATGGCTTTGCTGACAGTCTAGACTAGAGGAGACTGATGGAGCAGTAATTGCCTGAAGTTGATTTGTCCTGCTGTCCACATTCCGATAGATGCCAGTATTGTAGCTGCACAGGGGCATCTTGGCCAGGGGAATGGCTAATTGTGAAACACACGTCAGCCTGAGTAACAATTGGCCTCCGTACCCTTGTGTGATGCAGTGAAAAGGACAGTCAAATTCTCTTCCTTTGACTGTTATCCCAACCGTAAAATTGACTTGACTGAAGATCAGCGGACACCTGGATTGGTTTCGGCTTTGATGGTTAAACACCTGGTTCGTACTGACCAACAAATCCAACAAATGGGGCAGCACGGTAGCATAGTGGTTAGCACAGTTGCTTCACAGCTCCAGGATCCCAGATTTGATTCCCAGCTGGGTCACGTGCGGAGTCTGCACGTTCTCCCCGTGGGTTTCCTCCGGGTGCTCCGGTTTCCTCTCTCAGTCCAAAGATGTGCGGGCTAGGTGGATTGGCCATGCTGAATTGCTGAAAGATTCTATTGCCAGAGGTAAACAGAATCAGAATCACAGAATAAAGTGTAGAAGAGGCCCTTCGGCCCATCGAGTCATCACCGACTCATGCAAAACACCCAACCTGGTTGAATAAACTCGGTTTGTTCTCACTGGTACATCAGAGGTTGAGGGGCAACCTGATAGAGGTCTACAAAATTATGAGGGGCATAGACAGAGTGGATAGTCAGAGGCTTTTCCCCGGGGTAGAGGGGCCAATTACAAGGGGGCATAGGTTTAAGGTGCGAGGGGCAAGGTTTAGAGGAGATGTACAAGGCAAATTTTTTTTTTTTTAAACAGAGGGTAGTGGGTGCCTGGAACTCGCTGCCGGAGGAGGTGGTGGAAGCAGGGACGATAGTGACGTTTAAGGGGCGTCTTGACAGAGAGCGAGCCAGGGAGAGCGAGCCAGGGAGAGCGAGCCAGGGAGAGCGAGCCAGGGAGAGCGAGCCAGGGAGAGCGAGCCAGGGAGAGCGAGCCAGGGAGAGCGAGCCAGGGAGAGCGAGCCAGGGAGAGCGAGCCAGGGAGAGCGAGCCAGGGAGAGCGAGCCAGGGAGAGCGAGCCAGGGAGAGCGAGCCAGGGAGAGCGAGCCAGGGAGAGCGAGCCAGGGAGAGCGAGCCAGGGAGAGCGAGCCAGGGAGAGCGAGCCAGGGAGAGCGAGCCAGGGAGAGCGAGCCAGGGAGAGCGAGCCAGGGAGAGCGAGCCAGGGAGAGCGACACAGACACAGACACTCTCTCTGTTCCTCTCTTTCTTTCTCTCTCTTTCTTTCTCTCTCTTTCTCTCTCTCTCTTTCTCTCTCTCTCTTTCTCTCTCTCTCTTTCTCTCTCTCTCTCTTTCTCTCTCTCTCTCTTTCTCTCTCTCTCTCTTTCTCTCTCTCTCTCTCTCTTTTTCTCTCTCTCTCCTCTCTCCTCTCTCCTCTCTCCTCTCTCCTCTCCTCTCTCCTCTCTCCTCTCTCCTCTCTCCTCTCTCCTCTCTCCTCTCTCCTCTCTCCTCTCTCTCTCTCTCTCACAATTCACCACAGTGCCATTTCTTTATAGCTTTCTAGATACCTCCAAAGATAAAGTTAGAAATGCAAATAGATAATTAATGAATGTTGGTAATGGGTAAATGTAAGTCTGGAGCAGGTCGATCAGTGTTTTGAAAGGATAGATAAAATTTTGGGTAGAACCCATTGTAATATACCTTGTATTCTCCAAGGTAGCCAAAAGTCATAGTGTTTACAAAGAACAGGGGCGGCACGGTAGCATAGTGGTTAGCACAATTGCTTCACAGCTCCAGGGTCCCAGGTTCGATTCCCGGCTTGGGTGACTGCCTGTGCGGAGTCTGCACGTTCTCCCCGTGTCTGCGTGGGTTTCCTCCGGGTGCTCCGGTTTCCTCCCACAGTCCAAAGATGTGCAGGTTAGGTGGATTGGCCATGATAAGTTGCCCTTAGTGTCCAGAATTGCCCTTAGTGTCGGGTGGGGTTACTGGGGATAGGGTGGAGGTGTGGTCTTGGGTGGGGTGCTCTTTCCAAGAGCCGGTGCAGACTCGATGGGCCGAATGGCCTCCTTCTGCACTGTAAATTATATGAATATGAATATGAACAGTAAGCTATGTATTTAAACCAAAGCTAGTTTATTTTACACCACTTGAAATGGTTCGCACACTCTACTAAGTAACATCGAACAAAATAATAGTATTGAATCTATGTTACAGTAATTAATTATCTCTAACGCAACCAACACTCGAACTCAACCTCACACTATCCTTCTCCATCAGCTTCTCCCAGCATGCTTAGAGACGCAGCCTTTTATAAGACTACTCAGTGATGCCATCTTGTGGTGGTATACACGAACATCATCTTGTTAACCCTTTACTCTCCTTCGATTATACATATCATTACATCCATGACTTCATTTTTAAATGAGTTTCCAAAGGATGGTTCCATATTTTACATCTCGTGTTGAAGCTACTGTGGGTGTTCAGTAATGTTAGGAGACGGGGATTAACTTTTTTTTGCAACAAATTGGACTCCTGGTGAAGTCGGATCTGATGAAACTGGGGAAGGGCACCGACAAAAAAATATTAGCCTGTGTTTTGATACTAATTTTTCTCTTCTTGCCCCCCGTCCCAGGTTAGTTGAGAAGTTAGTCAGCAAGACCGATCACTGCAAGGAGCTACAGCAGGTCCTGCATCAGCCGCCATGCACTAGAAAGAGTTCAGCTAATTGACCATTTATTTTACGGTAGCTAAACAGTTAACTGTTGGCATAAATGATTTGTGTAATTACTCTTCTCACTGCTGCACACACAGAATCTAGATTAAGCCTCTGGAGGTTAGCAATCATTGACTGCTGCCTGCTTAAGCAAAAATGATAATTTTACATTGATACTGTTCAGCAGACACCCCCTGAGTGTAAGATGAGTAGCAGCAGCCAGAAGGTTCGCGTGACTTTTTCCATTTTGTTTCAGGCTGCTTTTATCATTGTTTCATGGTTGGAAGTTTGCAATTTTAAATGTGATGTCATCAGCAAAAACAAAAATCTCTGATAATTCTACACAATTGCGACATTTTGTTGTCGGTCTCTCGCTCGCTCGGTCTCTCGCTCGCTCGGTCTCTCGCTCGCTCGGTCGGTGTCTCTCTCGCTCGGTCGGTCTCTCTCTCTCTCTCTCGCTCGGTCGGTCTCTCTCTCTCTCTCTCTCGCTCGGTCGGTCTCTCTCTCTCTCTCTCGCTCGGTCGGTCTCTCTCTCTCTCTCTCTCGCTCGCTCGGTCGGTCTCTCTCTCTCTCTCTCTCTCTCGCTCGGTCGGTCTCTCTCTCTCTCTCGCTCGGTCGGTCTCTCTCTCTCTCTCTCTCTCGCTCGGTCGGTCTCTCTCTCCCTCTCTCTCTCGCTCGGTCGGTCTCTCTCTCCCTCTCTCTCTCGCTCGGTCGGTCTCTCTCTCTCTCTCTCTCTCTCTCTCTCTCTCTCTCTCGCTCGGTCGGTCTCTCTCTCTCTCTCTCGCTCGGTCGGTCTCTCTCTCTCTCTCTCTGTCTCTCCACATTCTTCTCCACGGCATTCCCAGTGCCCCACAATCAACAATGATTTTTCACTTTTCCCCACCTACCCACATTTCTTTCTGGCATTCCCCCCCCCCCCCCCCCCCCCCCCTCGCCTGGACGTTGCGTTTCCCGCTTCTTGTGGGGTTTTCCACCCCTGCCGCTGATACCGCGTGCAGCTCGTGCGGGCTCCAAATCGCTCCCCTGCAGCTAATTACCTATTTAACCCCCAAATGATAGGCTGGCACGATGTTGCAGTGGTTAGCACTGCAGCCTCATGACGCCGAGGTCCCAGGTTCGATCCCGGCTCTGGGTCACTGTCCGTGTGGAGTTTAAAAAATATATATATTTATTAAAGATTTTTAACACAATTTCTCTCCCTTACAAACAATAACCCCCCCCCCCCCCCCCCCCTCCCAACAAAAAAAAAATGAGAAATCGCGCAGAGCAAGATATATACATGGCAAAATGATATATTTACACAGCTTTGTACACTGGCCCCCCCCCCCCCCCCCCCCCCCAAAGGTTGCTGCTGCTGCTGACCGACCTTCCTCTAACGCTCCGCGAGATAGTCTAGGAACGGTTGCCACCGCCTGTAGAACCCCTGCGCAGACCCTCGCAAGGCGAACTTAATCCTCTCCAACTTTATGAACCCAGCCATATCATTTCTCCAGGCTGGGGGGCTTCGCCTCCTTCCACATTAGCAAGATCCTTCGCCGGGCTACTAGGGGCGCAAAGGCCAGAATGCCGGCCTCTTTCGTCTCCTGCACTCCCGGTTCGTACTCCAAATATTGCTAGCCCCCAGCTTGGCTTGACCTGGACTTTCACCACCTGAGATATTGCTCCCGCCACTCCTCTCCAGAACCCCTCCAGTGCCGGGCATGACCAAAACATATGGACATGGTTCGCCGGGCTCCCTGAGCACCTTCCACATCTGTCCTCTACCCCAAAGAACCTACTCAACCTCGCCCCCGGCAAGTGCGCTCTGTGGACCACCTTAAATTGTATCAGGCTGAGCCTGGCACACGAGGAGGAGGAATTAACCCTACCTAGGGCACCAGCCCACAGACCTTCCTCGATCTTCTCCCCCAGCTCCTCCTCCCATTTACCCTTCAACTCTTCTACCAGCGCTTCCCCCTCTTCTTTCAACTCCTGGTGTATTTCCGACACCTTGCCCTCCCCAACCCATACACCCGAGATCACCCTATCTTGAACTTCTTGTGCCGGGAGCAACGGGAATTCCCTCACCTGTCGCCTCACAAAGGCCCTCACCTGCATATATCGAAAGGCATTTCCCGGGGGTAACTCGAACTTCTCCTCCAGTGCCCCTAGGCTTGCAAACGTCCCGTCGATGAACAGGTCCCTCATTCTTCCAATCCCCGCCCGATGCCAGCTCTGGAACCCCCGTCCATCTCCCCCGGGACAAACCGGTGGTTACCCCTGATCGGGGACCACACCGATGCTCCCGTTGCACCCCGGTGCCGTCTCCACTGGCCCCAGATCCTTGGCGTTGCCGCCACCACCGGGCTCGTGGTATACTTTGTCGGCGAGAGCAGCAGCGGTGCCGTCACCCAACGCCCCCAGGCTCGTTCCTTTACAGGACGCCATCTCCATCCTCTTCCATACCGTCCCCTCTCCCTCCATAACCCACTTGCGGATCATCGCCACATTTGCTGCCCAGTAGTAGCTCCCCAGGTTTGGCAGCGCCAACCCTCCTCGGTCCCTACTGCGTTCCAGGAACCCTCTCCTTACTCTCGGGGTCTTATTCGCCCACACAAACCCCATTATACTCCTGCCTATCTCTCTTAAAAAAGGCCTTAGTGATCACGATGGGAAGGCACTGAAACACAAACAGAAACCTCGGAAGGACCACCATTTTGACCGACTGCACACTACCCGCCAGCGAGAGCGGTAACATGTCCCATCTATTGAAATCCTCCTCCGTTTGCTCCACCAACCTCGTCAGATTCAGTTTATGTAGGGTCCCCCAACTCCTGGCTATCTGGATCCCCAGATACCGAAAGCTCCCCACTGCCCTCCTCAGCGGTAGGTCCCCTATCCCTCTTTCTTGGTGCCCCGCCTGTAATGCAAAGAGCTCACTCTTCCCTACATTGAGCTTATAGCCCGAAAACTCTCCAAACTCCCTTAGAGTCTGCATGACCTCCACCATCCCCTCCATTGGATCTGCCACGTACAGCAACAGGTCATCCGCATATAGCGACACCCGATGCTCTTCTCCCCCTCGGACCACCCCCCTCCATTTATTAGACTCCCTCAATGACATGGCCAATGGTTTGATCGCCAATGCGAACAACAGGGGGGACGGGGCACCCCTGCCTCGTCCCTCGGTACAGTCGAAAGTACTCCGACCTCCGCCGGTTCGTCACTACACTCTCCATCGGGGCTCTGTAAAGGAGCTTAACCCAATTGATAAACCCTACCCCGAACCCAAACCTACGCAGCACCTCCCAGAGGTACTCCCACTCTACTCGGTCAAAGGCCTTCTCCGCGTCCATAGCTGCCACTATCTCCGCCTCTCCCTCCTCCAATGGCATCATTATCACGTTTAAGAGCCGCCGCACACTGGTGTTTAGTTGCCTGCCCTTTACAAATCCCGTCTGGTCCTCGTGGATTACCCCCGGGACACAGTACTTGATCCTCGTGGCCAGCACTTTTGCCAGCAACTTTGCATCCACATTGAGGAGCGAGATCGGCCTGTATGATCCACATTGCAGTGGGTCCTTGTTCCGCTTTAGGATCAAAGAAATTGTCGCTTCCGACATTGTCGGGGGCAGGGTCCCCTCCTCTCTTGCCTCATTAAAGGTCCTCCCCAGTAGCGGGGCCAACAGTTTTGATTACTTCCTGTAGAACTCCACCGGGAATCCGTCCGGTCCCAGGGCCTTCCCCGCCTGCTTGCTCCCCAAACCCTTGCTCAGCTCCTCCAACCCAATTGGTGCCTCCAAACCAGCCACCTCTTGCTCCTCCACCCTCTGGAATCTCAGCTGATCTGGGAATCGTCTCATCCCCTCTTCCCCCGCTGGGGACTGGGATCTGTACAGCTCTTCATAAAAGGCCTTGAATACCTCGTTTATTTTCGTCGCACTGCGAACCGTGGCTCCCCTTCCATCTTTGACTCCCCCTATTTCCCTCGCTGCCATCCTCTTACGGAACTGGAGTGCCAGCATCCGACTAGCCTTTTCCCCATACTCGTAGGTCGCCCCCTGCGCTTTCCTCCACTGTGCCTCCGCCTTCCCTGTGGTCAACAGGTCAAACTCCGTCTGGAGCCGTCGTCTTTCCCCAAGTAATCTTTCCTCCGGGGCCTCTGCGTATCTCCTGTCCACTCTCTCAATCTCCCCCACTAACCTCTCCCTTTCCATACCCTCTGTCTTCTCCCTATGAGCCCTAATGGAAATTAGCTCTCCTCGGATCACCGCCTTCAACGCCTCCCATACCACCCCCACCCGCAGCTCCCCGTTGTCGTTGGCCTCCAAGTACCTTTCGATACACCCCCTCACCTTCCCACACACCACCTCGTCCGCCAGCAGTCCCACATCCAGCCGCCCCAACGGGCGTTGGTCCCTCTCCTCTCCCAGCTCCAGTTCCACCCAGTGCGGGGCATGGTCCGAAACGGCTATAGCCGAATGCTCCAGCCCCTCCACCCTCGGGATGAACGCCCTACCCAGAACAAAGAAATCTATCCGGGAGTAGACTTTGTGTACATGGGAGGAGAAAGAAAATTCCCTGGCCTGCGGCCTTGCAAACCGCCATGGGTCCACTCCCCCCATCTGATCCATAAACCCCCTAAGTACCTTGGCCGCCGCCAGCCTCTTTCCAGTCCTTGATTTGGAGCGGTCCAGTGCTGGGTCCAACACTGTATTGAAGCCCCCTCCCATTATCAGGCCTCCTATCTCCAGGTCCGGAATGCGCCCCATCATGCGCTTCATGAATCCTGCATCATCCCAGTTCGGGGCGTATACGTTGACCAACACCACCCACATCCCTTGCAGCCTACCGCTCACCATTAGATATCGCCCTCCATTGTCTGCTACAATAGTCTTGGCCTCAAATGACACCCGCTTTCCCACCAATATTTCCACCCCTCTATTCTTCGCGTCCAGTCCCGAGTGGAATACCTGTCCTACCCATCCCTTTCTTAGCCTGACCTGGTCCGCCACCTTCAGGTGTGTCTCTTGGAGCATGGCCACGTCCGCCTTCAGTCCCTTTAAGTGCGCGAACACTCGAGCCCTCTTCACCGGCCCATTCAGGCCCCTCACATTCCACGTTATCAGCCGGATTGGAGGGGCTCTCACCCCCCCCCCCCCCCCAACGCCACGCCGACTAGCCATCTCCTTTTCTGGGCCAGTCCCGTGTCCATGCCTCCCTCACCCTCCAGTCCCCCAGAGGGGGGACCCCCGTCCCGACCACCTCTTCTGTGTCCCATTCCCTTTCGGCCAGTGCAGCAGCAACCCTTTTCTCTCTCCCCCCCCCCCCCCCCCCCCCCCCCCCGCTGTCCATGTGGAGTTTGCACATTCTCCCCGTGTTTGCGTGGGTCTGACCCCCACAACCCAAAGATGTGCAGGTAGGTGGATCGGTCACGCTAAATTGCCCCTTAATTTGAAAAAAAAAATGAATTGGGTCCTTGATTTAAAAAAATTAATAAATTTAGAGTATCCAATTCTTTTTTTTCCCCAATTGAGCACAATTTAGCGCGGCCAATCCACCTCCCTGCACATCGTTTTGGGTTGTGGGGGTGAGACCCACGCAGACATGGGGAGAATGTGCAAACTCCACATGGACAGTGACACGGGGCCTGGATCGAACCGGGTCGTCAGCACCGTGAGGCAGCAGTGCTAAGCACTGCGCCACTGTGCCACCCTCGAATTGGGTACTTAAAAATTTTTTTTTTTTTTTTTAAATCCCCAAAATGAAAGGGATGCATTTCTACGTGGTAAATGTTCTGGGTGAGTATCTGTCAGTGATTTGATAAATGTTGATTCGAGTCTAAAATGCAGCTGTTCTCTTCCAGTATGCGGGGACATTCATGGTCAGTTCTTTGACATGATGAAGCTGTTTGAAGTGGGAGGGTCACCAGCCAGTACCAGATACCTCTTCCTTGGCGATTATGTGGACCGAGGGTATTTCAGCATAGAGGTAAGCAGGTGAAATCCCATTGTCGGTAAACTTTGCTTTGCCCAGTAAGTGGGGAAGAAGGGAGGTCGGATAAGGGAGGTGGTTACAAAGTGCTTGAATGTTCATTATTGAATTTGAGCGTGTATCTTTCTTTCCAAAACAAGTGGCTTTCCATGTGATCACATTACATGAGATATTCTCTCAAGTATTGACTGTTGAACCATGCTAGCTTTGTACTACAGTTTATCAATGTAAAATATTCATTTGCATTGCAGGATGCAATATTGGTGGAATTCAGATAGAAGTAGATGTGACCATAAATACACCCGAAAGCCATGTTCAGTTTCTGGTCAGTGTTGTTGAACCTGGGTTAGGATTCTTGCTGCTGATTGCTGTTTAGTGCCTCTTACAGATCTGCACATTGAACAAAACAGGCGTTAGGTTTGCCCCTTATGCACGCCTTGGTTGAATAGTCTGCTGACCGGGTCTCTCACAAGTAACTTGTTGATCAACAAAGCACGGTATTGCCACTACTAGATCTGAATTCTGCCCCCCAGCAAGTCAGCTCTCCCCCAAAAAGGAGGGGAGTAATGCCCCAAAGGTGTGGTGTCGGTAGAAATAACCTTGGATGTGCAATTATCTTTTTGCGGTTTGAGAACACAGCAGATTTGCCACGTTGATCTTGTATCATGGGGGTTTCTTCTTCTCAAATATGCTCTCCTGAGATCTTGATCCATTTGAATATATTTTCAGATTTCTATGTTTCAGCACGCATATTAAACCATCCATATCGATGGTGAGTGAACATAGAACATAGAACTGTACAGCACAGTACAGGCCCTTCGGCCCACGATGTTGTTCCGAACTAGTCTGAAACTAAGATCAAATCACCCTTCTCCCAATCATTCTCGTGCACTCCATATACCTGTCCAATAACAGCATGAAAGTTCCTAAAGTGTCTGACTTCACTACCATAGCTGAGAGTGCATTCCATGCCCCAACTACTGAGTAAAGAATCTACCTCTGACATCCCTTCTATATCTCCCACCCTGAACCTTCTAGTTATGCCCCCTTGTAACAGCTACATCCACCCGAGAGAAAAAGTCACTGAACGTCCACTCTATCTATATACACCTATCTTATACACCTCAATTAAGTTACCTCTCATCCTCCTTCGCTCCAATGAGAAAATCCCTAGCTCCCTCAACCTTCCCTCATAAGACCTACCCTCCAAACCAGGCAGCATCCTGGTAAATCTGTGCTCGGATTGTGAGGTTTCTGGCCAAAACCTGCCGGGGTACAGTTCTGCAAGTAGTGCTGTGAAAAGCCAGTCACCCCTTATTCTCACCCAATATCCTCATCGGTACACCTCCCAGTAAAGATCATGGCATGGTTTTCGAGAGCGGGGAGCCCTCCGTCTAACTTTTTCTGGCTCCAGAGCTGGTTGTAATGCCTCAACAACTCCGTAATGAAATCAATAACTTCTCTGAATTGGACCTTGCCTTTTTGGCACAGTTTCCCAGACCTAACAACCCTTGTTGTCTGGTTACAGTTCTGCTTGAGGAAGAGGTCCCATAAACGTCATATCAATGTTATTCCATTTTCCCCGTTTGTTCGCCGTGTACCAATTAATAAGTGACTAATTAAAACCTCCTAAACAATTTTATTTCACTTTGTCTCTCTAGTTTGGGTACAGATTTTCTCTTTGATTTCTTTTCACAATTTTGTGGATTATAAAATATCCTAAAAATGTAACAAGCCTTTAAGGGGCAATTTGGCGTGGCCAATCCACCGACCCTGCACATCTCTGGGTTGTGGGGGTGACACCCACGCAGACACTGGAGATTGTGCAAACTCCACACGGACAGTGACCTTGGGCCGGGATCGAACCCAGATCCTCAACGCCGTGAGGCAGCAGTGCTAACCACCGCCACCGTGCCGCCCAACGCATACAGATGGCATGTTAGCACAGTGGTTAGCACTGTTGCTTCACAGCTCCAGGGTCCCAGGTTTGATTCCCGGCTTGGGTCACTGTCTGTGTGGCGTCTGCACGTTCTCCCTTTGTGTGGGCTTGCTCCGGTTTCTTCCCACAAGTCCCGAAAGACGTGCTTGTTAGGTGAATTGGACATTCTGAATTCTCCCTCCGTGTACCCGAACAGGTGCCGGAATGTGGCGACTAGTGGCTTCATTGCAATGTTAATGTAAGCCTACTTGTGACAATAAAGATTATTATTCTCAAGCCCTTTTTTAACCATTAACCTCCAATCACGGTGCACGGTGGGACAGTGGTTAGCACCGCTGCTTCACGTGCCAGGGACCCGGGTTCAATTCCAGCCTTGGGTGACAGTCTGTGTGGAGTCTGCACGTTCTCCCCGTGGCTGCGTGGGTTTCCTCCGGGTGCTCCGGTTTCCTCCCACAGTCCAAAGATGTGCAGGTTAGGTGGATTTGGCCATGAGGAATTGTCCCCGAGTATCCAAGGATGTGTAGGTTAGGTGAAAGGGTTTTAGGACTAGGCCGGGTAGAGGGCTTCGGTGGAGTGCTCTTTCAGAGGGCCGGTGCAGACGCGATGGGCCAAATGGCCTCCTTCTGCACTGTTTGGATCCTACAATTCTATATAACTCTGTGCTTCTTCCTCATAACTTCATATATTCCCTGTTTTGCCAATGTTGCCATTCCAAGTCTTATCATTTCTATGTGTAATGAAATGCTCTCTACTTGCCTGGATGAGTGCAGCTCCAACAATGGGCAGCACGGTAGCATTAGAACATAGAACATAGAACAATACAGCGCAGTACAGGCCCTTCGGCCCACGATGTTGCACCGAAACAAAAGCCATCTAACCTACACTATACCATTATCATCCATATGTTTATCCAATAAACTTTAAAATGCCCTCAATGTTGGCGAGTTCACCACTGTAGCAGGTAGGGCATTCCACGGCCTCACTACTCTTTGCGTAAAGAACCTACCTCTGACCTCTGTCCTATATCTATGACCCCTCAGTTTAAGGCTATGTCCCCTCGTGCTAGCCATTTCCATCCGCGGGAGAAGGCTCTCACTGTCCACCCTATCTAACCCTCTGATCATTTTGTATGCCTCTATTAAGTCTCCTCTTAACCTTCTTCTCTCTAACGAAAACAACCTCAAGTCCATCAGCCTTTCCTCATAAGATTTTCCCTCCATACCAGGCAACATCCTGGTAAATCTCCTCTGCACCCGTTCCAAAGCCTCCACGTCCTTCCTATAATGCGGTGACCAGAACTGTACGCAATACTCCAAATGCGGCCGTACCAGACTTCTGTACAGCTGCAACATGACCTCCTGACTCCGGAACTCAATCCCTCTACCAATAAAGGCCAACACTCCATAGGCCTTCTTCACCACCCTATCAACCTGGGTGGCAACTTTCAGGGATCTATGTACATGGACACCTAGATCCCTCTGCTCATCCACACTTTCAAGAACTTTTCCATTAGCCAAATATTCCACATTCCTGTTTTTCCTTCCAAAGTGAATCACCTCACACTTCTCTACATTAAACTCCATTTGCCACCTCTCAGCCCAGCACTGCAGCTTATCTATATCCCTCTGTAACCTGCTACTTCCTTCCACACTATCGACAACACCACCGACTCTAGTATCGTCTGCAAATTTACTCACCCACCCTTCTGCGCCTTCCTCTAGGTCATTGATAAAAATGACAAACAGCAACGGCCCCAGAACAGATCCTTGTGGTACTCCACTTGTAACTGAACTCCATTCTGAACATTTCCCATCAACCACCACCCTCTGTCTTCTTTCAGCTAGCCAATTTCTGATCCACATCTCTAAATTACCCTCAATCCCCAGCCTCCGTATTTTCTGCAATAGCCTACCGTGGGGAACCTTATCAAACGCTTTGCTGAAATCCATATACACCACATCAACTGCTCTACCCTCGTCTACCTGTTCAGTCACCTTCTCAAAGAACTCGATAAGGTTTGTGAGGCATGACCTACCCTTCACAAAGCCATGCTGACTATCCCTGATCATATTATTCCTATCTAGATGATTATAAATCTTGTCTCTTATAATCCCCTCCAAGACTTTACCCACTACAGACGTGAGGCTCACCGGTCTATAGTTGCCGGGGTTGTCTCTACTCCCCTTTTTGAACAAAGGGACCACATTTGCTATCCTCCAGTCCTCTGGCACTATTCCTGTATCCAATGATGACATAAAAATCAAAGCCAATGGTCCAGCAATCTCTTCCCTGGCCTCCCAGAGAATCCTAGGATAAATCCCATCAGGTCCCGGAGACTTATCTATTTTCAGCCTGTCCAGAATTGCCAACACCTCTTCCCTACGTACCTCAATGCCATCTAATCTATTTACCTGGAGCTCAGCATTCTCCTCCACAACATTATCTTTTTCCTGAGTGAATACTGACGAAAAATATTCATTTAGTATCTCGCCTATCTCTTCAGACTCTACACACAACTTCCCATCCCTGTCCTTGACTGGTCCTACTCTGTCCCTAGTCATTCGTTTATTCCTGACATACCTATAGAAAGCTTTTGGGTTTTCCTTGATCCTTCCTGCCAAATATTTCTCATGTCCCCTCCTTGCTCGTCTTAGCTCTCTCTTTAGATCCTTCCTCGCTACCTTGTAACTATCCATCGCCCCAACTGAAACGTCACACCTCATCTTCACATAGGCCTCCTTCTTCCTCTTAACAAGAGATTCCACTTCTTTGGTAAACCACGGTTCCCTCGCTCGGCACCTTCCTCCCTGCCTGACCGGTACATACTTATCAAGAACACGCAGTAGCTGATCCTTGAACAAGCTCCACTTATCCAGTGTGTCCAACACTTGCAGCCTACTTCTCCACCTTATCCCCCCCAAGTCACGTCTAATGGCATCATAATTTCCCTTCCCCCAGCTATAACTCTTGCCCTGCGGTGTATACTTATCCCTTTCCATCCTTAACGTAAACGTCACCGAATTGTGGTCACTGTCCCCAAAGTGCTCACCTCCCTCCAAATCCAACGCCTGGCCTGGTTCATTACCCAAAACCAAATCCAATGTGGCCTCGCCTCTTGTTGGCCTGTCAACAAACTGTGTCAGGAAACCCTCCTGCATACACTGTACAAAAAACGACCCATCTAATGTACTCGAACTATATCTTTTCCAGTCAATATTTGGAAAGTTAAAGTCTCCCATAATAACTACCCTATTACTTTCGCTCTTATCCAGGATCATCCTCGCCATCCTTTCCTCTACATCCCTAGAACTATTTGGAGGCCTATAGAAAACTCCCAACAGGGTGGCCTCTCCTTTCCTGTTTCTAACCTCAGCCCATACTACCTCGGAAGATGAGTCCCCATCTAGCATCCTCTCCGCCACCGTAATACTGCTCTTGACTAGCAGCGCCACACCTCCCCCTCTTTTGCCTCCTTCTCTGAGCTTACTAAAACACCTAAACCCCGGAACCTGCAACATCCATTCCTGTCCCTGCTCTATCCATGTCTCCGAAATGGCCACAACATCGAAGTCCCAGGTACCAACCCATGCTGCCAGTTCCCCTACCTTATTTCGTATACTCCTGGCATTGAAGTAGACACACTTCAAACCACCTACCTGAACACTGGCCCCCTCCTGCGACGTCAAATCTGAGCTCCTGACCTCTATACTCTCATTCTCCCTTACCCTAAAACTACAATCCAGGTTCCCATGCCCCTGCTGCATTAGTTTAAACCCCCCCAAAGAGCACTAACAAATCTCCCCCCCCAGGATATTTGTGCCCCGCAGGTTCAGATGTAGACCATCCTGTATGTAGAGGTCCCACCTTCCCCAGAAGGAGCCCCAGTTATCCAGAAATCTGAATCCCTCCCGCCTGCACCATCCCTGTAGCCACGTGTTTAATTGCTCTCTCTCCCTATTCCTCATCTCACTATCACGTGGCACGGGCAACAACCCAGAGATAACAACTCTGTTTGTTCTAGTTCTGAGCTTCCATCCTAGCTCCCTGAAAGCCTGCCTGACATCCTTATCCCCTTTCCTACCTATGTCGTTAGTGCCAATGTGGACCACGACTTGGGGCTGCTCCCCCTCCCCCTTAAGGACCCGGAAAACACGATCCGAGACATCACGTACCCTTGCACCTGGGAGGCAACATACCAAACGTGAGTCTCTCACGCTCCCACAAAATCTCCTATCTGTGCCCCTGACTATAGAGTCCCCAATTACTAATGCTCTGCTCCTCTCCCCCCTTCCCTTCTGAGCAACAGGGACAGACTCTGTGCCAGAGGCCCGTACCCCATGGCTTACCCCTGGTAAGTCGTCCCCCCCACAAGTATCCAAAGCGGTATACTTGTTTCTCAGGGGAACGACCGCAGGGGATCCCTGCACTGACTGTTTTTTCCCAGTCCCTCTTACAGTTACCCATCTATCTCCAATCTTTGGTGTAACTAATTCCCTGAAGCTGCTATCTATGACCCCTTCTGCCTCCCGAATGATCCGAAGTTCTTCCAACTCCAGCTCCAGTTCCCTAACTCGGTCTTGGAGGAGCTGGAGATGGCAGCACTTCCTGCAGGTAAAATCAGCAGGGACACTAACGGCATCCCTCACCTCAAACATCCTGCAGGAGGAACATTGCACTCCCTTCCCTGCCATTCCTCTAACGTTCTACCAATATCTGGCTAACAACTAAATTAAATTTTTTTTATATATATAAAAAAAAAATTATTAATAACAATAATAAAATATGGTACTTACCTCACACCAAAGAGTTTTATTATTAGGTTAGAGGAGGAGGGCGGGTGGGAGACACTACACGTGTCGTGTCTCGGGTTTCCTCTCCACCAGAATTTATTGGTGAGGGTCTTCCCAGAAGTCCGCGGGTCGACTTCCTGTTCCCACCTTAAACACTAGAACTTTAAAAAAAAATTTAAAGGAGAAACTTACCTCCCAGAAATCACTTCCGCACTGCCCCCGCTGAAATGGACTAGCCTGCTCCGCTCCTGCTGAAATCGACTTGGCCTGCAAGGTAAGTAAGTTGTTAATCTGTACTCACCTCACCACAGACAGCGACCTTTTAAATGGTCCCCTCTGCCTCGCAGCCCCCGCGCTTTTTCAAAATTCCCGCGCTGATTCTAAGGTCCCAGCTCTCACTCCCGAACTCAACAGCTGACCTGCAAGGTAAGTAAGTTAATCTGTACTCACCTCACCACAGACAGCAACCTTTTAAATGGTCCCCTCTGCCTCGCAGCCCCCGCGCTTTTTCAAAATTCCCGCGCTGATTCTAAGGTCCCAGCTCTCACTCCCGAACTCAACAGCTGACCTGCAAGGTAAGTAAGTTAATCTGTACCATTGTGGATAGCACAATTGCTTCACAGCTCCAGGGTCCCAGGTTTGATTCCGGCTTGGGTCACTGTCTGTGCGGAGTATGCACATTCTCCCCATGTCTGCGTGGGTTTCCTCCGGGTGCTCCGGTTTCCTCCCACAGTCCAAAGATGTGCAGGTTAGGTGGATTGGCCATGATAAATTGCCCTTAGTGTCCAAAATTGCCCTTAGTGTTGGGTGGGTTACTGGGTTATGGGGATAGGGTGGAGGTGTTGACCTTGGGTAGGGTGCTCTTTCCAAGAACCGGTGCAGACTCGATGGGCCGAATGGCCTCCTTCTGCTCTGTAAATTCTATGATAATCTATGAAATATTCCAGAATCTCGATGCCATCCAGGACAAAGCAGCCCATTTGATTGCTCCACCTTCCACAAACATTCAATCCCTCCACCACCGACGAACAGTAACAGCCGTGTGCAAGGTGCACTGCAGTAACTCACCAAGGTTCCTTAGGCAGCACCTTCCAAACCCACGACCACTACCATCTAGAAGACAAGAGCAGCAGGTACCTGGGAACCCCACTACCTGGAGGTTCTCCTCCAATATACTCACCATATATATTGCTGTGCCTTCACTGTTACTGAAGCAAAATCCTAGAACTCCCTCCCTAACAGCACTGTGGCTGTTACTACATTTTGGGGATTGTATGGTTCAAGAAGGCAGCTCACCACCACCTTCTGAAGGGCAACTAGGGATGGACAATAAATGCGGCCTAACCAGCGAGGCCCACATCTTGTAAATGAAGTTTTTTTTAAAAATACCATTTTCACTTCTTCTAAATAGATGTTTTGCCAGTATCTATTTTCCATTCTTGTCCAGTTTGAAGCAGGTTTTTATTTGAGTCTAGATCGTCCTGTGACATAGAAACAAAAGAAGGCCATTTAGTCCATCAAGCATGTTCCATTTAATGAGATCTGTAACCGTGCTGTATACCCACCTTCACACCATTACCCAAAATACCTTGATTAACGCAAATCTGTCAATCGCTGATAAATTACCTGATCTCTCATCAATTGCTGTTTGCAGAAAAGAGAAGATTGGTAAACAAACAAAGAACAAAACCGCACAGGAACAGGCCCTTCGGCCCTCCAAGCCTGCACCGGTCATGATACCATCCTTGGCCAAAACCCTCAGCACCTCCTTGTGTCATATCCCTCTTTACCCATCCGATCCATGTATTTTTCGGGATGCCTTTTGAACGCCGTTAATGTATCTGCTTCCCCAACCTCCCCTAGCAACGCGTTCCAAGCATTAACCAGCCTCTGTGTAAAAAAAACTTGATGAACTAAAAGCATTAACAGCAACGTTGGAATATGATGTAGTGGCAATAACAGAAACACGGTTTTAAAATTGAGGGTTGAGCACTTAATATTCAGATACATAGCATTCAGAAAAGATGAGGAGAGAAAAATGAAGGTGTGAAAGACGGTGTGTATAATAACCCCCACGAGACCCATGGGGATGACACGATTTACCACTTTCCTCAGTTTATTTCATGCAATACGTCAATTTTAACCTTTTAATGCTGTTTTGAATACATTGCAAACAATTATTGCACCCCCTGTCTTCTCATCAGTATTCTCTATATACGAGTCCATTTTATTTATTCCTCCTTTGGCTAAATAGTTTCTGCATGAATATTTGCATGAACTAATTCACCCTTCACTTTTCCTGGGCCTTCGTCTAAATACCTCATTTCCTTTTTGGAGAATGTTGCCAATGCAGTTGCACGCTCCTCACAGAAGAGCTGCCATCTGTCCTCGTACCCGTGCCAATGCCTAACAGCGGAGGGAGCTCCTCACCTGTCGCCACTTATTATCCAAGCATTAGTTTCCCTAATCTTGCCATTCTACTGCATGCATGGGAATGTAAATCAGACATTACCACCTGCGAAGTTCTGATCTTCTGCCTGTTTCTCAATTTACACCCAATTTTCAGGACTTCAGACGTGTCTCTGCTTACATTATTGACGACCACAGGGGCCACAGTAACTGATGCTGTCTTTTTTTCCCCCCACAATCCTTTTCAGTTGGGACAATGTTGATATATCCAAGCACCAAGGAGCCAACAAAACACCAGCAATGCCCATGTAACTTATAATTGACCGGCAATTCAGTGTCAGCTGAACTGCAGTTGCAAAAGTTTTGCTGAGTAGCATTCACAAAGATGGTTAGATTCCCTGCTTGCTGCTCCTCAAGGTCTTGTCCGAGCCAGGGTGACCCTTTGCGATTGCACTGTGTTCACTAGAAACTTTCCACTAATGTGTTTTGTCAACATGGTTAACCATTTGCAACTTGTATATGCATACATTTCTCATTTAACTGGGCCCACTGTTGTTGGTGTGCTCGTCTTGAGAGAAACGTTTATAGAATCGTATCGTGCTGAAGGAGGCCGGTCAGCCCATCATGCTTGGACTGGCTCTATGGCAGAACTGTCCAATTCGACATGCACTCCTACTCTTTTCCATTGGCCCCTTTCACTTGATGTCCTTTAGAAAATTGCCATTGAATCTGCTTCCACCATCCTTTTCACGCAGTGCATTCCAAATCATTTATTTAATTTTAAAAAAAATAAATTTAGAGTACCCAATTAATTGTTTTTCCAATTAAGGGGAAATTTGACATGGCCAATCCACCTACCCTGCACATCTTTTGGGTTGTGGGGGTGAAACCCACGCAAACACGGGGAGGGTGTGCAAACTCCACACGGGCAGTGACCCAGAGCCGGGATCAAACCTGGGACTTCTGTGCCACCGTGCTGCCCTTCCAGATCATTTATAATGTAATGTATTTAAGAATAAATTCTCCCCGCCGCCTCCCCCCTCCTCGCCGCCTCCCCCCCCCCCCTCGCCACCTCCCCCCTCCTCGCCACCCGCCCCCCCTCCTCGCCGCCCGCCCCCCCCCCTCGCCGCCCGCCCGCCCCCCCTCCTCGCCGCCCGTCCCCCCCTCCTCGCCGCCCGCCCGCCCCCCCCTTCTCGCCGCCCGCCCGCCCCCCCCCCTCCTCGCCGCCCGCCCGCCCCCCCCCTCCTCGCTGCCCGCCCCCCCCCTCCTCCTAACCCCGTGCTGTACCTGTCCTGGGAGTGTTTGATGGCGACAGTGTAGAGGGAGCTTTAGTCTGTATCTAACCCCGTGCTGTACCTGTCCTGGGAGTGTTTGATGGCGACAGTGTAGAGGGAGCTTTACTCTGTATCTAACCCCGTGCTGTACCTGTCCTGGGAGTGTTTGATGGCGACAGTGTCGAGGGAGCTTTACTCTGTCCCCAACGCCATGCTGTACCTGTCCTGGGAGTGTTTGATGGGGACAGTGTCGAGGGAGATTTACTCTGTATCTAACCCTGTGCTGTCCCTGTCCTGGGAGTGTTTGATGGGGACAGTGTAGAGGGAGCTTTACTCTGTATCTAACCCCGTGCTGCACCTGTCCTGGGAGTATTTGATGGGGACAGTGTAGAGGCAGCTTTACTCTGTATCTAACCCCGTGCTGTACCTGTCCTGGGAGTGTTTGATGGGGACAGTGTAGAGGCAGCTTTACTCTGTATCTAACCCCGTGCTGCACCTGTCCTGGGAGTATTTGATGGGGACAGTGTAGAGGCAGCTTTACTCTGTATCTGACCCCATGCTGTATCTGTCCTGGGAGTGTTTGATGGGGACAGTGTAGAGTGAGCTTTCCTCTGTATCTAACCCCATGCTGTACCTGTCCTATCTGATGCAGGAGTTCCCACATTAAGGTCCAGTTGAGAGCTCCAAGGAAGCAACGACTGAGGCCATATTCCAAACATGTGCACAATTTCCATAGCTCTGAGGACCCTTCAGTGTCTTCAGAACTGTTGACAAAGGTAGAGGAGTCTCGAACTAGAGAGCATGGGTTTAAGGTGAGAGAGAGAGATACATAAGAGACCAGAGGGGAAATGTCTTCACACAGCATCTTGGAACGGGAGGTGGGTACAATTTTGTCCTTTAAAAAACAGTTAGACAGTTACATGGGCAGAGTGGTTATAGAGGGATATGGGCCAAATGTGGGCAAGTGGGACTAGCTTAGTGATAGAAACTGGGCGGCATGGACCAGCTGGGCCGAAGGGCCTGTGTCCATGCTGTAAACATCTATGCCTCTAAGCTATTCACCCCGTCTCGACAATTTCATTCCCCCTTCACCCCCAACACTGCTCTCACTCCTGGGGTTGCACCAATTTGACGTGGGGATGCAGACATTAATGACCTGAAACAATGAATGTTTCCCATTGCCTAGCCCTAACGTCCACCTACCAGCATTAAAACAAAAGAAGAACATGCTGGTAAATTATTTAAAATAAACTATTATTATTATTATTATTATCTAAAATAAAATAACATGAATTAACTTGGAGTATTTTGCAGCTTCTTGTCGAGGGGTGCCTGAGGTATCTGCAAACCCGAATCCTAATTTTTTTTTAATATATAAAAAATATATAATTTAATATATAAAATTTAGAGTACCCAATTGTTATTTTTTTTCCAGTTTTAGGGGCAATTTAGCGTGGCCAATCCACCTACCCTGCAAATCTTTGGGTTGTGGGGGTGAAGCCCACGCAGACACGGGGAGAATGTGCAAACTCCACACGGACAGTGACCCAGGGCCGGGATTCGAACCCGGGTCCTCAGCGCAGCAGTCCCAGTGCTAGCCGCATGCCGCCCTCCGAATCCTAATTTGATGTTGTTTTTTTGTTTACAGTGTGTGCTCTACTTGTGGGCTCTGAAAATTCTTTATCCAAATACATTGTTCCTGTTACGCGGGAATCATGAATGCCGACACCTCACAGAATATTTCACATTTAAACAAGAATGTAAGTAACTGTTGGCTTGCATTGCATAGTTTCACATAAGCGTTGTGCCTTGTATTCTGTAGCTCTATAGTGTGGTTACCAATGACTCCACCATGTTCTGGGGTTTGCCCTGTGGTTACTGCAAACTGGGATGACTGTACAGTTCTGCAGTTATGAAGATGGGCAAAGAGTGACACTGTGATATTTGCATGGAGTCTGGAATGTTGGACCTTCAGTCTCCGTAGCCCGGTCACAGAGACATTGAATTGAACAATTGTGATTTTAATTGTGAGCTGCCTTTTAATTTTTAGTTTTTTGCCTTTAACGTTTTATTAATAAGTTTACTAATGCACAAACCCCTGGAAGGGGTCTGATTCCACGGCCAGTGCTCACTGATCCTCCAGCTCCTGTAGCCGGCGGGTTGCAGACTTTACCATGACGGATGAGGTGGAGTGGTCGGCCCAAGGCTGAGGTGGCGTGGTCGGCCCCAAGGCTGAGGTGGCGTGGTCGGCCCCAAGGCTGAGGTGGCGTGGTCGGCCCCAAGGCTGAGGTGGCGTGGTCGGCCCCAAGGCTGAGGTGGCGTGGTCGGCCCCAAGGCTGAGGTGGCGTGGTCGGCCCCAAGGCTGAGGTGGCGTGGTCGGCCCCAAGGCTGAGGTGGCGTGGTCGGCCCCAAGGCTGAGGTGGCGTGGTCGGCCCCAAGGCTGAGGTGGCGTGGTCGGCCCCAAGGTTGAGGTGGCGTGGTCGGCCCCAAGGCTGAGGTGGCGTGGTCGGCCCCAAGGCTGAGGTGGCGTGGTCGGCCCCAAGGCTGAGGTGGCGTGGTCGGCCCCAAGGCTGAGGTGGCGTGGTCGGCCCCAAGGCTGAGGTGGCGTGGTCGGCCCCAAGGCTGAGGTGGCGTGGTCGGCCCCAAGGCTGAGGTGGCGTGGTCGGCCCCAAGGCTGAGGTGGCGTGGTCGGCCCCAAGGCTGAGGTGGCGTGGTCGGCCCAAGGCTGAGGTGGCGTGGTCGGCCCCAAGGCTGAGGTGGCGTGGTCGGCCCCAAGGCTGAGGTGGCGTGGTCGGCCCCAAGGCTGAGGTGGCGTGGTCGGCCCCAAGGCTGAGGTGGCGTGGTCGGCCCCAAGGCTGAGGTGGCGTGGTCGGCCCCAAGGCTGAGGTGGCGTGGTCGGCCCCAAGGCTGAGGTGGCGTGGTCGGCCCCAAGGCTGAGGTGGCGTGGTCGGCCCCAAGGCTGAGGTGGCGTGGTCGGCCCCAAGGCTGAGGTGGCGTGGTCGGCCCCAAGGCTGAGGTGGCGTGGTCGGCCCCAAGGCTGAGGTGGCGTGGTCGGCCCCAAGGCTGAGGTGGCGTGGTCGGCCCCAAGGCTGAGGTGGCGTGGTCGGCCCCAAGGCTGAGGTGGCGTGGTCGGCCCCAAGGCTGAGGTGGCGTGGTCGGCCCCAAGGCTGAGGTGGCGTGGTCGGCCCCAAGGCTGAGGTGGCGTGGTCGGCCCCAAGGCTGAGGTGGCGTGGTCGGCCCCAAGGCTGAGGTGGCGTGGTCGGCCCCAAGGCTGAGGTGGCGTGGTCGGCCCCAAGGCTGAGGTGGCGTGGTCGGCCCAAGGCTGAGGTGTTAAAGCGAAGGTATCTCCTCAAGTTGGTATCAGCCACATTGGAGAGCTGGTCAATGCTCGTGCATCCCAGTCCAATGTTCCAGGACCTCCTTCTATTGTAGTCTTCGTGGCACTCTGGCAAAGCAGCTGTTACTGGCAATAGGCACTGAAGATGGAATGCTTCGGAGTCGTGGATTTGTTTATCCTGATGGGGGAGACATGTTTCTTCCGACATGCTATGAAGAGTATGGTTGAGTTGGTTAGTGGCTGCGAGTACCTGTCTCGCACATGACAGGTAGGGTCTGTAATGGTGGCAGAGGTGACCCCACTCCTGGCCCTTGTGCCTGAGCAGGTGGGTGGCGAAATTTGGCAGACTCTCGCTCCTGGAATTTTAGTTGGGTGAGGGCAGAATCGAGCTCGGGCTGCAAGAGATGCCTTGCAGTCGAGTGGAGACCTATTCCCACTGTCCCATCTCCTATGTGGGAAAGATCTTGGGATGCTGGAGGGCAGCTGGAGCCTGGGTAGCTGTATCACCGGAGCAACTGAATGCCAGGGGCGGGAGGAAGGAAAAAGGTGCACAGGTCGTTGTCTCATCTCGGGGTTACAATAACAGTGGGAATTGTTAATGTCAGAATCGCGCTGCAGTGGAGTCCATGCAGACTCGATGGGCCGAGCAGTGGAGTCCATGCAGACTCGATGGGCCGAATGGCCTAATTCTGCTTCTCTGCCTTATGGTCTTATGCTTCAAGTTGCTAGTTAAGAGCAACTATCCTCAGCTGAGGAAAGATTAGGAAATCATTGTACAAAAGTTCACACTGGCTGTTGAAGGGAATGAGGAAACAGCACCCTGCTGTTTTAGAAATAGTGGGCTTCAGCGGGGGGCAGCACGGTGGCGCAGTGGGTAGCACTGCAGCCTCACAGCATTCGATCCCGGCTCTGGGTCACTGTCCGTGTGGAGTTTGCACATTCTCCCCGTGTCTGCGTGGGTTTCACCCCCACAACCCAAAGATGTGCCGGTTAGCTGGATTGGCCACGCGAAATTGCCAATTAATTGGAAAAATGAATTGGGTACTCTAAATTTATTTTTTTAAATGTATGATCTGTGACTCTCTGAAGCTGAAGGCCTCTGCTTGGGAAGCAAGCAAATCCTATGGGATAATTCGACCAAGAGGGAGGGGGAATAGGGATGCAAGTTTGCCAACGGTGAATGAATGTTTAATTGTCTAGTTATTCAGTTGGCAGTAAAGGCAAGACCAGAATATTAATCCACATTTCTTTTCAAATAGGTAAAATCAAATATTCGGAAAGAGTGTACGATGCATGTATGGACTCTTTTGACTGCCTTCCTCTTGCTGCACTTCTCAATCAGCAGTTTCTTTGTCTTCATGGAGGGCTTTCGCCAGAAATTCATAGTTTAGAAGATATTAGAAAAGTAAGTATTTTATGGAGATGTTTCTATCCCTGATGTAAATGGCTGTTGCGAGTGGACGCGTTTCAGGCAGGGATGAGGAGGAATTGTCTTAGGGTGTGTGCAGAAATGTCCGAGCTTCTGTTTATGATGAGTTTGTGGCCATTTCGGAGACATGGATAGAGCAGGGACAGGAATGGATGTTGCAGGTTCCGGGGTTTAGGTGTTTTAGTAAGCTCAGAGAAGGAGGCAAAAGAGGGGGAGGTGTGGCGCTGTTAGTCAAGAACAGTATTACGGTGGCGGAGAGGATGCTAGATGGGGACTCTTCTTCCGAGGTAGTATGGGCTGAGGTTAGAAACAGGAAAGGAGAGGTCACCCTGTTGGGAGCTTTCTATAGGCCTCCAAATAGTTCTAGGGATGTAGAGGAAAGGATGGCGAAGATGATTCTGGATAAGAGCGAAAGTAACAGGGTAGTTATTATGGGAGACTTTAACTTTCCAAATATTGACTGTCAAAGATATAGTTCGAGTATATTAGATGGGTTGTTTTTTGTACAATGTGTGCAGGAGGGTTTCCTGACACAATATGTTGACAGGCCAACAAGAGGCGAGGCCACGTTGGATTTGGTTTTGGGTAATGAACCAGGCCAGGTGTTAGATTTGGAGGTAAGAGAGCACTTTGGGGACAGTGACCACAATTCGGTGACATTTACGTTAGTGATGGAAAGGGATAAGTATACACCGCAGGGCAAGAGTTATAGCTGGGGGAAGGGCAATTATGATGCCATTAGATATGACTTGGGGGGTGGGCGGGGGATAGGTTGGAGAAGTAGGCTGCAAGTGTTGGGCACATTGGATAAATGGAGCTTGTTCAAGGAACAGCTACTGCGTGTTCTTGATAAGTACGTACCGGTCAGGCAGGGTGAAAGGCATTGAGCGAGGGAACCGTGGTTTACCAAAGAAGTGGAATCTCTTGTTAAGAGGAAGAAGGAGGCCTATGTGAAGATGAGGTGTGAAGTTTCAGTTGGGGCGATTGATAGTTACAAGGTAGCGAGGAAGGATCTAAAGAGAGAGCTAAGACGAGCAAGGAGGGGACATGAGAAATATTTGGCAGGTAGGATCAAGGAAAACCCAAAAGCTTTCTATAGGTATGTCAGGAATAAAAGAATGACTAGGGTAAGAGTAGGGCCAGTCAAGGACAGGGATGGGAAGTTGTGTGTGGAGTCTGAAGAGCTAGGCGAGATACTAAATGAATATTTTTCGTCAGTATTCACTCAGGAAAAAGATAATGTTGTGGAGGAGAATGCTGAGCCGCAGGCTAATAGAATAGATGGCATTGAGGTACATAGGGAAGAGGTGTTGGCAATTCTGGACAGGCTGAAAATAGATAAGTCCCTGGGGCCTGATGGGATTTATCCTAGGATTCTCTGGGAAGCCAGGGAAGAGATTGCGGGGCCTTTGGCTTTGATTTTTATGTCATCATTGACTACAGGAATAGTGCCAGAGGACTGGAGGATAGCAAATGTGGTCCCTTTGTTCAAGAAGGGGAGCAGAGACAACCCCAGCAACTATAGACCGGTGAGCCTCACGTCTGTTGTGGGTAAAGTCTTGGAGGGGATTATAAGAGACAAGATTTATAATCATCCTGATAGGAATAATATGATCAGGGATAGTCAGCATGGCTTTGTGAAGGGTAGGTCATGCCTCACAAACCTTATCGAGTTCTTTGAGAAGGTGACTGAACAGGTAGACGAGGGTAGAGCAGTTGATGTGGTGTAAATGGATTTCGGTAAAGCGTTTGATAAGGTTCCCCACGGTAGGCTATTGCAGAAAATACGGAGGCTGGGGATTGAGGGTGATTTAGAGATATGGATCAGAAATTGGCTAGCTGAAAGAAGACAGAGGGTGGTGGTTGATGGAAATGTTCAGAATGGAGTTCAGTTACAAGTGGCGTACCACAAGGATCTGTTCTGGGGCCGTTGCTGTTTGTCATTTTTATAAATGACCTAGAGGAGGGCGCAGAAGGGTGGGTGAGTAAATTTGCAGACGACACTAAAGTCGGTGGTGTTGTCGACAGTGCGGAAGGATGTAGCAGGTTACAGAGGGACATAGATAAGCTGCAGAGCTGGGCTGAGAGGTGGCAAATGGAGTTTAATGTAGAGAAGTGTGAGGTGATTCACTTTGGAAGGAATAACAGGAATGCGTAATATTTGGCTAATGGTAAAGTTCTTGAAAGTGTGGATGAGCAGAGGGATCTAGGCGTCCATGTACATAGATCCCTGAAAGTTGCCACCCAGGTTGATAGGGTTGTGAAGAAGGCCTATGGAGTGTTGGCCTTTATTGGTAGAGGGATTGAGTTCCGGAGTCATGAGGTCATGTTGCAGCTGTACAAAACTCTGGTACGGCCGCATTTGGAGTATTGCGTACAGTTCTGGTCACCGCATTATAGGAGGGACGTGGAAGCTTTGGAGCGGGTGCAGAGGAGATTTACCAGGATGTTGCCGGGTATGGAGGGAAAATCTTATGAGGAAAGGCTGATGGACTTGAGGTTGTTTTCGTTAGAGAGAAGAAGGTTAAGAGGAGACTTAATAGAGGCATACAAAATGATCAGGGGGTTAGATAGGGTGGACAGTGAGAGCCTTCTCCCGCGGATGGAAATGGCTAGCACGAGGGGACATAGCTTTAAACTGAGGGGTAATAGATATAGGACAGAGGTCAGAGGTAGGTTCTTTATGCAAAGAGTGGTGAGGCCGTGGAATGCCCTACCGGCAACAGTAGTGAACTCGCCAACACTGAGGGCATTTAAAAGTTTATTGGATAAACATATGGATGATAATGGCATAGTGTAGGTTAGATGGCTTTTGTTTCGGTGCAACATCGTGGGCCGAAGGGCCTGTACTGCGCTGTATCGTTCTATGTTCTATGTAATCATTATTTGTGTTTTATGTACTAAGATACATTTTTAAAGGAATAAATCGTAGTTAAATATTTTTATAATTCCACTTGCTGTGTGATCAAAATTTCCCAATATCCCAATTGGCCCATGTTATTTTTCTAGTGAATATCCCTACTCCGTTTCCACATGTAGACAGATGGCACTCAGCTCTGTCTCTTTAACCTCCTCTCTCTCTCTCTCTCTCTCTCTCTCTTTCCCCCCCCCCTCCCCCACTGCATAACTGCATTGTGTTGACAGCTTGCTGTCTGACACCATGTTGAGCATAAGTCAGACATTCTGCCAAACCTGCACTGCCCACATGCTATGCCATGCCTGCCGTGACCCGCTGACAATTACTAAATGTTGTCTACAAATCTTAGCTGTCTGAACTTGCCCCACATCTGCAAATCGACGAAACCCATGTCCCGTTCTGTCCTCTTCAATCCCAACAGATCTTTTGCGTCAGTTCACTATACGTCGATGGAAGAGCGTACAGTCCTGAGCCCTGACAATACTACATCTTCCTGAAAACCCTTGCTTTGCCACAATCTGTCTCTAAAGGCCTCTTCAAAGCCTGTCTTTCTGATACCACCGCTTTGTTCAACAATGCTAGGCAGCTTTTCTTCTCTGAAAAGCATCTTGGGGCATTGCCTACAATAAAAATACTCGTCGTCTATGTAGAAAGCTGGCATGGCTACCCGCTGTCACACAAATCTCTTATATGGGCAGCACGGTAACACAGTGGTGAGCACTGTTGCTTCACAGCGCCGGGGTCTCGGGGCCCAATTCCCGCTTGGGTTACTGTCTGTGCGGAATCTGCACGTTCTCCCCGTGTGTGCATGGGTTTCCTCCGGGTGCCCCGGTTTCCTCCCACAAGTCTCGAAAGACGTGCTTGTTAGCTGAATTGGACATTCTGAATTCTCCCTCTGTGTACCCGAACAGGCGCCAGAATGTGTTGACTAGGGGCTTTTCACAGTAACTTCATTGCAGTGTTAATGCAAGCCTACTTGTGACAATAATAAAGACCAGTCTCCCCCCCCCCCCCCCCAAAAACGACACTCAGTCAAGTTACTGTTGGATCCTTCCTTCCTTGCTATGCAGGCCACGCTCCAGCCCAGCCATATAGAACTTGCCTTCAAGTTAAAATCCAGGTTTTGGTCAGTTTCGCTTTTGGGCTTGTCTAGTCTGGGAAGTGTTGCCTATTTAGAATCCCTCCAGTGCAGGAGGAGGCCATTCGGCCCATTGAGTCTGCACCGACCCTCTGAAAGAGCACCCTACCTACGCCCACTCCCCCTCCCTGTCCCCGTAACCCCACCTAACCTTTGGACACCAAGGGGCAATTTAGCATGGCCAATCCACCTAACCCGCACATCTTTGCACTTGTGTCGGTTGAAGTTGTTGTGTTTGATAAGTACCATTGACTCATTTTCCTGGCTTGTCTCTTCACAGTTAGATAGGTTTAAGGAGCCACCAGCATTCGGGCCAATGTGTGACTTGTTGTGGTCGGATCCTTCGGAGGATTTTGGAAATGAGAAAACACAAGAACACTTCAGTCATAATACAGTGCGGGGATGCTCCTATTTCTACAGGTGCTGTTTGTGGGCAGGTGCAGGCTTTGTCAGTGTGCATTCAATTTCAGCTTTCTGACATTTTAAATGGATATTAATTGGATATCTTTGTGTTTCAGTTACCCAGCTGTTTGTGAATTTTTACAACACAATAATTTGCTATCAATAATTCGAGCACATGAGGCCCAGGATGCAGGGTGAGCTACACTGATTTAAACCATTTTCATTGCAGTGACACAAGTCATACATTTTGTTTCAAGTTTTGTTGGAAAATGAAGGAGGATCATTGAACTGTGGTTTTGTAATTTATAATATGTGAAAGTGATGCGTCGGTACGTTCCTGTATTGCTGTGTGGATCTCGATTGATGCTGCTGACTTTAATGAATTCTCCTCTCACCTGGTTTTAGACACAGCTGAAAACATGGCACAGAGTCATCGGTCTATGCTCGGGAACTCTGAGCTTGGATGTCTTGGAGGTTTAAAGCATGGAAACAGGCCTTTCGGCCCAACTTGTCCATGCTGCCCAGTCTTTACCACTAAGCTAGTCCCAATTGCCCGCATTTGGCCCATATCCTTCTATACATCTTACAGGGACAGGTGGTCTGAGATGCATTTGTTTCAATGCAAGAAGTGTAGCAGGTAAGGCAGATGAACTTAGGGCTTGGATTAGTACCTGGGAATATGATGTTATTGCTATTACTGAGACTTGGTTGAGGGAAGGGCAAGACTGGCAACTAAATATCCCAGGGTATAGATGCTTCAGGAGCGATAGCGAGGGAGGTAAAAGGGGTGGAGGAGTTGGATTACTGGTCAAAGATGATATCACAGCTGTGATTAAGGAGGGCACAATAGAGGATTCGAGCACTGAGGCAATATGGGTAGAGCTAAGAAATAGGAAGGGTGCACTAACATTGTTGGGACTTTACTACAGGCCTCTCAAAAGCGAGCGTGAAGTAGAGGTACAAATATGTAGACAGATTATAGAAAAATGTAGGAGCAATAGGGTGGTCGTGATGGGAAAATTTAACTTCCCCAACATTGAATGGGACTCATGTAGTGTTGGAGGCGTAGATGGAGCAGAATTTGTAAGGAGCATCCAGGAGAGTTTTTTTAGAGCAGTATGTAAATAATCCAACTCGGGAAGGGGCCACACTGGACCTGGTATTGGAGAATGATCCCGGCCAGGTGGTTGAAGTTTCAGTCTGTGATTACTTTGGAAATAGCGATCACAATTCCGTAAGTTTTAGAATACTCATGGACAAAGACGAGAGTGGTCCTAAAGGAAGAGTGCTAAATTGGGGAAAGGCCAAGTATAACAAAATTCGGCAGGAGCTAGGGAATATGGATTGGGAGCAGCTGTTTAAGAGTAAATCCACATTTGAAATGTGGGAGTCTTTTAAGGAAAGGTTGATTGGAATGCAGGACAGACATGTCCCTGTGAAAATGAGGGATAGAAATGGCAAGATTAGGGAACCATGGATGACGGGTGGAATTGTGAGACTAGCAAAGATGAAAAAGGAAGCAGACATTCTTATGACATTCTAGGCGACTTAAATCTGATGAAGCTGTGGAGGAATATCGGGAAAGTAGGACAAATCTCAAACGCGCAATAAAGAGGGCTAAAAGAGGTCATGAAATATCTTTGGCTAACGGGGTTTAGGAAAATCCCAAAGCCTTTTATTCTTATATAAGGAGCAAGAGGGTAACTAGAGAAAGGATTGGCCCACTAAAAGACAAGAGTGAATTTATGCGTGGAGTCAGAGGAAATGAGTGAGATTCTTAATGAGTACTGTGCATCGGTATTCACCAAGGAGAGGGACATGACGGATGTTGAGGCTGGGGATGGATGTTTAAATACTCTAGGTCAAGTCTGCATAAGGAAGGGGGAAGTTTTGGGTATTCTAAAAGGCATTAAGGTTGACAAGTCCCCAGGTCCGGATGGGATCTATCCCAGGTTACTGAGGGAAGCGAGGGACGAAATAGCTGGGGCCTTAACAGATGCACCCTTGAGCATGGGTGAGGTCCCGGAGGACTGGAGAATTGCTAATGTTGTCCCTTTGTTTAAGAAGGGTAGCAGGGATAATCCAGGAATTATAGACCATTGTGCCCGCCTCTACCACCTCCGCTGGCAAAGCGTTCCAGGCACCCACCACCCTCTGCGTAAAAGACTTTCCACGCACATCTCCCTTAAACGTTCCTAATCTCACCTTGAAATCGTGACCCCTTGTAATTGACACCCCCACTCTTGGAAAAAGCTTGTTGCTATCCACCCTGTCCATACCTCTCATAATTTTGTAGACCTCAATCAGGTCCCCCCCTCAACCTCCGTCTTTCCAATGAAAACAATCCTAATCTACTTGACCTTTCTTCATAGCTAGCACCCTCCATACCAGGCAACATCCTGGTGAACCTCCTCTGCACCCTCTCTAAAGCATCCACATCCTCCTGGTAATGAGGCGACCAGAACTGCACGCAGTATTCCAAATGTGGCCTAACCAAAGTCCTATACAACTGTAACATTTCATAGAATTTACAGTGCAGCAGGAGGCCATTCGGCCCATCGGGTCTGCACCAGCTCTTGGAAAGAGCACCCTACCCAAGGTCAACACCGCCACCCTATCCCCATAACCCAGTAACCCCAGCCAACACTAAGGGCAAATTTTGACACTAAGGCCAATTTATCATGGCCAATCCACCTAACCTGCACATCTTTGGACTGTGGGAGGAAACCGGAGCACCCGGAGGAAACCCACGCACACACTGGGAGAACGTGCAGACTCCGCACAGACAGTGACCCAGCGGGGAATCGAACCTGGGACCCTGGAGCTGTGAAGCAATTGTGCTATCCACAATGCTACCGTGCTGCCCCGGAACTGCCGACTCTTGTACTCAATACCCCGTCCGATGAAGGCAAGCATGCTGTATGCCTTCTTGACTCTTACCGACCTGCGTTGCCACCTTCAGGGTACAATGGACCTGAACTCCCAGATCTCTCTGTACATCAATTTTCCCCAGGACTCTTCCATTGGCTGTATAGTCCGCTCTTGAATTAGATCTTCCAAAATGCACCACCTTGCATTTGCCTGGATTGAACTCCATCTGCCATTTCTCTGCCCAACTCTCCAATCTATCTATATTTTGCTGTATTCTCTGACAGTCCTCCTCGCTATCTGCAACTCCACCAATCTTAGTATCATCTGCAAACTTGCGAATCAGACCACCTCTCCCCTCTCACCTTAAATCTATGCCCTCTAGTTTTAGGCTCCCATGCCGTTGGGAAAAGATGTTGATTATCTACCTTATCTATGCCCCTCATCGTCTTGTAGATCTCTATAAGATCACCCCTAAGCCTTCTATGCTCCATGAAAAATGTCCCAGCCTATCCAGCCTCTCATAACTCAAACCATCAAGTCCCGGTAGCATCCTCGTAAATCTTTTCAGCACTCTTCCTAGTTTAATAATATCCTTCCTGTAATAGGGTGACCAGAACTGTACACCGTATTCCAAGTGTGGCCTCACTAATGTCTTGTACAACTTCACGCGGAATGGTTTGTGCTGGACTGCGATGCCCTTTACGTGGAATACCCTGCTAAGACCCAGTACAAAGCCTCACACATAGAAATGGCCACATGGATTTGCAGAATCAGTGGAGCTATATCCAGACATTTGAGCTTTTGATTCTCAAGCTCACGGCCACATTACGACTGGAAAATTCACGTCACAAGATCATGCATCGATACTTACACCGGCGATGATCAGCTTGAAATTCCTGACCACGCGAAAGTGTACATTTGATGCAGAGGAGCGATCAGAATTACCTTGATGTCTGGAGTTTACAATAGATCGGGTAGTGAAGAACAGCACAGTGGTGTCACTCCCAACACTTATTTTTGTTTACCTGATTAAAATGCGGAGAGGACCTTGTAATAGGAATCATCAAAAGTAATATGATAAGTGGGTTTCAGACCTACAGCAGCCACGGGGTTAGCTGGGTTCAGGTTGATATCACTCAGTCTGTCAGCCTTGACTGGGTTTAGTTTATTATAGCATCTCTTAATCCAGCAATTAGTTTGGAGGATCGTGTTACACGTAGTCTACTGCAATCTGGATAGCGTTTAACTGGCAGTCATCTATTCAAGTCTTCGATATTAGTTGAAAGGTATGCAATCTCTCCTCTGGAAATGAGCTTCCCTGGGCTGTTCTGCCTGAGGTGGTTGATTACTGCATTGTCAACTAGCCCTTTACAATCCATGTATGTCCTTCAGGAGCTTCTGTTACTGAGTTGTCGTGATTGCTACACCTCTCTGAATTTGTGATCGCTTTTTAATGCTTTCCAATTCACTCGTCTTTTTCTGTTAGTCTTTTTGGCCCTTTTCATGCCTAAAATTTAGGCTGTCTGGCCTAATCTCATCAAACCCTGAATTCTTTTCCTTCTAATGAATCTTAACAACAAGGTGGTTACAAGCTCCTTGGGCTCCAGGATCCATTAAAGTTCACCACCCCGGGTCGAGCGAAGACGTTTCACTATCCCTACTCATCCCCAGTGCTGTCAGTCAGAAATTGCAGCTGTGAATTATTATTACAGATGTCACTCGAGCTCAAGTCCATGGTCCTTTGGTGTCGCCGTTGGGGATCAGGGTAACCGTGGTCGCTGCTTTTCTGTTTATTCTTGGCTGTTCTGCACTGGCTGTTACAGTGCTCCAGAGCAGGAGTTTATCTGATCTGGCCTGTCATCAGAAACTGATCCTCAGGATTTAATACTTTGCATGGAACTGCATAGGGGGTCCTCGCGCTTGTCCCCTGCAACTTCAAAGAGCCTCGGAAACCCAGGGAGTAACATAAACTGCTTTCATTTTGAGTTTCGGATCTGCTTGTCCAGAGGTATGGCGATGTTCAGCTATTTGCTTGAGTTCCTTAGTTTAATTAATTAAATAAATAATAAACTGTCCTTTTTAAGAACCTTTCCATAATTGAGCAAGGTGGAATTTTTAGCCTTGTTCAAGCTAATGCAATTCATTTTATTACAGTAGTATTAATGGCCACTATAGCTTAAATATGGGAAAACATGATAAGAATTCACCACTGAATTAATCGATCTCTGCAAGCATGCTGCAAGAGTGGTAACGAGCTCTTGGATCCCATTAGCAACACTGAAGTAGGAAAAATGAATAACTCAACCAATTTAAAGGGTTCTGGTGCACTTCCAGACAGTGGTGTGATTTGAAGCTCCTGCAGTTGGGTGTATAACACGTCTGAATCTCTGATAATGTAGCTCAGGAATCAAAAATGTTACAAATGCTGCATTTTGCGGAGAACTTGGTTGATTAAGCAAAGTATCCTTTTCATTTTCAACAATTATTTTTGGCATGATGTGCACTTGTGTGTTACTCAAGTCACCCTTCAATAGTATAAAGCTATTCCAAAACCCATAATATGTGCAGCTCTTTGGTATATGCAAACTTGGGCTCCATAGGGCAGCACGGTGTTGCAGTGGGTTAGCCGTGCAGTCTCGCGGCGCCGCAGTCCCAGGTTCGAACCCGGCTCTGGGTCACTGTCCGTGTGGAGTTTGCACGTTCTCCCCATGTTTCCGTGAGTTTCGCCCCCACAACCCAAAAGATGTGCAGGCAGGTGGATTGGCCATGCTAAATTGCCACTTAATTGGAAAAGAATAGGGTACACTAAATTTATTTTTAAAAACTTGGGATCCATCATATCTGTAATTCCATAGTATACACAGTCATGTCACGCAAAGCAAGTGACCTGTACCATAAAGCAATTGATGAGTATTTACAGAGGAATGAGAATTTCATTCAAATAGTCAGACTTAGAATCACAAAGTAAGCATGCAGAAATGAAAGTTAAAAGCATAAACTGACCAGGTTTATTCTGTGAACAGCTGTGCCCCAACGGATCAATAGTTTGGACCCTACTCTGTCCCAAATTGGATTTAGCCAAGTTGGATTTTTCAGCCCTGCTCTAATTGGCTACATTTTCCCAGTTCTTCCGAGGCAGGTTGTGAGCTGAATGAAAAAAGAGCACGCTGGGTCACTTCCCAGACTTCTCAGTGGTTTTGCCAGACACTGGTTACGGGGATAGGGTGGAAGTGAGGGCTTAAGTGGGTCGGTGCAGACTCGATGGGCCGAATGGCCAACTCCTGCATTATGTTCTATCTGCTGGTAACAGACTTGGTGGTAAACACAGGGCTAAATCGCTGGCTTTGAAAGCAGACCAAGGCAGGCCAGCAGCACGGTTCAATTCCCGTACCAGCCTCCCCGAACAGGCGGCGGAATGTGGCGACTAGCAGCTTTTCACAGTAACTTCATTTGAAGCCTACTTGTGACAATAAGCGATTTTCATTTAATTTCATTTCAAATTGCTGCTGCCTCCAGGCTCCCCGCTGATGCTGAAACCTGGTGGATGCCTGAAGACCGCCTCCTGGTGGCTGGATGCCTCCTTTGACTCCCTACATCATGGAGCCACGGGGTTCAGAGAGCTGCAGACACCACCATCCTGTGGAGGGGCCACTCCCTCCATCTCGATGGCTTGACAGTTGTGGCCATTCAATTTGCTGAACTGTTCAGAGGGCAACTCCATCTTGAAGTGCCATTGCCTCTCCCCTGTCTGCATCAGTAGTGGCCACTCCTCTCTTGTCCTGCTGCTTTCTGATCCGTGCTCCGGTTCCACTGGGCCTCCCACCTCCGGAACTTGCCTGTCCTGCATCTTTAAATGGATAGCAAACCCAGAGGCAGCCAATTAGGAGGCCCCCTTCCAGAATACGGTGCTGGCAGGCAGCCTGTGTACATATGCAGGTTCAGAAGCATCATGTCACCCCAATGTTGCTGCAAGATTCAGTCCAGTGTCAGTTTTATTCCCATTTCCCACATCGACCTCCTTTGAGGACCTTGTCCGTTATTAGGCAGCACAGAATAATTCAAATGGAAGCTTTCCATCAGACTGTGCTAAGCTCCAGTGGTGACTGAACTAGAAAGCAGGCCTCGACTTCGACTCAAGTTTGTGTTCAGCAATCACACCTCCAACAACACCACAATGCCACCTGTATCCCCATTATATTTAGTGCAGTCTGTTAAACAATTAAAACCCGAATTCCAGGGAACATTAACTCTTTCCCAACAGACTGCCCTGGATTGCTGGTATCTGACCCACTATAGTGGGACTCTTGCCATTATTGTGGGTTATCTCAGGCCAGAGATTTCAGCGCAAGAGTCAGGCTAATGCTGGCATGCTGCATTGTTAGAGGTATCTTCATTTGGCTGTTAAGTTAAACCAAGGTCTCATTTTACTCTTCCTATTAAGTAGGGGCGGCATGGTAGCACAGTGGTTAGCAATGTTGCTTCACAGCGCTGGGGTCCCAGGTTCAATTCCCGGCTTGGGTCACTGTCTGTGAGGAGTCTGCGCGTTCTCCCCGTGTCTGCGTGGGTTTCCTCCGGGTGCTCCGGTTTCCTCCCACAAGTCCCGAAAGACGTTCTGTTAGATGAATTGGACATTCTGAATTCTCCGTCTGTGTACCCGAACAGGTGCTGGAATGTGGCGACTACGTGCTTTTCACAGTAACTTCATTGCAGTGTTAATGTAAGTCTACTTGCGACAATAATAAAAGATTATTGTAAAAAGGCTGTTGAGATTCCCTGTGTAATAACTGACTACACTTCAAAAGTACTGAATTGCTTTAAAGTGTTTAGGGATGTTTTGAAGTTCTGAAATGTGCTGTATTATTTTTCTTTGGTCACCCAGTTCTGGTAATGTTCTAATAATTAGTTTTATTATGGTTTTAAATTCATTATGTGGTTAAATATGATTGTTTTCAATATTTTTGTTTTTACAGCTACAGAATGTACAGAAAAAGCCAAACCACTGGGTTCCCATCATTAATCACAATATTTTCTGCACCAAACTATTTAGATGTCTATAATAATAAAGGTAGGTTCTTTGTACCTTATTTCATTGGTTTGTGCCTTTTTTTCAAAAAAGAATCTTTCCTTTTTAGTTCCGCGTTGACTGAGACACTCGCACATTGCTGTAAATTGAGTGCTCCTAGACAGTTGTCATCTCCACATCCAGAGCCTGTCACTAGAATATTTCATTGTAGGGGGTCATCATGACTTGACTACTCTCTTCCGCTCTCTCACAAGCTCACACATTGTTACTGTCGAGGGCTTTGGATAGTGATCAGTAGCGAGAATCCTGGCTAATGTTCATTCCTGTGCCACTGAAGGCGTTTTGACTACCACCATGAATAGGAGCTAATTGGGGTGGCAAGGTCCCAGGTTCGATCCCGGCACCGGGTCACTGTCCGTGTGGAGTTTGCCCATTCTCCCCGTGTCTGCGTGGGGCTCACCCCACAACCCAAAGATGTGCATCTTCCACGCTAAATTGCTCCTTAATGGAGAAAAAAGAATTGGGTATTTCAAATTTTTTTTTTTTAAATGAATAGGAGCTATTTCATCAACTACCCAGAGAATAATTGGTTAGGGAAAGGCACAAATGAAAAGTGGAGCTTGTTCAAGGAACAAATACTGCGTGTCCTTGATAGGCATGTCCCTGTCAGACAGGGAGGAAATGGCCGTGAGAGGGAACCATGGTTCACAAAAGAGTTGAATGTCTTGTCAAGAGGAAAAAGGAAGAGTATGTAAGGATGAGAAAACAAGGTTCAGTTGGGTCACTTGAGGGTTACAAGGTAGCAAGGAATGAGCTAAAGAAAAAGGGCTTAGGAGAGCTAGGAGGGGGCATGAGAAGTCCTTGGCGGGTCGGATCAAGGAAAACCCCAAGACTTTTTTACTCTTATGTGAGAAATAAAAGAATGACCAGGGTGAGGTTAGGGTCGGTCAAGGACTGTAGTGGGAACTTGTGCATGGAGTCAGAAGAGATAGGAGAGGCGTTGAATGAATACTTTTCTTCAGCGTTCACCAAGGAGAGAGGCCATGTTTTTGAGGATGAGAGTGTGATACAGGCGGGTAGGCTAGAGGAGGTAGATGTTCTGAGGAAGGATCTATTAGCAATTTTGAAAAATATAAGGGCCGACAAGTCCCCTGGGCCAGATGGGATATATCCAAGGATTCTTTTGGAGGCAAGGGATGAGATTGCAGAACCTTTGGCTTTGATTTTTGGGACCTCACTGTCCATGGGGATAGTGCCAGAGGACTGGAGAGTGGCAAATGTTGTCCCTCTGTTCAAGAAAGGGAATAGGAATGACCCTGGTAATTATAGGCCGGTTAGCCTTACTTCGGTGGTCGGTAAGTTAATGGAAAAGGTCCTGAAGGATAGGATTTACGACCATTTGGAAAGATGCAGCTTAATCCGGGATAGTCAACACGGATTTGTGAAGGGTAGGTCTTGCCTCACAAATTTGATTGAATTCTTTGAGGAGGTAACTAAGTGTGTAGATGAAGGTAGAGCAGTTGATGTTGTATACATGGATTTTAGTAAGGCGTTTGATAAGGTTCCCCATGGTCAGCTTATGAAGAAAGTAAGGAGGTGTGGGATAGAGGGAAATTTGGCCAATTGGATAAGTAACTGGCTATCACATAGAAGACAGAGGGTGGTGGTGGATGGAAAATGTTGAGACTGGAGACCAGTTACCAGCGATGTACCACAGGGATCAGTGCTGGGTCCTCTGCTATTTGTGATTTTTATCAATGACTTGGAGGAGAGGGCTGAAGGGTGGGTCAGTAAATTTGGTGATGACACCAAGATTGGTGGAGTAGTGGATGAGGTGGAGGGCTGTTGTAGGCTGCAAAGAGACATTGATGGGATGCAGAGCTGGGCCGATAAATGGCAGATGGAGTTTAACCCTGATAAGTGCGAGGTGATTCATTCTGGTAGAAAAAAATCTGAATGTGGATTACAGGATCAACGACGGGGTTCTGAGGAATGTGGAGGAACAGAGAGATCTTGGGGTTCATGTCCACGGATCTCTGAAGGCTGCCACTCAAGTGGATAGAGCCGTGAAGAATGTCTATAGTGTGTTAGCGTTTATTAACGGGGGGCTTGAGTTTAAGAGCCGCGGGGTTATGCTGCAACTTTACATGACCCTGGTGAGACCACATTTGGAGTATTGTGTGCAGTTCTGGTCACCTCACAAGCGGAAGGATGTGGAAGCATTGGAAAGGGTGCAAAGGAGATTGACCAGGATGCTGCCTGGTTTGCAGGATAGGTCTTATGAGGAAAGATTGAGGGAGCTAGGGCTTTTCTCTTTGGAGCGGAGGAGGTTGAGAGGCGACTTAATAGAGGTTTATAAGATGATGAGGCGGATAGATAGTGGACGTTCAGAGACTATTTCCTCGGGTGGATGTAGCTGTTACAAGGGGGCATTACTATAAGGTTCATGGTGGAAGATATAGGAGGGATGTCCGAGGTAGGTTCTTTACTCAGAGAGTGGTTAGGTGTGGAATGGACTGCCTGCTGTGATAGTGGAGTCGGACACTTTAGGAACTTTCAAGCGGTTATTGGATAGGCACATGGAGCACACCAGAATGACAGGGAGTGGGATAGCTTGATCTTGGTTTCAGACAATGCTCGGCACAACATCGAGGGCCGAAGGCCTGTTCTGTGCTGTACCGTTCTATGTTCTCAGCACTTCCTTGTGCCGTATCCCTCTATACCCGTCCTATCCATGTATTTGTCGAGATGCCTTTTGAACGGCGTTAATGTATCTGTTTCCACAACCTCCCCTGGCAACGCGTTCCAGGCACTCACCACCCTCTGCGTAAAAAACCTGCCTCGCACATCTCCTCTAAACTTTGCCCCACGGAATGTAAACCTGTGCCCCCTGGTGACTGACCCCTCCACCCTGGGAAAGAGTTACACATTAAAAACAGTCTAAAATAAAGATTTTACCTCTTTGAAACGCCTCCCTCTATGCTACAGTGCCATGCTCAGTATATCACCGAGAGATTGTGTTTCATTTCAGCTGCTGTATTGAAGTATGAAAATAATGTGATGAATATTCGACAGTTCAACTGTTCTCCTCACCCCTACTGGCTGCCTAACTTCATGGACGTCTTTACATGGTCGCTGCCGTTTGTTGGGGAAAAAGGTATAGCTATTGAACACTCATTTTGCTAAAGGTAAATTGAAAATATTAGCAAAGGTAAAAATTGAAACATGTGGCGCAGATTAAATCGTAAATTAAACAAAATTATTTCTTATTGTGCAGTCACTGAGATGCTGGTTAACGTCCTCAATATCTGCTCTGACGATGAGCTCATGTCGGAGGGCGACGATGCATTTGACGGTAAGAGCTTTTCATTTGGTGTGCATTCATCAACGAGTGTTTAGAGTGTAAGAGTTCTGAGAATGTGTGACAGCCTGCGTAGTTATTTGTCGAGGTGTCTCTGCGTCAAACGTAATGTTTCCATTGTGGGGATTGACAGGGTCGACGTGGAGCAGGGTGTCTCCCCCTGTTGCACATTCTCGAACGAGAGGTCATAGTTTTAGGCTAAGAGGTGGCAGATTGAAAGCAGAAATGAGGGAGGATTGCTTCAAAGAGCTACAGCACAAGGAACAGGCCCTTCGGCCCTCAAGCGGTGGTGAACGTGTGGAATTCTCTACCCCAGAAGGCGGTGGATGGCAGAACAATGAACACGTTTAAGGAGGGGGTAGATCGGTTTTTAATTAGTAGCGGGTTGAAGGGCTATGGGGAGCGGGCAGATGGGGCCGAGATGAGATCAGCCATGATCGTACTGAATTGGTGGAGCGGGCTCAAGGGGCTGAATGGCCTCCTTCTCGTTCGTGAGTTCCTGAGTGGCGGCTTGAACGAGAGCTTGGTTGACTTGCAATGGTTCTTTGTTGATGAGGGCTGACTAGTTCCATTCAGCTACCCAAGGATTTCTGAAACTTTTTTAAAATTTGTTTTTATTAAAGCTTTTTTCAAGGAACGGTTGCCACCTCTGAGAGAACCCCATCAAGGGCCCTCTCAAGGCAAACTTTATTCTATCCAGGCTGAGAAACCCAGCCATGTCACTAACCCAGGTCTCCACGCTCGGGGGTTTCGTGTCTCTCCACATTAAAAGGATCCGTCTCCGGGCTACCAGGGAGGCAAAGGCCAAAACCTCGGCCTCTTTCGCTTCCTGAACTCCCGGATCCACTGACACCCCAAAGATCGCTATGTCTGGACTCTGCTTCACCCGCGTGTCCAAGATCCTGGACATAGCCCTCGCAAAGTCCTGTCAGAATTCTTTAAGCGCCGGGCATGCCCAGAACATATGGACATGGTTCGTTGGGCTCCCTGAGCATCTCGCACAGCTGTCCTCTACCCCAAAGAATTTGCTTATTCTTGCCGTTGGCATGTGAGCCCGATGTACCACCTTGAACTGAATTAAGCTGAGCCTGGCACATAATGAAGAGGAATTTACCCTGCCCAGGGCATCAGCCCACAGGCCCTCATCCAGCTCCCCGCCCAGCTCCTCCTCCCACTTGCCCTTCAGCTCCTCCACTGGGGCTTCCTCCGCCCCCTGCAGTTCTTGGTAGATGTCCGACACCTTCCCCTCCCCTACCCAGATGCCAGACACCACCCTGTCCTGTGTCCTACGAGGGGGTAGCAACGAAAATGTCCCCACCTGTTTTTTGAGAAAGTCGTGGGCTTGGAGGTGTTTCCAGGGGGCAGGCTGAACTTCTCCTCCAGCGCCTTCAAGCTAGGGAAAGTCCCATCCATGAACAGGTCACCCATCCTTTTAATGCCTGCCCTGTGCCAGCTTTGAAACCCTCCGTCTATCTTACCCGGCACAAATCTATGATTATTCCGTATCCGGGTCCAAACTGAGGCCCCCTCCTCCTTCCTGTACCTTCTCCACTGATCCCAGCCGTTACCAGTGCCCCTAGGCTGGTGCCTTTGCATGACGCCGACCCCTCCTCCATTACCCATTTCCAAATCATGGCTACATTAGCTGCCCAGCAGTAGCTACAGAAGTTTGGTAGCGCCAACCCTTCCCGACTGCACTCCAAAAACAGTCTTAACTCGCGGGGTCTTGTTTGCCCACACAAATCCCGTGATAATCCTGTTCACCCGCTTGAAGAAGGATTTGGGGATGAAAATGGGGAGGCACTGGAAAACGAACAGGAATCTGGGGAGGACCGTCATTTTCACGGTCTTCACCCTTCCCGCCAGGGAAAGCGGGAGCATGTCCCACCTTTTAAAGTCTCCCTCCATCTGCTCTGCCAGCCGAGATAGATTGAGCCTGTGTAGGGCATCCCAGTTCCTAGCCACCTGTATACCTGGGTACCGAAAGCTCCTCTCCACCATCTTGAGCGAGAGCTCTCCCAGTCTCTTCTGACCCCTAGCGTGGGTTACAAACAGCTCACTTTTCCCCACGTTCAACTTGTACCCCGAGAAGCTCCCAAAGTCCCTTACGTTCCGCATGACCACCCCCATCCCCTCTAGCGGGTCCGAAATATACAATAGGTCGTCTGCGCAGAGCAAAACCCGGTGCCAGTCCCCTCCAGTTCCTTGAAGTCCTCAGCGCTATGGCCAATGGCTCAATTGCCAGGCACATAGTAGCGGGGATAGGGGGCACCCCTGCCTCGTCCCTCGGCGCAGCCTAAAATACTCTGACTTCAGCCGGTTCGTGGACACACTCGCTACAGGGGCCTGATACAGTAGTTTGACCCACCCTATGAATCCCTCACCGAATCCAAACCTACCTAACACTTCCCATAGGTACTCCCATTCCACCCGGTCAAAGGCTTTCTCCGCATCCATTGCAGCCACTACTTCTGCGTCCCCTCCTTCTGAGGGCATCATGTTTAGGAGCCTCCTCACATTTGTGTTCAATTGCCTGCCCTTGACAAAACCCCTCTGATCCTCATCAATCACTCCCGGGACACAGTCCTCTATTCTAGTAGCCAAACCTTTTAGCAGCAGTTTGGCATCCATGTCCAGGAGCGATATCGGCCTGTGGGACCCACATTGAAGCGGATCCTTCTCCCTCTTCAGGATGAGCGAGATAGAAGCCCGCGACATCGTCGGGGGGCGGGTTCCTCTCTCCTTAGCCTTGTTAAAGGTTCTGAGCAGGAGTGGGCTCAGCAGCTCCAAGAATTTCTTGTAGAATTCTACATGGTAGCCGTCCGGTCCCGGCGCCTTGCCCAACTGCATATTATCTAGGCCCTTAACTATCTCCTCCAACTCAATCGGGGCCCCCAGTCCCTCCACCACATCCTCGTCCACCCTTGGGAACCTCAATTGGTCCATAAATTACTTCATCCCTTCCCCTCCCACCGGGGGCTCTGACTCGTACAGTTTAAAATAGAACTCCTTGAAGACTTTGTTGATCCTCTCTGGGCCCAAGACCGTGTTACCTGCCTTATCCCTAACTCCCCCAATTTCCCTAGCAGCCTCTCTCCTGCGAAGTTGGTGTGCCAGCATCCTAATCTCTTTCACCCCATACTCTTAGACTGCCCCTTTCACCTTCCTCAGCTGTGCCTCCGCCTTCCCGGTCAGCAGATCGAACTCCGCCTGCAATCTCCGGCGCTCCTTCAGCAGCCCCTCCTCGGGGCTTCCTGTCTACTCTAAGTATCTCTCCCACCAGCCTCTCCCTCTCCGCCCTCTCCCTCTTCTCTCTATGGGACCTAATTAGAAATTAACTCTCCTCTAATAACCGCCTTCATAGCCTCCCAAACCGTTGTTGCTGTTAACTCCCGTGTCATTTGTTGTCACATAGTTTTGGATGCTCCTCTTTATCCGCCCACGCACCTCTTACCCGCTAGCAGTCCCACATCCAGTCTACCCCCCATTATCAAATTATTTGATTCCCAAGTCCAGGATTTTACCCAGCATGCGGCCTCATGAATTCCACGTTGTCCCAATTCGGGGCATAGACGTTCACTAACACCACCCGGGCCCCCTGCAGCTTACCACTCACCATAATGTACCTGCCCCCCTTCTCCGCCACAATATTCCCTGCCTCGAATGCCACCCATTTGCTAACCAGAATTGCCACCCCCCTGGTCTTCAACTCCAGCCCCGAATGGAACAACTGGCCCACCCGTCCCCCCCCATAGTCTCGTTTGGTCAACGAGTTTTAAAGGCGTCTCCTGTAGCATGGCCACGTCTGCCTTTGAAGTGCGAGAACACATGGGCCCTCATGACTGGCCCGTTCAGACCCCTCACTCCACGTGATCAGCCTGGATGGGGGATTAACCCCCCCCACCAACTAGCCATCTCCCTTTTTCGGCCAGCCATGTGCCCGCGCCCGCCGCTCACTCCAGCCCTCCCACTGGAGGCCCCCCAACCCGACTCGACATCTGTTCTCAAAAGTTGGCTCCACTTCAGTCAGCAAAGCAGCACCCCATCTCCCAGCCCCCCAATCCCCATGTCAGGCACCAGCTTAACACTGATTTGCCCCCCTTCTGTAAGTCTGCTGACCCCGGCCGCTCCTGCCTCTATCTCCAATCTTACTGTTGTCTCCTCCTTCGGGCCCCCAACCTCCCCTCCCCCCAAAGGGTAAGAGAGAGAGAGAACCATCCAAATTCTTCCCATGAAACAAGAAACACACCCTGGGCGTTACCCCGCCCCCTGGAGAAAAAAAAATGAACAACTTAAATTCAACTACCAATCTTACATTAGGCCCACACCCGGTTACACGTCCCCACCAGGGCGTTTCACCCACGTGCAGCTGTCCTTGAGCTCGAGTCCAGCTTTTCATGCTGAATAAATGTCCACGCCTCGCCCGGCGTATCGAAGTAGTGGTGCCTGTCCTGGTACGTAACCCAAAGCCTCGCCGGATGCAGCAGCCCGAACCTCACCCCTTTGTTGTGGAGGACCGCCTTAGCCCGGTTGAATCCCGCACGCCTCTTAGCCAATTCTGCTCCCAGGTCCTGGTGTATACGAATCTCACAGTTCTCCCACTTACTGCTCCGCTCCTTCTTTGCCCAACGCAAGACGCGCTCCCTGTCTGTGAAGCGGTGGAATCTTATCACCATCGCCCTCGGCGGTTCGTTCGCCCTAGGCTTCCTCGCAAGGACTCTGTGCAGTTCCAAGGGCTGCGGGAAGGCCCCCGCGCCCATCAGCGTCACCAGCATCGTGGTCACAAATGCGCACGCGTCCGCCCCCTCCGCACCCTCAGGGAGGTCCAAAATTCGCAAGTTTTTGTCCCCTAGACCTACTTTCGGGGTCATCCAGTCTCTCCTGCCATCTCTTGTGCAGGGCCTCATGTGGCTCCACCCTGACCGCCAGGCCCAGGAGCTCATCCTCGTTGTCAGATACCTTTTTATCCACCTCTTTGATCGCCTTCTCCTGCATCTTCTGAGTCTCCACCATCCCTTCCATCGAGGCCTTCAAAGGGGCCAGCATCTCCGTCTTCAGCTCTGCAAAGCAGCTTCTTAGGAACTCCTGCTCCCGCGACCACTGGGCCCACGCTGCCTGGTCCGCGCCGGCTGCCGTTTTGTATTCTCGCGCCCGTTCCACTCGCTTCCCCGCAATTTCTCTCTTCACGGCCCCACTCCTGGTCCCCTCCATGCAGCGATGAGGGAAACCTCTCCGGCGTCTCTTGCCACGACGGGAATCGCCGCCGAAGTGCCGCTACAGCTCCGTTAAAGGGCCCAAATGTCCAATCTCAGCAGGAGCTGCCGTGTGCGTGACCTATCCGGACATGGCCGCTACCGGAAGTCCGATTTCTGAAAGCTTTTACCAGTCTTCCACCCACCTTTCAATTGTAGCCTCCACACTCCCAAGCCTGGCTGCCGCAATGATTCCCCCTTTGAAGGCAGTAAGCACGTTGGCAAATGAGCTACCTCTGGACGGTATTTGAATCATTCAGCTCTGCAGAAGGGGACCAGATCACAGAGAGCCATCCGTAGGTGAGAGAATGCAATGTAGTAAGACTGTGTCAAAGTGATTGAGCTTCAAGCCTGGTCTAATGTTTAAACAGGTACAGCTGCAGCACGGAAGGAGATCATTAGGAACAAAATTCGAGCGATTGGCAAAATGGCCAGAGTATTCTCCGTGCTCAGGTGAGGGTTTCAATGTGGGGTTATTTTTAAAATCTTATCGGGCTCCTCTCTTGAGGTAGTCATAGAGGCGCACAGTACAGAAGAGGCTCTTTGGCCCATCGAGTCTGACACAACTACTAAATCTACACTCAGCCTACTGTCCAGCACTTGGCCCATAGCTTTAAATGTTATGAGAAAGTGCTCATCCACATACTTTTTAAAGTTTGTGAGGCTTCCTCAAAACCTCTATTTCAGCAAGCTGATCGTTATAATCACGGTCCTAATCTCTCTTTATGTGGCTCCATGCTAATCCATTTTATAAATCGAAGCATGGGTTCACAAGGTAAAAATGTCTCCCCGCCTCCATCATGTCTTGGTGAGTAATTCGCCTACGAGGTGTGATGTTGAACGGGTTGCTCCTAAATCGATGAACGTCTTGAGGTAGCTGCGCTCTCGGTGCAAGCTTGACGAGGAAGGGAGCAATCGACTCGGCCCCTGCCTCCTGTTCACAACCCGGTCACGCGCCCACTTCACATTTCTCCCTCCCCACCATCGCTAGAAAATACACATTATCCAATGAGTTAATCGAACTTGACTGGATAGCCAAATGGCACTCGGATGAAAACTGACCGCATGGGTGGAAATGTGACTCCAAAGCAATGGGGGGTTGGAATTTAAATGGCAGTTCCTCATCAAGTAACAGACCACGCTCCGTTTACATTTACGTCGGAATTTTACTTCCCTTGCTGTGCAATTCTGAATGCGTTCTCAATGTTCTACGTTCACAGAGAGGAGAGTGAGAGTGTGCTGACGCTGAAGGGATTAACTCCCACTGGAATGCTCCCAAGTGGCGTGTTGGCAGGAGGACGGCAGACCTTGCAAAGTGGTAATGATGCATTGCCTCTTCCTGTGCCTCAGGTGGATTGGGGCACGCCTCGCTGTTTCACTAGCACTGCACATAATGCATGTTGGGACTTTGTGAAGCTTTTTAGCTCCTGCCTCGGTGGCTGAACCCAAGTATAACGTTACACGTAGCCTGGGTAATATGAATGCACGCTAACCAGGGTTTAGATATGAAAGCTAATATTGATCATCTTTTCCTTCAATTAATTTTTTTTTTTCCGGCTTTTGCTCTGAGGTTTTTTTTAGGTCCTGGATTATTGATATTTTCAAAGAAGGTGGTTATTTCAGCAGAACTGTCTGTTGGTTGTGAATTCAGACATTTAAATATTTTAAACCTTGTCACCTACACTCTGAGCACCATTAGCTAAAGAGTCAGGCTGCATATCATGTTGACCGTGACCATACGAAACCTGGTTAGAATGTGCACAATTGCAAGCCTCACCCTGTACTCCAAACCTATTTTATTTATTGTACACCGTATCAGCCTTTTTCTTGGGGAGAGGAATAAATGAGGCACAGTAGCCATGGACTACACCACACACACCTCATGAAATGACCCCGCAGTATTTGTGTTCTGTTCGTGTTTGTGTGTACCGGTGTCTCTGCGCTGTCGGCTTGCTTTCAGAATTGTCTTCAGACCTTGTACACCTGCCTTTCCGTCCTCTGCAGATGAAGCAGCCTCCTGTGAGTCTGTCCTTCTCAGTGTTAGGTGTAGCTCTATGTCTGTAAAACCGTCAGAAGCATCTTTGCAGGAAATTGTGCAGCCTGTATGTTAATAATTTATGTCGGCACTTTAGATGGTTGCTTGTGCAAGCGTGAGTGTTTGAAATAGTGCTCAAATCTTTTGAGATTATTCCCATTGAATGGGCGGAAACCGGTATCCCTGCATCGGCTCATGATCTAACTTCATTTGAGTGTGCATACTTGTTTAATTCCAAAATAAAAATAGTCTGTGCAATTCCAATGACAAACTGGTTTGATTGTAATACTTTGCAACACCGGGGGTGGGGGAGAAAGCTGATTCCCAAAATATTTCTAAAGCTCAGCTGGAACATAATTTAGAGTTTGTGTGAGTGAGTGTGTGCGTGTGCTCGTAGAATGTCTATGCTAATACTAGCTGCAACCAAAACTGTCCACCCTAATCCCATCTCCTTGTGCGAACCCGTACCCTTTCATTTTTTTTCCCCTGTTAAAATGCTGATCCAGTTTTGCTTTAAATTATTTTATAGCCGTTGCCTCGTTAGCCACTTGTAAAATGATCTGTGTTGTAATAACCTGAATGCAACAAATTACTCCGAGTTCTCTCTTTGCCCTGTTGATATCTCCTGTTAATTGTTAATTGATTCACGAGCCAGTAATAGCAGTCTGTTGTTTGTGCCACTAACCTTTCATTGTGTTTTCAAATCTTTGTTAGATTCTTCCCCTTACCCTTTCCAAGTGGAAAATGACACAGCTTCATAATAACCTCTCTTGGTACCATTCTTGCTGGACTCTCCAAAGATCCTGCTTTTATACAGGAACGTTGGATTTTTATTTGACTTTTTTATGGTCTTTTCTATCTACAATCGTCACCAGTTAAAGATCCGCACATTTGCTCGGTTATATCTATCAGTTCCTGCCATCTGGTCAGGATCTTGTGTCGTTTTCTTTCACTATTTCTGAAAATGTATCGGTCTGCGTTTCCCTGCACTGAATTACATCTGCCGTTTTTTTTTTTCCTGCTCACTCTGCGACCCCACCTGTGCTCTTCACGACAAGCTTGTCTCGATGCCTAAGTTGGTATCATCAACAAACCTTGATAGGACTTCTCTTGTACCCTGTTCTGTGGTAAAATGATTAGCGATTGCAAATTCCGACTCCTGTCCTCTTGCCAACATTGTATCCTGACTGGCTCTAATCCAAGAATCGCTGATTTCAGAATAAATCTCTTGTGAAAAGTACCTTCTGAAATTCATAGATATAACCACAACACTTGTGCTATTTTTGCACCTTAATTTTGTGAAACACAGTCACCTGTCAGCAACATTTTTCAGCTTCCCCTGCCCAACCCTTGCCTTGCTAAGAGTTTATCCCTTATATAAGGCCCTTATCCCTTATTATGGGCTTTCAATGTTTACCAACAACTGAGGTAACATTAATTGTATATACTTCCTTGACTGAATGCTTTCCTGGTGGCAAATCTTTGGTAGTGTTAGATTACTCCGTCAGATTACTCTAATACTTCACGTTTTGGTGGCATCTGCCCCTCTGTGAGCCCAAATATTTCATCCCAGTTCTAATAATATAGTGAGTGCTCACAAAGCTGATTTCTTTCACTGAAAAGAATGTCCAAATTACACTTGACTGAAATTCAAATGATCCATAAATTTGCTCTTGCAATGAAAAACGACATGTACCCTACACTACTGAAACCCTCGTGACCAGACTGACACAGCTTCACACGTGCACGTTCCTCAATTCTGTGGACGTAAAATCAAAATTGGTTTCAAAACTGTAGCGATCGTCAATGGGGTTTCCTATTGAAGCCGTCCCACACCGCTGGGAAAGCCACGGGCAGGGGTGCGCTGCCATTGGGGGGGGGGGTGAATCGCAACAACCTGAAAATTCTGTCCCGGATCTTTCTTCCAAATCCGTTTCCTATTTATACCGGTGTATTATGTCCTCGTACAATGATTGGCAAGCTTTTATTTGTCGGAATCAAATTGGTTTATTTAATTCTCGAGGTGACGGGAAATTTAGCACCTTGGTTCTTGCTCCTCTGACGAGGAGCTGCAATTAATTGCTCGTCAGAGTTCCATTTAGGACTGATTCGACCTGCCTTAATAAAGCCTCCAGCAAACACTTGGAGATAACCCCACTCAGCGTAATATCTACTAACACCTCCTGGTTACACTACTATATAACAATGTACCCATCCTGACATTTCAAGTGGGATATTATAGGTGTACAATTGATCTTCGCCAGTTTGTGACATGTGCTCATAGTAACTCGACAGTCTGGTTTCCGCCAAGCTTGATTTTCTTTGCCGTTGAAATCAATGATTAAGCAGGCACCAATTCACTATGAACACATTCTGCACTAGTGGCAGAGACCAATTTCATTCCCTTTGTCTCCCATATGAGCTTCTTCAATCATTTTGCGGATGGAAGAAAACACTTGGTAAGGTGAGGACAGGTGCTATTGTTGGAGCTCCTTTATTTCACACGCAAATCAACAGTTAAACTTAAGTCCAATTTATCTTTGTTCAGTCATACAAAATAATGAAAATGCTGCACTTCCCTTTCGTCCGTCGCTGGGTTACTTTACTTGGACAAAGTGCTTCCTCACTGCCTGCTTTCTAATCTCGGCCTCCAGCTTTCAGTTTTCTTAAAACAAAAAGAAAGAGCAAATCTGTCTGGCTGCCTATGTATCTGCCTTTTCATCTCTCTCAACCCCTGCTGAACATGTGGAGCCAGGCACTCCTCCATAAGACCACTCACTGGAGCATGGCACGTCTGTCAATTGCCAACACAGGCTAACTTGTTGCATTTTTTGTGGTTTTGGGAGTGGGGAAGGTGAAACAACACAATGTTTAACCCATTAATGATACCACTTTAAAAAGGTTTATATATGCAAGGTATCCAGGACCAGAGATATTGGATCGGATTTTGTTTATTGTCACGTGTGCCGAGGTACAGTGAAAAGTATTTTTCTGCGAGCAGCTCAACAGATCATTAAGTACATGAGAAGAAAAGGGAATAAAAGAAAATACAAAATAGGGCAACACAAGGTACACAATGTAACTACATAAACACGGGCATCGGGTGAAGCATACAGGGTGTAGTGTTAATGAGGTCAGTCCATAAGAGGGTTGTTTAGGAGTCTGGTAACAGCGGGGAAGAAGCTGTTTTTGAGTCTGTTCGTGCATGTTCTCAGACTTTTGTATCTCCTGCCTGATGGAAGAAGTTGGAAGAGTGAGTAAGCCGGGTGGGAGGGGTCTTTGATTATGCTGCCCGCTTTCCCCAGGCAGCGGGTGGTGTAGATGGAGTCAATGGAGGTTCACATACTCAAACCTTTAATGGTAGCAGGATAAGGAGGCAAACCTATTTTAAACATTAACAGTTTATTTATATAGCACCGTTAACATGAAGCACCCCACAGGAGCATTATAAAACACAATATGACAGAACCACGTAAGGAGCAGTTAGGTCAGGTAACCAAAAGCTTGGTCAGACAAGTGCCTTAAAGGAGGAACGTGAGGTAGGGAGCCTTGGAGGTACTGGGATGGTGTTACAGAGCTGAAGGTCCAGGCAGCTGAAGGCATGACCATCACTGGTGGAGTGATTAAAATTGGATGCTCGAGGTTAGAAAACAGAAGGGTGCCTTGGTGTTATAAACCAAAGCTTGGAGTTCAAAAGCAAAGAAGTTGTGCGAACCTTGATAATACACTGGTTAGATCTTGGTCAATTCTTGGCACCAAACTTCAGGAAGGATGTTCAAGGCGTCTGAGGGGAATAGGCTTACTAGAACTTGACCGGGGAAGAGGAGCAGCAGCCTGTGGAGAAACTGAGACTATGTTCCTTTGAGCAGAGAAGCGGGGTTTAATACAATTCAGAAACATGAAAGATTTTGATAAAGTAAATATGGATAAACTGCTTCCGCTGGCAGGAAGCTAATAAACAGAGGACACATTTAACATAAACAAAATACCCAGAAGGGAGATGTGAATTATCTTGCGCAGTGAACGTATGATCATTTGGAATATACTTTTTCAGTCAGTATGTGGGGAGCAAATGCTGTCGTAACTTGTAAAAGAGAATTGGATAAATCCTTAAAAGGGGGAAATTTCTGCGGGTATGGAGAAGGAATGGGACTATTTACAAAGCTCCAACAGAGGAGCAGGAACATGGAGGATGTACCAAATGACCATCTCCAGCTTCATTTCAAAATTCGCACGGCCAGTTTGAGCATTCAGCTTTATAAATTTTTTTAAACCTGGAAACCGTAAAAGTGGCCAAGAAACAACCTTCAACCATCACCCTCTGCCTCCTGCCACTAGGCCAATTTTGGATCCCATTTGCCAAATTGACCTGATCCCATGGGCTCTTAACCTTCTTGATCAGTCTCCCACGCAGGACCTTGTCGAAAGCCTTATTGAGATCCATGCAGACTCTTATCCACTACACTGCCCTCATCTACACGCCTAGTCACCACCTCGAAAAATTCAATCACGTTTGTTAGGCATGTTCCCTCCCTGACACAGCCATGTTAGGGCAGCACGGTGGCGCAGTGGTTAGCCCTGCAGTCTCACGGCGCCGAGGTCCCAGGTTCGAATCCCGGCCCTGGGTCACTGTCCGTGTGGAGTTTGCACATTCTCCCCGTGTTTGTGTGGGTTTCGCCCCCACAACCCAAAGATGTGCAGTGTAGGTGGATTGGACACGCTAAATTGCCCCTTAATTGGAAAAAGTGAATTGGGTACTCTAAAATTTTTTTAAAAGACAAAGCCATGCTGACAATTCTCAATTCAATCCTTGCCTCTCCCAAGAGGAAATTCTGTCCCTCCGATTTTTCTCCAATATTTTCCCTGCCACTGACGTTAGACTCACTCGCACTGTAATGACCTGTTTTCCATCTCCTTCCTTTGAATAATATCTACCAGGTCCTCCAATCCTCTGGCAACTCTCCTGGATTTGAAAATCAGCATTAGAGCCCCTGCAATCTCCTCCCTTGCCTCACACAGCGATGAGGATACATCTCATCTGGGCTTGGGGACTTATCCACTTTTAAACCTGCTAAAACCCAAAAACACCCCTTTCAGTACTAATCTGCTCAACTATATCACCGTCCCCCTCCCTGCTTTCTATATCTACATCATCCTCCATAATGAACACCGATACAAAATTCTCATTTAAAACCGCACCTATGTCTTTCGGCTCCACACACCGATTGACACTTTGGGTCCTAATTGACCCTAGCCTTTCCCTTGCTACCCTCTTGCCCTTAATATACTGATACTACACTTTTCTTTTAATTTTGCTTGCCAATGATTTTTCAGTCCCCATCTTCGCACTCATTTTTTAAAGTACCCCCTGCGCTTTCTGTACACCTCTCGGGCACCCACTCTTTTGAGCCCCCTGTAACCGCCGTAAGCCTCGTTTACGGCTTACGGCCGTAAACGAGGGTTCTTTAGTCTCACCCTTTACATTTACGGGAACGTGTTGGCTTTGTACTCTCTCTGCTTCCTTTTTGAATGACTCCCACTACTCTGATGTGGATTTTCCTACCAGTAGCTGTTCCCAGTTCACTTTCGCCAGATCCTGTTTTACCCTATTAAAATCGGCCTTCCCACCCCCAATTCAGAAACTTTATTTCCAGTACATCTTAGTCCCTTTTAATAACTGCCTTAAATCTTACTGAGTTATGGTCACTATCACCGAAATGCTCCCCCACTGACACTTGTACCACTTGCCCGGCTTTGTTCCCTCACAGGAGATCAAGTACCGCCCCCCCCCCCCCTCTTGTAGGACTTTTGACATGATGGCTCAAAAAGCTCTCCTGGGTCCACTTTAACAATTCTACCCCCCCCCCCCCCCCCCCTCCCACCCCAGGCCTTTCCCATTTTGCCTATCCCAATTAATATTGGGGAAGTTGAAATCCTGTACTATTATTACCCTATTATTTTTACACTTCTGAGATTTGCCTATATAACTGCTGTTTTACGTCTCCCTGACTGGGAGCCTCTCGTCCACTCCAAGAAGTGTGATTGTCCCCTTTTTGTTTTTAAGTTCCAAGCATATGGTCTTGAGCTTGCCAAGATGTCATCCTCCCTCGCTGCAGGATGGATGCCCCCGCCCAACTTGCCTGAAGATTCTGTACCCCAGAATATTGAGCTGCCAGTCCTGCCCCTCCCTCCAGCTTTCATTAAATCTCCAAATAATTTTATTTGTGGTACTTTTTGGAGGCGATAAACAAATGGTTTAACAACCATGTATTAACGAAAGATCAAATTTTAGATGCATGTTAGAGACAGACAGTTTGGGGAGACTAATTATGTACAGTAAATGCAATCGTCGAGACTCTAGTCTTGGTGCAATCATCTTAAATCATTGGTGTCAGAGTCTAAACCCGAACCAAAATCTTGAAAAGGGACAAGGAAGCTCCTTTTTTTTTTTTTGGCCCATATCCCTCGATACCCACCCTGCCCATGTAACTTGTGTAACTGCTTTTTAAAGGAAAACATTGCCCCAGCCTCTACCACCGCCTCTGGCAGCTCGTTCCCGATGCTCACCACCCTCTGTGTGAAGAAATTTCCCCTCTGGTCTCTTTTGTATCTCTCCCCTCTCACCTTATACCTTTGCCCTCTAGTTCGAGACTCCTCTACCTTTGGGAAAAGATGTTGACCTTATCGATGCTCCTCATTATTTTATAGGCCTCTATAAGATCTCCCCTAAGCCTCTTACACTCCAGAGAAAAAAGTCCCAGCCTAGCCAGCCTCTCCTTATAATTCAGACCATCAAGTCCTGATAGCATCCTCATAAATCTCTTCTGCACTCTTTTAAGTTTAACAATATCCTTCCTATAATAGGGTGACCAGAACTGAACACAGTATTCTATGTGTGGTCTTACCAATGTCTTGTACAACTTCAACAAGACGTCCCAATTCCTGTATTGAATATTCTGGCCAATAAAACCTAGCATGCTGAATGCCTTCTTCACCACCCTGTTCACCTGCGACTCCCCTTTTCAAGGAGCTATGAACCTGTACCCTGAGATCTCTTTGTTCTGTAACTCTCCCCAACTCCCTACCATTAACTGAGTAGGTCCTGCCCTGATTTGATCTACCAAAATGCATCACCTCACGTTTATCCAAATTAAACTCCATCTGCCATTCATCGACCCACTGACCCAATTGGTCAAGATCCTGTTGTAATCTTATATAACCTTCATCACTCCCCTCGATGCCGCCAATCTTGGTGTCATCTGCAAACTTACTAACCAAAACAAATAACAGTGGACCCAGCACCGATCTCTGAGGCACACCGCTGGTCACAGGCCTCCAGTTTGAAAAACAACCCGCCACAACCACCCTTTGGCTTCGGTCACCAGGCCAATTTTGTATCCAATTGGCGACCTCACCCTGGATCCCGTGAGATTTAACCTTTTGCAACAACCTACCATGCGATACCTTGTCGAAGGCCTTGCTAAAGCCCATGTAGACAACGTCGACCACACTGCCCTCATCTACCTTCTTGGTTCCCCTTCGAAAAACTCAATCAAATTCGTGAGACATGACTTTACCTAATTAGCCCTTGCCTCTCGAAATGCCTGTAGATCCTGTCCCTCAGAATACCTTCCAACAACTTAACCACTACAGAAGTAAGGCTAACCGGTCGGTAGTTCCCAGGCTTATTCTGACAGCCCTTCGTAAACAAAATGACAACATTTGTTACCCTCCAATTTACAGGCACCTCCCCTATGGCTGTCGGTTTAAATATCTCAGCTAGGCGGCCGGCAATATCCTTCCTTCAAAGCTGTGTTACCACTTGTCCTGTTGCAGTGTAGCCATATAATCCCTACAGTGCAGAAGGAGGCCATTCAGCCCATCGAGACTGCACCAACCCTCTGAAAGAGCACACTATCTCGGCCCACTACCCTGCCCAATCCCTGTAACCCCACCTAACCTGGACACCCACTTAACAAAGAAGAAAAGAACAAAGAAAAGGACAGCACAGGAACAGGCCCTTCGGCTCTCAAAGCCTGCACCGATCATGCTGCCCGACTAAACTACAATCTTCTACACTTCCTGGGTCCGTATCCCTCTATTCCCATCCTATTCATGTATTTGTCAAGATGCCCCTTAAATGTCACTATCATCCCTGCTTCCACCACCTCCTCCGGCAGCGAGTTCCAGGCACCCACTACCCTCTGTGTAAAAAAAACTTGCCTCGTACATCTACTCTAAACCTTGCCCCTCGCACCTTAAACCTATGCCCCCTAGTAATTGACCCTTCTACCCTGGGAAAAAGTCTCTGACTATCCACCCTGTCTATGCCCCTCATAATTTTGTAGACCTCAATCAGGTCGCCCCTCAACCTCCGCCGTTCCAGTGAGAACAAACCGAGTTTATTCAGCCTCCCCTCATAGCTAATGCCCTCCATACCAGGCAACATCCTGGTAAACCTCTACTGCCCCCTCTCTAAAGCCTCCACATCCTTCTGGTAGTGTGGCAACCAGAATTGAACACTATACTCCAAGTGTGGCCTAACTAAGGTTCTATACAGCTGCAACATGACTTGCCAATTCTTATACTCAATGCCCTGGCCAATGAAGGCAAGCATGCCGAATGCCTTCTTGACTACCTTCTCCACCTGTGTTGTCCCTTTCAGTGACCTGTGGACCTGTTAACCTAGATCTCTTTGACTGTCAATACTCTTGAGGGTTCTATCATTCACTGTATATTCCCTACCTGCATTAGACCTTCCAAAATGCATTACCTCACATTTGTCCGAATTAAACTTCATCTGCCATCTCTCCGCCCAAGTCTCCAAACAATCTAAATCCTGCTGTATTCTCTGACAGTCCTCATCGCTATCCACAATTCGACCAACCTTTGCGTCGTCTGCAAACTTCCTAATCAGACCAGTTACATTTTCCTCCAACTCATTTATATATACTACGAACAGCAAAGTCCCACCACTGATCCCTGTGGAACACCACTAGTCACAGCCCTCCAATCAGAAAAGCACCCTTCCATTGCTACTCTCTGCCTTCCATGACCAAGCCAGTTCTGTATCCATCTTGCCAGCTCACTCCTGATCCCGTGTGACTTCACCTTTTGTACTAGTCTACCGTGAGGGACCTTGTCAAAGGCCTTACTGAAGTCCATATAGACAACATCCACTGCCCTACCTGCATCAATCATCTTTGTGACCTTGAAAAACTCTAATCAAGTTAGTGAGATACAACCTCCCCTTCACAAAACCATGCTGCCTCTCGCTAATACGTCCATTTGTTCCAAATGGGAGTAGATCCTGTCTCGAAGAATTCTCTCCAGTAATTTCCCTACCACTGACGTAAGGCTCACCAACCTGTAGTTCCCTGGATTATCCTTGCTACCCTTCTTAAACAAAGGAACAACATTGGCTATTCTCCAGTCCTCCCGGACATCACCTGAAGACAGTGAGGATCCAAAGATTTCTGTCAAGGTCTCAGCAATTTCCTCTCTAGCCTCCTTCAGTATTCTGGGGTAGATCCCATCAGGCCCTGGGGACTTAGCTACCTTCATATTTTTCAAGACGCCCAACACCTTGTCTTTTTGCATCTCAATATGACAGGCTATCTGCACACCCTTCTCCATACTCAACATCCACTAATTCCTTCTCTTTGGTGAATACTGATGCAAAGTATTCATTCAGTACCTCGCCCATTTCCTCTGGCTCCACACATAGATTCCCTCCCCTGTCCTTCAGTGGGCCAACCCTTTCCCTGGCTATCCTCTTGCTTTTTATGTACGTGTAAAAAGCCTTGGGATTTTTCTTAACCCTATTTGCCAATGACTTCCTTCTAGCCCTCCTGACTCCTTGCTTAAGTTCCTTCCTACTTTCCTTATATTCCACGTAGGCTTCGTCTGTTCCCAGCCTTTTAGCCCTGACAAACGCCTCCTTTTTCTTTTTGACGAGGCCTGCAATATATCTCGTTATCCAAGGTTCCCAAAATTTGCCATATTTATCCTTGTTCCTCACAGGAACATGCCGGTCCTGAATTCCTTTCAACTGACATTTGAAAGCCTCCCACATGTCAGGTGTTGATTTACCCTCAAACATCCGCCCCCAATCTAGGTTCTTCAGTTCCCGCCTAATATTGTTATAATTAGCCTTCCCCCAATTCAGCACATTCACCCTCGGACCACTCTTATCCTTGTCCTCCAACACTTTTTACTGAATTGTGGTCACTGTTCCTGAAATGCCACCCTACTGAAACATCTACCACCTTGCCGGGCTCATTCCCCAATACCAGGTCCAGTACAACCCCTTCCCTAGTTGGACTATCTACATATTGTTTTAAGAAGTCCTCCTGGATGCTCCTTACAAACTGCCATGTCCAAGCCCCTAGCACTAAGTGAGTCCCAGTTAATATTGGGGAAGTTCAAATCTCCCATCACCACAACCCTGTTGCTTTTACTCGTTTCCAAAATCTGTCTACCTATCTGCTCCTCTATCTCCCGCTGGCTGTTGGGAGGCCTGTAGTAAACCCCTGCAGCCGCTCCGAGACATCCTTGACGCTTGCACCAGGGAGGCAACATACCATCCTGGAGTCGCGATTGCGTCCGCAGAACCGCCTGTCTATTCCCCTTACGATTGAGTCCCCTATCACTATAGCTCTGCCATTCTTCTTCCTGCCCTGCTGCGCAGCAGAGCCAGCCACGGTGCCATGAACCTGGTTGTTGCTGCCTTCCCCTGGTGAGCCATCTCCCTCAACAGTATCCAAAGCGGTATATCTGTTTTGCAGGGAGATGACCACCGGGGACACCTGCACTGCCTTCCTACTCTTGCTCTGTCTTTTGGTCACCCATTTTCTATCTCTCTCAGTACCTTTCACCTGCGGTGTGACCAACTCGCTCAACGTGCTATCCACGACTTCCTCAGCATCGCGGATGCTCCAAAGTGAGTCCATCCGCAGCTCCAGAGCTGTCAAGCGGTCTAACAGGAGCTGCAACTGGACACACTACTTGCACGTGAAGGAGCCAGGGACAGTGGACGTGTCCTGAGATCCCACATCGCACACTAGGAGCATGCCACGGGTCTGGGATCTCCTGCCATGTCTTAAACCTTAGGTTAACTTGTACAACTACAATTCCAAAAAACGAAAGAAAAAAAAAAATAAATAAATTAGACAATGAAAAGAAAAACTACATACCAGTCACTTACCAGGGTTAAAAGGCACCTCCTCTCCACCCAGCTTCGAATTCCCACCTAGCATCAAATTCCAAACTCACTCTTTGCTGTCTCACTCTGGCTGTGTCTTCTCTGGCTCACTGGGAGAACGCCTAGATTGAGTTACAATTAACTATATGGCCCTGTCTCTAGATTTGTACTGTAAAATTAAATGCTAAATACCGATCTCTGCCCTCGGGTTTAGTTACTCCACTATCTAGCTAATCAGTTAGATTTGATTTTAAGGGGCAATTTTATCATAGCCAATCCACTTAACCTGCAAATCTTTGGATTGTTTTGCATTAAAGTATCAGTATAAATTGTGGTTTGAACAAATGGTAAATGTTTGCTGTAACTTCTTATTTCCGATATTGTGTATTAATGCTTGTGTGTAATAACGCTGCAATCTGAATCGGGAGTTTGTTGCGGTTCTGACTGGGGATAATGTGTTTCGCTGCTGTTTGTTCCTTACTATTTCTATGAAATATCACGCTACTCATCTCTCTCATTCATTTTGCATGCATCTACTCACTTCTGTACAGCCACAGTTGAGGCAATTGAGGCTGATGAAGGTACGCCCAGTATGTCAGCAGTCCGATGTGGAGTTTGGGGAGGGGATGTATGGGCGGGTAAAAATGATTGGATGTTGGGTGTTTCTTAACTTGCACAAGCAGGAATTGAATTGGTTTGTCATCATTTTTATCGTGAGTGTACAGTATTTTGGAGGAATATTATTTCTTTTTTTCTTTGCAAAGGTGAGTTAGGTTTGGTCGTCTCACTGTCTGTCATCTTGTGTGTTTGTGGAACCCACCTCTTCATTCACCTGATGAAGGAGCTGCGCTCCGAAAGCTAGTGATTCGAAACAAACCTGTCTGTCATCTTGTACGAGGTGATATTATAGGAGTGAGTCGGTAGCTGAATGATTTCATTTAACAGCTTTGTCATTTTAAATGCAGCATGTTTCATCGATTTCTGTATGTTAGAGTGATGTCTTTCCAGTGTTTGCCGTTACTGCATGTGTGTGCTGAACCAGTTTGCATGTTTGTTTGATTCTTGGAAGCCAAGTGCACCGGCCTCTTGACAGTAAGTGAGCCGAAGATCAGTTGCCCGTTCCAGCGTCTTTTAGCTTTCCATCTGGACTAACGTGCGCGAGGCCACTGGGCCTCCTTGGAGCTGCACCTTCGAAAAGATTTGCACAGCTGGTTTCAAAAGCGAATAGTTGAAAGCGGGGAGCATGCTGCTCCCAGTGGGACCCACGAGTTGGTTCCAGGGAGTGGCTGAACTCAAGTCGCACAGGGTTGGACGTTGCAGCATTTGTGGAGTCCGAATTCGGCAATACTCAAATCAACATTGAGGGGGCGAGATTGGGGCAGTTTGAATCTCAAACCATGTCTCAATTTGTGCATCTTTGAATATGCAGCTGAATATATTGCGATTTCCCCTGCAACAGATTGATGCATCCAAATCTGAAGTAATCGGGCAAACCAACTCAAAACTGTAAAAGAACAATCGATATCCGTCCCATATAAGCTGCCTCCAGATCTCACCTATGAAAGCTGTAATGGAATAGGTCTTCAGCTTACTTACGATCTGTCAAAGATAAGGTTGCACCTTGTCTTTATATAGATTAGTATTTGGTTCACATTGCCTGGTTGTGCAAGATTAATGGTGATAGATTTTAAACTGCAAATATGTTGAAGGCCCTCTGATTAAAGGTATTGGTGTTGGCCTTTTCAACTAACGTCACGCAAGGTGACAGGGTTATAATAGATGCTTATTTTCTTCTGGTAAACTACTTCACAATAGACGTTTTAATTGTTAAATGTGATGGTTTTATATGGGTGTTTGTAGATTTATCAAATAGTTCATTATCTTTCAAAAATTTGTTAAGTATGCTTGTATTAAATTCTTGAGCCCAAGCTCTGCTAACATGATTGTAGACAGCAGTCATACATGGCGTCGGCCACATGTATGACTGCACTGATATGTAACTCTTTAAAACGCTTATTTTTTAAAAATGGCCTCACTTTGATTAGTGTTATTTGAAATCAAACTCACCAACATATTCCTCCGTGTTTAAAATCTTTTGTTTCTATTCTTGCCCAGTCCTTCCAGTAGACTCTCTGAGTCGGATGAGACGATAGGATTCAGCTGGCCGCTAGCTGCGAGGCTCCCGGTCATTGGCGCACGCTTGGAAATTCGATCCCAAAGATTGGCTCAGAATTCTGGTTGCAAATGCAAGAACCCAAACCAAACTAATTCGCGCGCGCAGGAAAAAAAAAAAGCCATTCCAATGACCGCTCTGATCTGATTTCACTCGGGGGTGGAGGTGGGGAATGGCTGGTGACAAGGGGCTGTAGAATCCTTGACTGTAAAACGCAGGTGCCCAAGGGAGGTGAGGGGAATGGCAATTTTCAGATACTGGCTGTTAATTCCCTGCTCTTGTCAAACCTCACCAGATAATTCTTTGTTTTTGATAAATTTAGAGTGCCCAATTCTTTTTGTTTTCCAATTAAGGGGCAATTTAACGTGGCCAATCCACCTACCCTGCACATCTTTTTTGGGTTTGTGGGGGGAGTGAGACCCCCACAGACACGGGGAGAATGTGCAAACTACACACGGGGCCGGGATCAATCCCGTTTCCTCGGCGCCGTGAGGCAGCAGGGCTAACCCAGTGCGCCACCGTGCTGCCCTTCGCCAGAATATCCTACTGTTTCGGTCACCTTCGCGGGGCAAGTGAGACCTTGCTTACCCCAATTTGATATCGGGAAAAATCCAGCCCCCACAGCCCTTTTCTCTGCTCGTTCTCGAGCAGCTGGGTTCAATGGGACTTCGGTGCTCTGTGCTCAGTGCCATGTTTCTCTCCGCTATGCTGGAGCAGTGTCTGGCGACAGATTATTATGTTGGTGAGCAAGTGACACATGTTTCACTTGGAAATGAGCCGAAACGTTCTTAAAGCTGCTCGACGCCTCTGTTTATGAGCGGCTCGTTTGCTGTTTCTTTCCGCTGCTTCTTTTCCATCACTCACCTGTTTATTCTGCATTTCATTAAAAGCCATCCAAGGATTCTCGCCACAGCACAAAATCTGCAGTTTCGAAGAGGCTAAGGGCCTGGACAGAATCAATGAGCGGATGCCCCCACGGAAGGATGCTCCTCAGCAAGATGGCATCAATTCAGTGAACACAACAAATACTAACGAGAACAATGGAACTGGCACCAGCAACATACAGTGACCGTCTCCCCGCCTCACACTCCCATCGCCTGAGATCCCCCGAATCACAGCTTCTGAAATGGCTTCAGTTTCTTGGCCAAAGCGATCTACCCATACGTTTTTGAACGGCTGGACAAATTTGGTGACCTTTTATGATGATCAGATATGGTAAAGCCACCCTGCCTTTGGGAGAACGGCCTGTGGTAGATGAAGATTGAAGTGCATGCAGCATCTATTCAAGACGTCTGCACCCTTGGAAAGACCGTACTGTTTTCACTCAAATCCCATCTAGAATAGCATCTCCCACCCATCGACATCAACACCTGTTAAGTTTACAAGCAGAATCTATCTTGAATAGTCGATTCCAATCCGAATTTGAACAGAAATCTTAACCAACGCCGAAGAGCTGACTATTTATTGCTGAATATTGTTTTGTGATGTCTGCTAAAGGCAACGTTTGTAAATGGTAGAATGGTCTTAAAAAGTAATTCAGAGGCTGCAAAAAACGGATGTATTTTAAAATTTCGACAATGCCAAAATAAACCTATTGGGGGCAGGGCCTGGGTAACATGCTGGCCTCGGCGTTATTCCTCCCATGGGGACATCGTGTTTAAAATTGCTGCATTGTAGTTTGTAGGAATGTTGCTTGCTTCAAGAGAAACCAAAGCTATTTAACCCAGAATGACACTGGCCCATAGAATCCCCCCCCCCTCCCAACTGCTGTTAAATTGACATTTCTGACCCCTTTTAAGTTCAATCATGTATTTTGAATGAATCCCACACAATATTAATTGACAGGTACTTTTAATTGAATTTTGTACATTATGTGAGACATTTGATTCATATCAAGTCTGCCAAGCTTTAGCCGTGTAATTTGTATGCATGTTCTTTCATTTTGCAGATATTTAATATATAGACTTCTAATGTACAGGACGGCATCCTCGGGTTACCTTTTTAGTGCATTGTGAGTATTGGACGGGCTTACATCACACCGACCCCACCCGGGTGAGAAAGCTTCAGGCTTTTTTGAAATCTTTCTGTTTATGCGATGCAAGTTACAGGTCCGGTTTAATAACTAGATTGTGGTGGGCGTGTAAAATCGAGGTTGCATGTAAATTTTTTTCGTAAGATTGCTCAGCCCAGATCATCGTGTCAAAAAGGGTAATGTTTTATTCGATTAATAATGATACTGATTGTCACAGTACTTGGCTGCATATCTATGCATTCATGACTTGATCCATTTCTCTCCCCCCACCACCGAACATCCATCATGGGAAAAACAAAAGTCTCCCCGCTTTCTCTCTCTCTCCTCTCATTCTCTCTCCCCCCCCCCCCCCCCACCCACCACCACCTTTTTTTTCCTGTTTGCCATGAGCACATGTACATAAATCTGTCTCAGCTGGAAGCTGTAAGCCTGCTCTGAAATATTTAAATATTTTTTAAGACAGTACACAATAAATGTTGTGTATGGGCCACTACTTTTATTGACGGTGTCGATTTGTTCTTTCTCCTCTGTTGAAAACTGTCAAGTTCCTTGCAGTCTTTGCCTGAGGCGTCGGTAACGATCAGTCTCTCGAAGGTAAACGGGGCGGTCAGTCAGTCAGCCTCTGGGGTTGAGTGCTGAGTTTTTATGGATGTATTCGTTGTCCTGCCCATGGTTCCTTGCCCTGAGATGGCAGAGATTGTAAACACTGATCTGAGGGTGGATTCTTTCCCCTGTTCTTCCTCTCCTGCAAGTGCTAACTACACAAAATTACCGGCTCTACATTTGATGGTTTAATGTCCAATTAAAATGGAGTTTTAGTTTTGACAGCTGACGGTATTTTTCATCTGGACTTGCGTTTGTGATCAACTTGTAAACAAGAATGGAAATGGTTCCTCTGAGCGTTCAATCTTCATTCCACATCCTCCATGCTGTATGTGTAAAGCTTTGGCCCCTATTGAGAATATCGTTGTACCCCTTCCAAACATTATGACAGTGAGGATGTCGTGCTTTTCCTTCCCCACAGCATTTAAGATGTCGGCCTTGTCCACTTGGTAACACAATCGTCACTGAGTCAACTTGAGGTTCAAGTCCAATTCTAAGAACTTTAGTGCATAACCTTGGCTCACATTCCGGGTGCATTACTGAGGGTACTGCCTAATGGATAGAACATTAAACCGAAGTCTGGTTACTCGATGGATTGCGCATATTTATCCCTCAACCAACAATAACGTAATCAAATACAGATTTGAGTAGGGGCAGTTGAAGGTAATTCAGGCCATCCATGATGAGTACGGACAGTTGGAGTAATTAAACAACTCATTTTTAAAATTCTAATTGCAATTGATGAACACAATGGATGTATTGTAGCTACCTTTGCCCACTCGTCCAGTTGTTCCTCTATTGGGGGGGGGGGGGAGAGAAGAGGTGTGGCACGTAACAGTGGCTAGCACTGCTGCCTCACAATGCCAGGTGCTGTGAGGCAGCAGTGCTATCCACTGTGTCGAACCTGGTTTCAATTCCGGCCTTGGGTGACTGTGTGGAGTCGGTACGTTCTCCCCGTGTCTGCGTGGGTTTCCTCCGGGTGCTCTGGTTTCCTCCCACAGTCCGAAGATGTGCAGATTAGGTGGATTGGCCGTGATAAATTGCCCCTTAGTGTCCAATGATGTGCAGGTTAGGTGGGGTTATAGTGGTAGGGTGGGGCTTTGGGCCTTGATAAGGTGCTCTCTCCGAGTGCTGGTGAGGCCCCGATGGACCAAATGGCCTCCTACAGCACTGGAGGACTTCCATGATGCTATTGCTAATTTGTTCTCGTTCTGTTATCACCCTGGCTGTTGATGCCTGGTATCTTCCACTAGCAGCACATGTTGAAATGGCAAACGTTTTGTTGAGCTAATGTATTATCCATGCCTCGCTGTCAAAAAGGATGACTGGGGTGACGGGATGTCAGATAAGGTTTGGCTCCACTTTCACATTGGATGTCTGTCTCTTCCTCCTTTATGTCGATGAGCAGGTTGATGATGGAACAGAATCCCGTTCTTTTTTCAGCCAGGTGTCCTTTAATTTGATGGTGATAAAAGCCGACCGTCTCTGCCCCCGGCATCTTCCTTCATCGGATCCATGATAAATCAGTATTGTTCACAAATTAAACATATTCAGACATTTTTCCTGCGACAGTCTATCTTGTGGAAAATTGCCTCGATTTTCCCGGTTTACACCATTAGCTGCACCAATCTGGCTGGTGATTTGCGGCCTCCATAACTTCGTGAATTGCTAAAGAGTAAAATGCCACTGCGGACCCCAAACACGGAAGTCAATGAGCAATGTGCTGACCCTGATAATAAACCAGGGCTTTAGAATATTGAATTACGAAGACCGGTTATATAAACTTGGTTTGTTTGGGTTTAGGAAATTGAGGTGGTGGTTGAAATAATAAATTGATTGAATTTGGTAGATATATCTTTACTGGGCTGGGTTATCCAGACCAAGGAGCACGATCTTCCTGCTCATTCAGGTTTTTTGGGTAAAACGTGCAGTGACGATCTAGAGCACTCACCCAAAAGATGTCTGGACAATTGGAGCTTTCAAGATCGAGAAAGATTTTTACTAGGTAAGGGTATCAAGGGATACAATCCCGGCCGGGACCGATAACTTGTGGCTGAAAAGACCAAGATTGTAGGTTTTAAGACTTTTACTGTAATACATTGACTCAGCAGCAATTGTGTAGACAATTTATATACTGAACTACAGAGAAATTTCTCCACTTAACCGTTGAAACGACTGGAAGTCTCCACCACGGTTATATATTATAGAACATAGAACGATACAGCGCAGTACAGGCCCTTCGGCCCACGATGTTGCACCGAAACAAAAGCCATCTAACCTACACTATGCCATTATCATCCATATGCTTATCCAATAAACTTTTAAATGCCCTCAATGTTGGTGAGTTCACTACTGTTGCAGGTAGGGCATTCCACGGCCTCACCACTCTTTGCATAATTATACCGTGCTTTAAGTAGCCACTTCATTTCCTTGGAACAAGCCTAAAAGAATTCTGTTCTTGATGCCTTAGTTTCTTTTTCTTTTCTCAGCCGGGCAACTTCTACACCCAGAACTAACTTTCTCTGTGAGGGTAACATTGGCGATAACTTCCCTCTCGCCTAAGCTAGGCAAATCTTGCAAACTCCTTAAATCCTCACAAATCTTGTCTTTTCATGGGGTCGGAAGGTATGTTGCCTCCCGGGTGCCAGGGCCAGGGATGTCTCGGATCGTGTCTTCAGGATCCTTAAGGGGGAGGGTGGCCGTTCCCCTTCAAAACAAGTATACCGTTTTGGATGCTGTTGGGGGGGATGACCTACCGGGGAAGGCCCTCGCGGCCAGGTCTCTGGCATTGAGTCTGGCTCTGGGGCTCAGAAGGGAAGGGGGGAGAATAGAAAAGCAATAGTTGTAGGATATTCAATGGTTAGGGGAATAGATAGGAGATTCTGTGGTCGCGAGCGAGACTCCCGGAAGGTATGTTGCCTCCCGGGTGCCAGGGCCAGGGATGTCTCGGATCGTGTCTTCAGGATCCTTAAGGGGGAGGGGGAGCAGCCAGAAGTCGTGGTGCACATTGGTACCAACGACATAGGTAGGAAAAGGGGTGTGGAGGTAATAAACAAGTTTAGGGAGTTAGGCTGAAAGTTAAAAGCCAGGACAGACAGTTGTCATCTCTGGTTTGTTGCCGGTGCCACGTGATAGCGAGGCTAGGAATAGGGAGAGGGTGCAGTTGAACACGTGGCTGCAGGAATGGTGTAGGAGGGAGGGCTTCAGGTATTTGGATAATTGGAGCGCATTCTGGGGAAGGTGGGACCTGTACAAGCAGAACGGGTTGCATCTGAACCAGAGGGGCACCAATATCCTGGGAGGGAGGTTTTCTAGTACTCTTCGGGAGGGTTTAAACTAATTTGGCAGGGGAATGGGAACCGGATTTGTAGTCCAGCAACTAAGGTAGCCGATATTCAGGACGCCAAAGCGTGTAGTGAGGCAGTGGGGAAGGGAACACTGACAAAGGAGAGTACTTGTAGGCACGGATATGGGTTGAAGTGTGTATACTTCAACGCAAGAAGCATCAGGAATAAGGTGGGTGAACTTAAGGCATGGATCGGTACTTGGGACTACGATGTGGTGGCCATCACGGAAACTTGGATAGAAGAGGGGCAGAAATGGTTGTTGGAGGTCCCTGGTTATAGATGTTTCAATAAGATTAGGGAGGGTGGTAAAAGAGGTGGGGGGTGGCATTGTTAATTAGAGATAGTATAACAGCTGCAGAAAGGCAGTTCGAGGAGTATCACCCTACTGAAGTAGTATGGGTTGAAGTCAGAAATAGGAAAGGAGCAGTCACCTTGTTAGGAGTTTTCTATAGGCCCCCCAATAGTAGCAGAGATGTGGAGGAACAGATTTTGGAAAGGTGCAGAAGTCACAGGGTAGTAGTCATGGGTGACTTTAACTTCCCAAATATTGAGTGGAAACTCTTTAGATCAAATAGTTTGGATGGGGTGGTGTTTGTGCAGGGTGTCTAGGAAGCTTTTCTAACAGTATGTAGATTGACCAGAGGAGGGGCAATATTGGATTTAGTACTTGGAAATGAACGAGGGCAAGTGATAGATTTGTTAGTGGGGGAACATTTTGGAGATAGTGACCACAATTCTGTGACTTTCACTTTAGTAATGGAGAGGGATAGGTGCGTGCAACAGGGCAAGGTTTACAATTGGGGGAAGGGTAAATACGATGTTGTCAGACAAGAATTGAAGTGCATAAGTTGAGAAAATAGGCTGTCAGGGAAGGACACAAGTGAAATGTGGAACTTGTTCAAGGGACAGGCACTACGTGTCCTTGATATGTATGTCCCTGTCAAGCAGGGAAGAGATGGTCGAGTGAGGGAACCATGGTTGACAAGAGAGGTTGAATGTCTTGTTAAGAGGAAAAAGGAGACTTATGTAAGGCTGAGGAAACAAGGTTCAGACAGGGCATTGGAGGGATACAAGATAGCCAGGAGGGAACTGAAGAAAGGGATTAGGAGAGCTAAGAGAGGGCATGAACAATCTTTGGCGGGTAGGATCAAGGAAAACCCCAAGGCCTTTTACACATGTGAGAAATATGAGAATGACTAGAGCGAGGGTAGGTCCGATCAAGGACCGTAGTGGGAGATTGTGTATTGAGTCTGAAGAGATAGGAGAGGTCTTGAACGAGTACTTTTCTTTATTTACAAATGAGAGGGGCGATATTGTTGGAGAGGACAGTGTGAAACAGATTGGTAAGCTCGAGGAAATACTTGTTAGGAAGGAAGATGTGTTGGGTATTTTGAAAAACTTGAGGATAGACAAGTCCCCCGGGCCTGACGGGATATATCCAAGGATTCTATGGGAAGCAAGAGATGAAATTGCAGAGCCGTTGGCAATGATCTTTTCGTCCTCACTGTCAACAGGGGTGGTACCAGGGGATTGGAGAGTGGCGAATGTCGTGCCCCTGTTCAAAAAAGGGACTAGGGATAACCCTGGGAATTACAGGCCAGTTAGTCTTACTTCGGTCGTAGGCAAAATAATGGAAAGGGTACTGAAGGATAGGATTTCTGAGCATCTGGAAAGACACTGCTTGATTAGGGATAGTCAGCACGGATTTGTGAGGGGTAGGTCTTGCCTTACAAATCTTATTGAATTCTTTGAGGAGGTGACCAAGCATATGGATGAAGGTAAAGCAGTGGATGTAGTGTACATGGATTTTAGTAAGGCATTTGATAAGGTTCCCCATGGTAGGCTTCTTCAGAAAGTAAGGAGGCATGGGATAGTGGGAAATTTGGCCAGTTGGATAACGAACTGGCTAACCGATAGAAGTCAGAGAGTGGTGGTGGATGGCAAATATTCAGCCTGGATTCCAGTTACCAGTGGCGTACCGCAGGGATCAGTTCTGGGTCCTCTGCTGTTTGTGATTTTCATTAATGACTTGGATGAGGGAGTTGAAGGGTGGGTCAGTAAATTTGCAGATGATACGAAGATTGGTGGAGTTGTGGATAGTAAGGAGGGCTGTTGTCAGCTGCAAAGAGACATAGATAGGATGCAGAGCTGGGCTGAGAAGTGGCAGATGGAGTTTAACCCTGAAAAGTGTAAGATTGTCCATTTTGGAAGGACAAATATGAATGCGGTAGAGTTCTTGGCAATGTGGAGGAGCAGAGAGATCTTGGGGTCTATGTTCATACATCTTTGAAAGTTGCCACTCAAGTGGATAGAGCTGTGAAGAAGGCCTATGGTGTGCTCGCATTCATTAACAGAGGGATTGAATTTAAGAGCCGTGAGGTGATGATGCAGCTGTACAAAACTTTGGTAAGGCCACATTTGGAGTGCTGTGTACAGTTCTGAGCGCCTCATTTTAGGAAGGATGTGGAAGCTTTGGAAAAGGTGCAAAGAAGATTTACCAGGATGTTGCCTGGAATGGAGAGTAGGTCTTACGAGGAAAGGTTGAGGGTGCTAGGCCTTTTCTCATTAGAACGGAGAAGGATGAGGGGCGACTTGATAGAGGTTTATAAGATGATCAGGGGAATAGATAGAGTAGACAGTCAGAGACTTTTTCCCCGGGTGGAACAAACCATTACAAGGGGACGTAAATTTAAGGTGAAAGGTGGAAGATATAGGAGGGATATCAGAGGTAGGTTCTTTACCCAGAGTAGTGGGGGCATGGAATGCACTGCCTGTGGAAGTAGTTGAGTCGGAAACATTAGGGACCTTCAAGCAGCTATTGGATAGGTACATGGATTGCGGTAAAATAATATGGTGCAGATTTATTTGTTCTTCAGGACAGCACGGTAGCATTGTGAATAGCACAATTGCTTCACAGCTCCAGGGTCCCAGGTTCGATTCCGGCTTGGGTCACTCTCTGTGCGGAGTCTGCACATCCTCCCCGTGTCTGCGTGGGTTTCCTCCGGGTGCTCCGGTTTCCTCCCACAGTCCAAAGATGTGCAGGTTAGGTGGATTGGCCATGATAAATTGCCCTTGGTGTCCAAAATTGCCATTAGTGTTGGGTGGAGGTGTTGAGTTTGGGTAGGGTGCTCTTTCCAAGAGCCGGTGCAGACTCAAAGGGCCGAATGGCCTCCTTCACTGTAAATTCAATGATAATCTATGATTAATCTAGGACAAAGGTTCGGCACAACATCGTGGGTCGAAGGGCCTGTTCTGTGCTGTATTTTCTATGTTCGGCATTTTCTCTGCATGTATACAATTAGCTGCCTCTATCTCCTGTTCTGTACTAACATGGCTGGAGACTGACTTGTCTGAGAGTTTCAGGGGTGTCTTAAGAACCTTGTCACCCAATAATATAGCTTTGCACGGACTCTTCCTTCCCAAAGCCCATTTTGGGGTCAACATGAACCACATGGGCCCTTTATCCAGGTAGAAAGGCTAATTATCTATCCTCTGGACCTGCAACTCAATTCTGCAAAACTTGGCATTCCTAACACACCCTTAACGGGCTTAACGGTCCAACTGCAGTCAGCACAGCTCCCTTTCCATTGTGCAGAGGTGTGAAAGCTTTGCACCTTTCCCAGCAAGCCTCTTGACTTTGGGGGCAGCGGGCGGGCCTCGTCCCCGTAGTAACCACACCACATGGGCTGGCTAACGGGCAGAAGTTCGAGCAGTCACACGAGTCCCCTTCATTGCTTCATTTTATTTTAAAATAAAGAGACAGCCCAAACATCTTTTAAACGTTGGAATGATGTGTCCCAAAGTGGTGCGGTGGGATAACACAAGTTGAGTTACAGCTCCTATGACTGAATCAAATGGCAAATCAGCTCCGAGGCAGTGAATGGCCTTGTTCCTGTGAGTTCAGCCAATTTGAGATCCCAAGGAATTAGCTTTTCCGGGTGTTGTTTAATAGTTTGTGCAATTCACCCCAAATCCTATAACTGATCATATCTATAGATTTTTGGTGGAGGGTGGATTATTTAATAATCTCAAGTATCAAAAATCACGAGCATGGAATCCGTACAGTGCAGAAGGAGGCCATTCGGCCAATCGAGACTGCACCGGCCCTTGGAAAGAGCACCCTACTTAAGGACACGCCTCCGCCCTATCACCGTAATCCAGTAACCCCACCTAACCTTTTGGACATCAAGAGGCAATTTAGCATGGCCAATCCACCTACCCCGTACATCTTTGGACAGTGGGAGGAAACCGGAACACCCGGAGGAAACCCACGCAGACACGGGGAGAACGTGCAGACTCCACACACTCACCCGAGGCCAGAATTGAACCCGGTTCCCCGGTGCTGTGAGGCAGCAGTGCTAACCGCTGTGCTGAGCTCACTTTATGAAGCTAATTTAAAAAGGTGAAAAAGCAGAAGTGTTTGCTGGATGGGTCAGTGTCCGGAGGGTTTGAATTGACCGTAGGGCTCTTGTCCTTTCCATCTATTCAAACTTCTTTCCCACCGTTAACCCCAGTAATCAGATTCCTCTATGACGCACAGAAATTAATAGACACAGGAGAGAGGTGGTACACGACAGCCTGATTTTCATAATGTGACAAAGATGTTGATTTCTAGTAAGAGATTATTAAATTAATCTGATTGAAATTGCTGCATGGGCGATAATGCATCAGTGGATTTAGACTGCACGAACCATGAAGTTTAAACCGTTGCAATAAATAATCCACCATACATCTTGAGGACGATTGGCAAGGTTACTCTTCCACGTGGGCCTCCGTACCATCACATATTCCAAACAGACGTGTGGAGCCCGAGTATGATTACAGAAGGGGGTTAGTTGCTGCATGAGCAATTATTGCTGAGCTGTGTTATTTACGCACCAGCTGAATTCTGATCAAGCTGGAATCGATGTTGCCAAGTGGAGGCAGGATCTTGCTGTCGATGGTGGCCATTGCGGCTGAAGTTCAGGTGAGACTTCTTCACTCGGAAGCATCTGATTTCCGCTCTCCGTTTTAAAGAGCAATGTTGGAATAATCGGTCTTGCGACTGCTGTGCCCCCTTCGCTTGTTCTATTTAGTAACAGCAGCCTGAATAATGAGGGCGGAATCTTGCCAAGGGCACAGGAACGTGTGGACTCATCATTTCTCATTGCCTATTGATCGGATATGGGCAAGGCCAGCATTTGTTGACCATCCCTAATTGCCCTTGAACTGAGTGACTTGCTCGACCATGAAAGAGGGCATTTAAGAGCAACCCACATTGCTGTGGATCTGGAGTCACGTAGACCAGGTAACAATGGCAGGTTTCCCTCCTCAAAGGACATTAGTTTTTTAAAATTAATTCAATGGCTGTGGGATGTTGCTGGCTCGGCCAGCATTTTCTTTGGGCCTTGAGAAGGTGTTGAGCTGTCTTCCTGACCTGCTGTAGTCCATGAATCCGTACAGTGAGGACATTTGGCCCATCGAGTCTGCACCTCCCCCTTTGAAAGAGCACCCTCCCTAGGCCCCCGGCCCCCGCCCTATCCCACCTAACCACATCTTTGGACACTAAGGGGACAAATTAGCACAGCCAGTCCACCTAACCCACAAATCTTTGGACTGTGTGTGTGTGTGGGGGGGTGGAGGAGGGAGGGGAGGAGAGCAGAGCAGGAGGCAAATCGGAGACCTGAGAGAACCCAAGGCCAGAATCGAAGCCTGATCCCTTGCGCCACCCCATAGTGTAGGTACATCCATGGTGCTGTCAGGGAGAGAGCCCCAGGAGTTTAACCAAATGACATTGAAGGAACGGCCGATATATTTCCAAGTTGGGAGGTGTGGCCTGGAGGGGAACGTTCAGGTATCTGTTACTCTTGTCCTAGATGGTAGCGGTTGTGGGTTTGGAAGATGCTGCCTGAAGGATCCTTGGTGAGTTCCTGCAGTACATCTTGTAGGTGGTACACACAGCCACTGTGCATTGTGATGGAAGGAATGAATGTGGAGAAAATAACCTGTTTAATCTTTTCTGATGGTTCTAGCCTCAGTTCTGGCATTATCCTGATGAATATCTTTGTGCCTTTGCATCCATTTTATAATAGAGACCTGAACTGTGTACAGTATTCCAAGTTTGCAGTTGGGGTGCCAATCAAATTGCTGCTTTGTCCTGGACAATGTTGAGCTTCTTGAGTGTTGTTGGAGCTGCACTCATCCAGGCAAGGGGAGAGTGTTCCATTACACTTCTAACTTGTGTCCTGTAGATGGTGGACAGGCTTTGGTGAGCCAGCAGGTGAGTTACTCCTCGGAGTCCGAGCTTTTAACCTGCTGTTGTAGTCACAGTATTTATAGGGCTAGTCTAGCTCAATTTCTGGCCAATGGTAACCTCCAGAATATCGATTGATTTGATTGTCACATGTACTGAAGTAGAGTGAAAAGTATTTTTCTGCGGCCAAGGGAACGTACATAGTAGATAAAAAAAGAATAATCGACCGAGCACATTGACAAATGGTACATCGACAAACAGTGATTGGTTACAGTGCGGAACAAGGGGTCAAACAAAGCAAATACATGAGCAAGAGCAGCATAGGGCATCGTGAATAGTGTTCTTACAGGGAACGGATCAGTCCGAGGGGGAGTCGTTGAGGAGTCTGGTAGCTGTGGGGAAGAAGCTGTTCCTATGTCTGGATATGCGGGTCTTCAGACTTCTGACAGACTTCACACAGACTTCAGCGATAATGGGGATTTAGCAATGGTAATGCCATTGAATGTCAAGCGGCAATGGTCTGATTCTCTTGTTGGAGATGGTTATTGCCTGGCACTTGTGTGATGCAAATGTTACTTGCCACCCCAAGCCTGGATATTGTCCAGGTCTTGCTGCGTTTGGACAGGGACTGCTTCAGTATCTGAGGGAGTCGTGAATAGTGCTGAACATTGTGCAGTCATCGCTGATGGCCTTATGATGGGGCAAAGGTCATTGATGAAGCAGCTGAAGATGATTTGGCTTGGAACACTCCCCTGAGGAACCAGGTGTTTTTTTTAACTACTGAGGCTAGCTTTACATTCCAGGTACTTTTTAATTAATTAAATTTAAATTCCACTAGTTTTGATGGTGAAATTTGAACTCCTTTCCAGAGCATTAACCTGGGCCTCTTGATTCTTATTAGCTCCCACACTACGGTGTCCACTAAGTTAATGGAAGTCTCTTGAATGGGCACAAAAAGGGGAGCTTATAAAAAGTCTATTTGAAGTCGTTGTGCTGTTGCAACTTGACAAGTCCCCAGTATCTTAGTTACGATGTGACAACTGCTTGAAACAACCTTCATTAAAACCTGGCATTCTGGTAAGTTGTGGACCATTCCTCTGCGACTTGGGATTTCCCATCAATGACAGTGTGAAACTATCCTGTCAAAAGGCAACAGTGAAACCCGTACTCCGATGCTGCCTGTTAAACTTAAAACGGTTCAGTCTCTGAAGCACAATTGCTATTATGTAGTTGAATGCAGCAAGCCGTTTGTACGCAGTATTGAACAGCATTCCCAGCTATTTGCATCGCGTTCTCAGATTTTAATGGCCATTTGAGCAGGCCGGGTTCTTTTGAAAAGTCACCGGTCAGAAACCTTAACGGGCTCTGTCGCCACACTCCTCCCCTGCTGAATATTTCCAACGTTTTTGGTTGTCTGGTGTCCGTGGTAATTTGCTTTTGTAAATAGGTCAGGCTCTCAGTTCAAATGCCTCATGTGGGAGAGGTTACCCTTGACAATGCAGCACTCCCCCATGTTACAGTGAAGTGTCAGGCCAGATGTCGGCGGCACAGCAGTTAGCACTGCTGCCCCACGGCCAGGAATCCGGGTTCAGTTCCGGCCTCGGGTGACTGTCTGTGTGGAGTTTGCACATTCTCCCCGTGTCTGCTTGGGTTTCCTCCAGGTGCTCCGGTTTCCTCCCACAGATGTGTAGGTTAGGTGGGGTTATGGGGATAAGGTGGGAGAGTGAGCCTAGGTAGGGTGCGTTTTCAGAGAGGTCTGTGCAGACTTGATGGGCCGAATGGCCTCCTCCTGCACAGTAGAGATTCCATGATGTGTATTATGTCTACAGTGTGTGCAGTGCGTCAGACTCGAGAGTGTGCCCTGGGCTGTCACCAAACTGATTGGTGATATTTATGTCTCTAACCTGGTTGCGAATCCAGGCCTTGGAGATGAAAGACTTTGTCAGCTGCAACAACGCACCCCTTTACCGAACACAGCATTTGTGTGTTGGGAAGATGTCTGGGGTTGTAAACAACTGCACTAACTGCTTCCTGGGTGAGGCTGTCCCCACCCACATCTGCCCAAAGCTTTAAATACTCAGAAACTTGCAATAATAGATTGAGGATCACTTGTCAGTCTTAAGCACTGGTTTTAAGTGATTTACTTGATGTGGCTCAGGTGCATTAGATGTTTCAGCGTGTCTCCGCAACTACCCAGAAGAGAATAAGTCTCGTGATGCCCAGTCGGTGTTGCCAATATGTACTGGCATCAGACAAACTTCATAACCCCCGGACAGTGGTTACACCCTTGAACAGACCAATAAACAAGAAATTATTTGAGCTTGTGACAGAAGAAATATAATGGTTTTGGGGGACTTTAATCATTATGTAGACTAGATATATCACTTGACCTAATTTTAGGGAATAAAGCCAGGCAGGTGGTAGAAATGTCAGTGGGGGAGCATTCCAGCAATAGTAACCATAACTCAGTAAGATTTAAGGCAGTTATGGAAAAGGACAATGATGGCCAGGAAGTAAAGTTCTGAAGTGGGGGAAGGTTGGTTTGAATAGGACACAAATGTGAGCCATCTCTCCGCCCAAGTCTCCAAACAATCTAAATCCTGCTGTATCCTCTGACAGTCCTCATCGCTATCCGCAATTCCACCAACCTTTGTGTCATCTGCAAACTTACTAATCAGACCAGTTACATTTTCCTCCAAATCATTTATATATACTACAAACAGCAAAGGTCCCAGCACTGATCCCTGTGGAACACCACTGGTCACAGCCCTCCAATTAGAAAAGCATCCTTCCATTGCTACTCTCTGCCTTCTATAACCTAGCCAGTTCTGTATCCACCTTGCCAGCTCACCCCTGATCCCGCGTGACTTTACCTTTTGTACTAGTCTACCATGAGGGACCTTGTCAAAGGCCTTACTGAAGTCCATATAGACAACATCCACTGCCCTACCTGCATCAATCATCTTCGTGACCTCCTCGAAAAACTATCAAGTTAGTGAGACATGACCTCCCCTTCACAAAACCATGCTGCCTCTCACTAATACGTCCATTTGCTTCCAAATGGGAGTAGATCCTGTCTCGAAGAATTCTCTCCAGTAATTTCCCTACCACTGAAGTAAGGCCTGTAGTTCCCTGGATTATCCTTGCTACCCTTCTTAAACAAAGGAACAACATTGGCTATTCTCCAGTCCTCCGGGACATCCCCTGAAGACAGTGAGGATCCAAAGATTTCTGTCAAGGCCTCAGCCTCCTCTCCAGCCTCCTTCAGTATTCTGGGGTAGATCCCATCAGGCCCTGGGGACTTGTCTACCTTAATATTTTTTAAGACACCCAACACCTCGTCTTTTTGGATCACAATGTGACCCAGGCTATCTACACCCCCTTCTCCAGACTCAACATCTACCAATTTCTTCTCTTTGGTGAATACTGATGCAAAGTATTCATTTAGTACCTCGCCCATTTCCTCTGGCTCCACACATAGATTCCCTTGCCTATCCTTCAGTGGGCCAACCCTTTCCCTGGCTACCCTCTTGCTTTTTATGTACGTGTAAAAAGTCTTGGGATTTTCCTTAACCCTATTTGCCAATGACTTTTCGTGACCCCTTCTAGCCCTCCTGACTCCTTGCTTAAGTTCCTTCCTACTTTCCTTATATTCCACGCAGATAAGGAGACCAATATTCCAGGTGTGGTCTCGCCAGAGCGCTGTATTATTGCAGCAAGACATCCCTGTTCGTGTCCTCAAATAGAGATTACCATGTAAAATTAAAGCACATGGGATTAGGGGTAATGTTTCAAAACGGATAGAAAACTGATGGCAGTCAGTAAACAAAGAGTAGGAATAATTTTTCCAAGCTGCAGGCAGTGACTTGTGGGGTACCACAGGGATCGGTGCGGAGACCCCAGCTATTCACAATGTATATCAGTGATTTAGAGGAGGGAACTAAATGTAATATCTCCAAACTTGTACTGTTGCTAGACTATCTCTCTTCTCTTCAAGAATCTTCTGATAACTCTCTGGGGTGGGATAATGCATGGGATTTAGTCATGGACGCCCGCCCAGAATGCCCCACACAAAGATGGGATGAGGGTTGCCAACCCTCCAGCATCAGCCTGGAGTGTCTAGGAATTGAAGATCACTCTTTAGGACTTTGCTGTGTGTGATCCTGGAGAAAATTCATCGGGGCATGGAAGAAAATAGTTATTTTTTTTTAGACCATTTCTCTTCAGGTATAAAAATATTTAAAATGGGAAAAAGGCTGGTGGGCTGACAGCCAAGCGTCTTCCAATTGGGTCATGAATCTTTTTGCTTTCCAATTGGCGAAGGAAGGACGTGTGTCGCAAGGACAGATGTGTTGGTCGACTAATGGCTGGAGCGCGGGGGTGAGTCAGGTGATGAAACCTCCAGGAATACATTTGGTTACAGTTGGTAACCCCAATATGGGAGGATGAGGTGCAATGACATATCTGAGGGTGGTGTCGCAATATGTGGATATTGTAGAGTACATAAAAGGTTAATATAATGTTACTACTCTAGTCACTAGATGGTGCTATGGAGCAACCATATAAATATCACACTTGATGTCTGGGAGAGAGCAAGAGAAGTAGAGACAGTGTAAATAGCTTACCTGATAAGCATAGAATTTACAATGCAGAAGGGGGCCATTCGGCCCATCGTGTCTGCCCATCTTGGCAAGAGTGCCCTACTTAAGTCTGCGCCTCCACCCTATCTCCATAACCCAGTAACCCCCACCTAACCTTTTTGGATACTAAGGGCGATTCAGCGCGGCCAATCCACCTAACCGGCACATCTTTGGACTGTGGGAGGAAACCGGAGCACCCGGAGGAAACCCACGCACACACAGGGAGGATGTGCAGACTCCGCACAGACAGTGACCCAAGCCGGGAATCGAACCTGGGACCCTGGAGCTGTGAAGCAACTGTGCTACCATAATATGTAGCACTGTGCTACCGGGTTCAATTCCAGCCTTGGATGACTGTGTGGAGTTTGCACTTTCTCTCCGTGTGTGCGTGGGTTTCCTCCGGGTGCTCCAGTTTCATCCCACAGTCCAAAGATGTGCAGGTTAGGTGGATTGGCCACAATAAATTGCCCTTCGTGTCCAAAAAGGTTAGGTGAGGTTACAGGAATAGGGCGGGGGAGTGGGCCTAGGTAGGATGCTCTGTCAAAGGGTTGGTGCAGATTCAATGGGTCGATGGCCTCCTTCTGCACTGTATGGATTCCATTCTATGAAGGGTTGGGGTTCAAGCTGCCGTGACTCCCGGATGTTTGGTGAATTCTCAAGCTCAAGAACTCTCGACGCCTCTCTGCCTGGGGGTGAGTCACTGCTCTCAGAGATGACATGATGTGGAGATGCCGGCGTTGGACTGGGGTGAGCACAGTAAGCAGTCTTACAACACCAGGTTAAAGTCCAACAGGTTTGTTTCGGTGTCACTAGCTTTCGGAGCGCTGCTCCTTCCTCAGGTGAATGAAGAGGTCTGTTCCAGAAACACATATATAGACAAATTCAAAGATGCCAAGCAATGCTAGGAATGCGAGCATTAGCAGGTGATTAAATCTTTACAGATCCAGAGATGGGGTAACCCCAGGTTAAAGAGGTGTGAATTGTCTCAAGCCAGGACAGTTGGTAGGATTTCGCAGGCCAGATGGTGGGGGATGAATGTAATGCGACATGAATCCCAGGTCCCGGTTGAGGCCGCACTCGTGTGTGCGGAACTTGGCTATAAGTTTCTGCTCGGCGATTCTGCGTTGTCGCGCGTCCTGAAGGCCGCCTTGGAGAACGCTTGTACGCAGATCAGAGGCTGAATGCCCTTGACAGCTGAAGTGTTCCCCGACTGGAAGGGAGCATTCCTGCCTGGTGATTGTCGTGCGATGTCCGTTCATTCGTTGTCGCAGCGTCTGCATGGTCTGACAGAGCATCCTACCTAGGCCCATTCCCCTGCCCTATTCCTGTAACCTCACCTAACCTTTTTGGACACTAAGGGCAATTTATCATGGCCAATCCACCTAACCTGCACATCTTTGGACTGTGGGAGGAAACCCATGCAGCCACAGAGAGAAAGTGCAAACTCCACACAGTCATCCAAGGCTGGAATTGAACCTGGGTTCCTGGTGCATGATGACAGGAAACACATTTTTGATAGTTTACGTCCCCCGGGAGAAATCTTCTCAGCAGCTTCAGACCTGCTCCTCATTTCTGTTCCGTCTGCATGGAGCAGATTGAGAGATTTGCACCATTTAAATCACGCACTTTGTTTAAACGTGTTCTCCATCTCACGGCCGATCAGAGTTCATCCTCACTTCCCGCTGGCTTCAACATCAGCGGATGGGCAGGGTTCCAAGAGACGGAACAATTCCTCCGCTGACGAGGGCGGAGGGCAGGTTGAACGGGTTTGTGAAATACCAGAAGCAACATCGCAGCAATGCCAGGCTCCCATCCCAGGGCTCCCCACGGGGGGGGGGAATGAAATTCAGAGGGAGCTGGTGAGTGGAGATAAATTTGACATCTTTGAAGTGTAACAGGATCAGTCACAACCTGCGGCCTGGGCTCTCTGCCAGTCTGTTCGCTAGCTGAAGGTCAACAACAGCACAGCGACTAAGATATGAAGAAGGGATTTCTTTCACTGCAAGGGGGGGCGGATATTTTGGCCTTGGAGTGAGAGCAACGTAGGTTTACAAGGACAAAAACTGGACGACAAGGGGGTAAGTTCCGAGGAAAGATTATACAAATTGGACCTGTTTTTACTCAAATTTAGATGGTTTAGGGGTGATCTGATCGAAGCCTTCAAGATATTAATAGGGAAAGACAGGGCAGATAAAGATTTCCACTGGTTGGAGATTCTAGAGCTAGTCTATAACAAAGAACAAAGAAAAGTACAGCACAGGAACAGGCCCTTCGGCCCTCCAAGCCCGTGCCGACCATGCTGCCCGACTAAACTACAATCTTCTACACTTCCTGGATCCGTATCCCTCTATTCCCATCCTATTCATGTATTTGTCAAGATGCCCCTTAAATGTCACTATCGTCCCTGCTTCCACCACCTCCTCTGGCAGCGAGTTCCAGGCACCCACTGCCCTCTGTGTAAAAAAACTTGCCTCGTACATCGACTCTAAACCTTGCCCCTCTCACCTTAAACCTATGCCCCCTAGTAATTGACCCCTCTGCCCCGGGAAAAAGTCTCTGACTATCCACTCTGTCCATGCCCCTCATAATTTTGTAGACCTCAATCAGGTCGCCCCTCAACCTCCTTTGGGGCCAGACCGTTCAGGAGAGATGTTGGGAAGAACTTCTTCACTCAAAGGGTGGGAGGAGTTTGGAATCCTCGCCCACAAATGGCGATTGATGCGAGATCAGTTGTCAACTTTAAATCTGAGGTACATACATTTTTGTTAAGCAAAGGTATTAAGGGATATGGGCCTGAGGCAGGTATATAGAACATACAGTGCAGAAGGAGGCCATTCGGCCCATTGAGTCTGCACCAACCCAAATTAAACCACTTCCACCCTAGCCCCGTAACCCAATAACAACACCTAACCTTTTTGGACACTAAGGGGCAATTTATCACAGCCAATCCACCTAACCCGCACATCTTTGGACTGTGGGAGGAAACCGGAGCACCCGGAGGAAACTCTCACACACACACACGGGGAGAACGTGCAGACTCCTCACAGACAGTGACCCAGCAGGGTATCAAACCTGGTACCCTGGCGCTGTGAAGCCACAGTGCTATCCACTTGTGCTACCCTGGGGTTAGGGGTTAATCCCTAACATGGGGTTAGGCCACAGATCCGCCATGATCCCATTGAATGGCGGGACAGGCTTGAGGGGCTGAATGACCTACTCCTGTTCCTATGTCTGTGGAAGAAACGCAATTGAAGTCCGCACAATTTAAACATTTTACTAACCGCATAGAAACTTGCACAAAGGAGATGGACAGGGACGTTGTTACTTGGGCAGGACACGTTACACAGGGTCAGACAAATTCAGAAGCCGTGACACTCCTGGCAGCTACAAGTGGTTTATTTTTGTTCTTTTCATCATTTTTGTGTATCGATTTCATTCCTTCCTCAGGACCCGGCCGCTATACCTCCTCCAAGTTGAACAGTCGGTTTGGTAAGCCACTCAACTACATGGTGCATCGCAGCACGCTTTGGTCTCGTTCTGACCAGGCCCAGAATCAGGAATGTCGATCGCTTACTGGAGAGGAGCTGACCCCATCTCCAATTTCCCACACCACGGTTGGAAGTGGGGGTGGTAGGGCGGTCAGCTCATTGTGCACGGACTCAAACATCAAATCTTACACGCACATGGGCCAGATGTTCTGTGTAAACTGATTTGTGCTGAGGGATACTGGTAACCTATTGGGCTGCATCATGTTTGTCTGCAGTGGGGACAGCACGGGGGCGCAGTGGGTTAGCCCTGATCCTCACGGCGCCGAGGTCCCAGGATCGATCCCACTCTGGGTCACTGCCCGTGTGGAGTTTGCACATTCTCCCCGTGTCTGCGTGGGTTTCGCCCCCACAACCAAAGATGTGTAGGGTAGGTGGATTGGCCACGCTAAATTGCCCCTAATTGGAAAAAAATGAATTGGGTACTCTAAATTTATTTTTAAAAAAATGTTTGTCTGCAGATACAATCAGCGCTGAGAGGGGATGAGACACTGAAGTGACTCCTCTGTAGCCGAATAGCCTGTGCTCACACATGTACCCTGCCCCTGGAATCAGGTTTCTGTCAAGTGAAGAAAGAGAACAGGAGAGTGGACATGTAATTGCTAACTGAATTTAAACGTGATTAATTGTAACGTGCAACAGAAGAACACTTTGGAAAAGGGGGGTCGAAGTGGGAAGAGGAACAGAATGATCTGGGGGATAAAGACACACACATCACTACAAGTTACAACACAGGTTGATAAAGTCATTGGATAAAAGCAAATTACTGCAGATGCTGGAATCTGAAACGAAAGAGAAAATACTGGAAAATCTCAGCAAGTCTGGCAGCATCTGTAGGGAGAGAAAAGAGCGAACGTTTCGAGTCCGATGACTCTTTTTCAAAGCTAACAGCCAAACTGGGAAATATTTATGCTGTGGAGTGAGAATGACAGATGAGTCGTAGCCACAAAAACCCAGGGAAACCGGGTGCTAATGGCCACAGAAACCAAGGGGAAAGAGCGCTAATGGCAGTCCCCAGAGAGGACAAAAGGTGTGAAAGGCCAAACAGCAGAGAAACTAACATCAGAGGGTGAACTGTAGATGTGGGGGGAGGGGAAGGGGGGGAGCAATGAGGAGAAAGGTAAAGGAAAGGTGGATAAGATTGGAGGGGGGGCGGAGAATTTAAATGTATATTAAGAAAGAAATGGTAAAAGATAGTTAAAATGAAATGAAAGCAAATGGGTCGCGGTGGGGTAGAGCTGATCATCTGAAGTTGTTGAATTCGATGTTCAGTCCGGAAGGCTGTAGCGTGCCTAACCGGAAGATGAGATGTTGTTCCTCCAGCTTGCGTTGAGCTTCACTGGAACATTGCAGCAGGCCAAGGACAGACATGTGGGAATGGGAGCAGGGTCTTTTGTTAAAATGGCAAGCAACAGGAAGGTCAGGGTCCTGGATGCGCACAGACCGAAGATGCTCAGAAAAGCGATCACCCAGTCTGCGTTTGGTCTCTCCGATATAGAGGGGACCACATTGGGAGCAGCGAATGCAAGAGACCAAATTGAAAGAGGTGCAAGTGAAACGCTGCTTAACCTGGAATGAGTGCTTTGGGCCTGGGATGTTAAGCATGGAAGAGGTAAAGGGGCAGGTGTTACACCTTCTGCGATTGCATGGGAAGGTGCCATGGGTGATGGGAGAGGTACTGGGTATGGTGGAGGAGTGGACTAGATTATCTCGGAGGGAACGGTCTCTGCGGAATGCTGACAGAGGGAGTGAAGGGAAGATGTGTTTGGTGGTGGCATCACACTGGAGTTGGCGAAAATGGCGGAGGATTATGCTTTGCATACGGAGGCTGGTGGGATAAAATGTGAGAACGAGGGGGACTCTATCCTTGTTCTGGGAGGGAGTGGAGGGGGCGAGGGTAGTGGCGCGGGAGATAGATCGCAAACTGTTGAGGGCCCTGTCCACGACTGTAGGTGGGAAATCACAGTTGAGGAAGAAGGAACACATTTTCGAAGCACCATTTTGGAAAGTGGCATCATCGGAACAAATGCGACGGAGGCGAAGGAGCTGAGAGAAAGGGATGGAGTCCTTACAGGGTGTAGGGTGCGAAGAGCTGTAGCCCAGATAGCTGTGGGAGTCAGTGGGTTTGTAATGGATATTAGTGGATCCACTAAGATATCACTTGATAAAGTCATTACAACATGCAAACAAAGAGTCCATTTCCAGAAGAATTAAAATCAAAAATCAGAGAAAATTAAGTTTTATAGGACCTCCGAATATTATAAAGAGGATGTAAAGACATTTATTCACCAGGATGATATCAGAACTGAGAGGTTAGAACCATCAGGAAAGGCAGGCTCCCTTCTCTACACACATTCTCTCCCTCCATCACCAATTCACAGGAGCAGCCGTGTTTACCATCTACAACACACACGGCAAAGCCCCTTTGACAGCACCTCCCAAACCCACGACCACTGCCATCTAGGACAAGAGCAGCAGCTACCCGGGAACCACCACCTGGAGGTTCCCCTCCAAGTCACTCACCACCCTGACTTGGAAATATATCAGCCGTTCCTTCACTGTCGCTGGGGCAGCATCCTGGAATTCCCTCCCTAACAGCACTGTGGATGTTCTTACACCTCAAGTACTGCAGCAGCTCAAGAAGGCCTCACCTTCTGAAGGGCAACTAGGGATGGTAATAAATGCTGGCCTAACCAGCGTTGGCCACATTCCATGAGTGAATTAAAAAATAGGTGATTTGATACAGGTCTTTATATTAGGAAAGGGTTTTGTTGTGTTGGGGGCTCTGGAGCCGTGGAACACATACAGGTCACCAACACTTGAAATAGTGCAACAGACTTCCGGGTGCGGCAATGACCAGCTGAGTCGTACGTTTCGGCACCTCCCGTTGGAACGGACTTTTGGGCTCTTGATAGGAGCCCCAACGGCAATTTAAACGGCCAAAATCACTGTGTGGTAAACCAGAAGGGAATCCCCCCGGACACACATGGAAAAAGGAGAGGATAGCGGCCGGATTGCAGAAGATCCTCTGGAGCAGCGGCAAGGAAGGGAAGCTCGAAGCAAGATGGCGTCGGAAGGTGGCCGTTTGTTATGGAGCCCGGAGCGACAAGAGTTCCTGCGGCGCTGTGTGGATGAGCTGAAGAAGGAGTTGAAGAAGGAAGTGTTGGCCCCGATATTACAGGCGATTGAAGGGCTAAAGGAGGAGCAGAAGACCCAAGAGCAGGAGCTTCAGGTCGTGAAGGCAAAGACTGCTGAAAACGAAGATGAAATACAGGGCCTGGTGGTGAAGGCAGAAACGCACGAGGCACAGCACAAAAGGTGTTGAGAGGTTGGAAGCCCAGGAGAATAATTCGAGGAAGAAGAATTTAAGAGTCCTGGGTCTTCCCGAAGGCGTAGAAGGGGCGGACGTCGGGGCATATGTGAGCACGATGCTTCACTCGCTAATGGGATCGGAGGCTCCGACGGGCCCTTTGGAGGTGGAGGGAGCCTATCGAGTTCTGGCGCGAAGACCAAAGGCTGGAGAAATACCTCGAGCTATAGTGGTGAGGTTTCTCCGCTACAATGACAGAGAGACGGTCCTCAGATGGGCGAAGAAAACTCGGAGCTGCAGGTGGGAGAACGCGGTGATCCGCGTATACCAGGATTGGAGTGCGGAGGTGGCGAGAAGGAGGGCAAGTTTTAATCGGGCTAAGGCGGTGCTTCACAAAAAGGTTCAATTTGGAATGTTGCAACCGGCGAGACTGTGGGTCACACATCAAGGGAAGCACCACTACTTTGAGACGGCAGAAGAGGCGTGGACATTCATTGTGGACGAGAAGCTGGAATAGTCTGGCGAGAGAAAGAGCTTCTGGGACAAAGTGGTGGGGTGATTATGTGGGACGAGGAAGGGGGGGGGATGATTTTTCAATTTGTTAATTCTTTGATCCTGTAACTTTTCTCTCTCCCCCAAGTTTGGGGGGGGGGGGTATGAGGAACTGTGGGCGCCGGTGGGAAGGAAAGGGGAAGGAGAAGGGAAATGCGCCATTAGGGGCGGGGCCGAGTGGGAAACGCGGACTTTGTTCCCGCGCTATGGTAATTGTGGCGGGAACAGGGACGCAGGAAGGAGGGGGCCTCGCACAGTGGGGGCCGAGGGCAAGGGGGGATGCCGAGGTCAGCCAGAGTTCGCTGACTTCTGGGAGCAACTACGCTAGAGGGGGATCTAGCGGGGGGGGGGGGGGGGGTAAACTGGGTTGCTGCTGCTAAGGAGAAGGGGGAGCTGTTATGGGACGGGATGGTCGAGACGGGGGGGGGGGGCACCGTCAGTGGGATATACAGGTACGTGGGAACCGGGTGAGGAGCTGGGTTAAAAAAGGGGATGACTAGTCGACAAGGGGGGGGGGGGGGGGGGGTAAAGAGCCCCCCAACCCGGCTGATCACGTGGAGTGTGAGAGGGCTGAATGGGCCGATTAAGAGGGCACGGGTACTCGCACACCTAAAGAAATTAAAGGCAGATGTGGTTATGTTGCAGGAGACGCACCTGAAACTGATAGACCAGGTCAGACTACGTAAAGGATGGGTGGGGCAGGTGTTTCATTTGGGTTTAGATGCGAAGAGTAGGGGGGTGGCTATCTTAGTGGGGAAACGGGTACTGTTTGAGGCAAAGACCATAGTGGCGGATAGTGGGGGTAGATATGTGATGGTGAGTGGCAGATTGCAAGGGGAGGCAGTGGTTCTGGTGAACGTATACGCCCCGAACTGGGATGATGCAAATTTTATGAGGCGTATGTTGGGGCGTATCCCGGACCTGGAGGCGGGAAAGTTGGTAATGGGGATGACTTCAATACGGTGCTTGATCCAGGGCTGGACCGGTCGAGGTCCAGGACCGGGAGGAGGCCGGCAGCGGCCAGGGTGCTCAAGGACTTCATGGAGCAGATGGGAGGAGTAGACCCCTGGAGATTTATTAGGCCTAGGAGTAAGGAGTTCTCATTTTTCTCCCATGTTCACAAGGTATACTCACGGATAGACTTTTTTTGTCTTGGGAAGGGCACTGATTCCGAAGGTGACAGGGACGGAGTATAGGGCCATAGCCATTTCGGACCACGCTCCACATTGGGTAGACCTGGTGTTGGAGAGGATAAAGAACAGCACCCACTCTGGAGAATGGATATGGGCTTATTGGCGGATGAGGGGTTATGTCTAAGGGTGAGGGGGTGTATCGAAAGGTACTTGGAGCTTAATGACAACGGAGAGGTTCAGGTGGGAGTGGTCTGGGAGGCGTTGAAGGCGGTGGTCAGAGGGGAACTGATATCCATAAGGGCACATAAAGGGAAGCAAGAGGGTAAAGAAAGGGAGCGATTGCTGAGAGAACTTCGGAGGGTGGACAGGCAATATGCAGAGGCACCGGAGGAGGGACTGTACAGGGAAAGACAAAGGTTACATGTGGAATTTGACCTGCTGACCACAGGTAAGGCAGAGGCACAGTGGAGGAGGGCACAGGGTGTACAGTATGAGTATGGAGAGAAGGCGAGTCGGTTACTGGCCCAACAATTGAGGAAGAGGGGAGCGGCGAGGGAGATAGGTGGGGTGAGAGATGAGGGAGATGGAACGGGGAGCGGAGAGAGTAAACGGGGTGTTCAAGGCATTCTATGAGAGGTTATATAAGGCTCAGCCCTCGGAAGGGAAGGAGGGAATGATGTGTTTCCTGGATCAGCTGGAATTCCCAAAGGTGGAGGAGCAGGAGAGGGCGGGACTGGGAGCACAGATTGAGATGGAGGTGGTGGTAAAGGTGATTGGGAGCATGCAGGCGGGGAAGGCCCCGGCACCGGATGGATTCCCGGTGGAATTTTATAGGAAATATATAGACCTACTGGCCCCGCTTTTGACGAGAACCTTTAATGAGGCCAGGGAAAGGGGAAGTTGCCCCCGACTATGTCGGAGGCGACGATATCGCTACTTTTGAAGAAGGAAAAAGACCCGCTGCAGTGTGGGTCCTACAGGCCCATTTCCCTTTTAAACGTAGATGCTAAGCTCCTGGCCAAGGTGATGGCAACGAGGATAGAGGACTGTGTCCCGGGGGTAGTCCACGAGGATCAAACTGGGTTCGTTAAGGGGAGACAGCTGAACACGAACATATGGAGGCTGCTAGGGGTGATGATGATGCCCCCACCAGAGGGGGAGGCGGAGATAGTGGTGGCGATGGATGCCGAGAAAACATTTGACAGGGTCGAGTGGGACTACCTGTGGGAAGTGTTGAGGAGATTTGGTTTCGGTGAAGGGTTCATTGGATGGGTACAGCTGCTATAGAGGGCCCCGGTGGCAAGTGTGGTCACGAACAGGCAGAGGTCTGACTACTTCCGTCTTTATAGAGGGACGAGGCAGGGGTGTCCCCTGTCTCCGTTACTGTTTGCATTGGCAATTGAGCCCCTGGCCATGGCACTTAGGGGCTCCAAGAAGTGGAGGGGAGTACTCAGGGGAGGAGAAGAACACCGGGTATCTTTGTATGCGGATGATTCATTGCTGTATGTTGCGGACCCAGTGGAGGGGATGCCTGAGATAATGCAGACACTCAGGGAGTTTGGGGAATTCTCAGGGTACAAATTGAATATGGGGAAGAGTGAGTTGTTTGTGGTGCATCCGGGGGAGCAGAGCAGGGGAATAGATGATTTACCGCTGAGGAAGGTAACAAGAGATTTCCGGTACTTAGGGATTCAGATAGCCAGGAGTTGGGGAACCTTACATAGGCTTAATCTAACACGATTGGTGGAACAGATGGAGGAGGATTTTAAGAGATGGGACATGGTGCCCCTGTCACTGGTGGGTAGGGTGCAGGCGGTCAAAATGGTAGTCCTCCCGAGATTCCTTTTTGTGTTTCAGTGCCTCCCGGTGATGGTCACAAAGGCTTTTTTCAAGAAAATCGAGAAAAGTGTCATGAGTTTTGTGTGGGCTGGGAAGACCCCGAGAGTGAGGAGGGGGTTTTTGCAGCGTAGCAGGGATAGGGGGGGACTGGCACTACCGAGCTTAATTGAGTACTACTGGGCCGCTAATATCTCAATGGTGTGTAAGTGGATGGGAGAAGGGGAGGGAGCGGCGTGGAAGAGATTGGAGATGGCGTCCTGCAAAGGAACCAGCCTACAAGCACTGGCGACGGCGCCGTTCTCCCCGAAGAAATACACCACAAGTCCAGTGGTGGTGGCAACACTGAAAATTTGGGGGCAGTGGAGACGGCATAGGGGAAGGACGGGAGCCTCGGTGCGGTCCCCGATAAGAAATAATCATAGGTTTGTCCCGGGGAGAATAGATGGGGGATTTGGAGCATGGCAGAGAGCTGGGATTGTGCAACTGAGAGATCTGTTCTTAGACGGGACGTTTGCGAGTCTGGGAGCGCTGACAGAAAAATATGGGTTGCCCCAAGGGAATGAATTTCGATACATGCAACTGAGTGCTTTTGCGAGGCAACAGTTGAGGGAATTCCCGCAGCTCCCGACACAGGAGATTCAAGATAGAGTGATCTCAGGGACATGGGTGGGGGATGGTAGGGTGTCGGGTATATACAGGGAAATGAGGGACGAGGGGGAGATCGTGGTGGATGAGCTGAAGGGAAAATGGGAAGAGCTGGGGGAAGAGATTGAAGAGGGGCTGTGGGCAGATGCTCTACGTAGGGTAAACTCTTCGTCCTCGTGCGCCAGGCTAAGCCTGATACAATTCAAGGTTTTGCACAAGGCGCATATGACCGGAGCAAGGCTCAGTAAATTTTTCGGGGTAGAGGATAGGTGTGGGAGATGCTCGAGAAGCCCAGCAAACCACACCCACATGTTTGGGTCATGCCCGGCACTGCAGGGGTTCTGGGTGGGGGTGGCGAATGTGCTTTCGAAGGTGGTGGGGGTCGAGCCAAGCTGGGGGTTGGCTATATTTGGGGTTGCAGAAGAGCCGGGAGTGCAGGAGGCGAGAGAGGCTGATGTTTTGGCCTTTGCGTCCCTAGTAGCCCGGCGAAGGATATTGTTAATGTGGAAGGAAGCCAAACCCCCGGGCGTGGAGACCTGGATAAACAACATGGCAGGGTTTATAAAACTAGAACGGATAAAGTTTGCACTAAGGGGTTCGGCTCAAGGGTTCACCAGGCGGTGGCAACCGTTCATTAACTACCTCGCAGAACGATAAAGGAAATGGGAAGGTAACAGCAGCAACCCAGGGGGGAGGGGGGGGTCCTCAGGGGTGTTTTCGTATAGATATTTGTACTAGGTTATGTATATTGGATTGTTTGATTTTATTATCTGGAGAGTTATTATTTTTGTTATGGCAGTTGCCATTTAGTTTATATATTATTTATTTATTTGTTAAAAACGGTCACGGTTATTTATATTGTTTTATTGTTGTAAAAAGGGAAAAACCTTTGTACTGTTTTGTTTGGCCGAAAAATTTGAATAAAATATATTTTTTTAAAAAATAGTGCAACACTATTTTATTGAATCATTAACTGTTTAACATACTCAGACTGTGGGCTAACACGATACTAGCTTTAACTAAAGACCTTTGCCTTGTCCTAACCAGTCGATGCACTCAGCACATGGTGAATGTCTGTGTTGCAGGCTGTGAGCTCTGTGCTCCGAGCTGGCTGCAACTCGAATGAGCGGGAACTCTCCTGTCCCCTGTCTTTATAGTGCGTGTGCTCTAACTGGTGATTGGCTGCGGTGTTGTGTGTGCTGATTGGTCCCACTGCATGTCCATCAGTGTGTGTGTCTGCACCATAATATACTGGTGTATATTATGACATCCCCCTTTTTATGAAAGAATGTACATGTGTGGCAATAAATAGAGTATGGTGAGAATGTCCCTGACTACATGTGTGTGAAATATTTACAGGACTGTGTACATGAGAACTAAGATATTTACATGGGAAGGTGCCTGGTGCAGAAAAACAGTGTGTCACAATAATGAGATGAACACTATATACAAACCATGTAAATGATCAAACGGAACAGAACAAATCAGAAAGTCCATAAGTCCACAAAGTTCACAAATTAAGTCTGAGGTGGGCGACGAGTTCTGGTTGACCGTCAGGGTGGCACACCACCCATCGTCTGGATCGATGCTGTATACCGACAGCGGCTGGTGTCTTTGCTTCGGGGACAGCCTGTTTTTTGTCACGATACAGACTCGAAAAGGTGCCTTCGGGTCCTCGGTGTTACTGCTGTGTGGGAGGTCCGCATCGGACTCGGTGACCGTGGGTTGAATTGCCCGGACATTCCTGCGAGGCCGGCTGAAGCGATATGAATTGGCAGGCTGAGCTGCTCGGCAGAAGGCAGCATAGTGGCCAAGTCTGCCACATCTTAGGCAGTCGAGATTTGGCCGGGCATTGTCGTTTTAAATGGACGGAGCCACACGTCGTAGCGTCAGCACGTTCGCTGCTGTCGTGTGTGGTGCGCGCCTGCGCACAGGTTCATAGCTCCTTGAAGGTGGAGTCGCAGGTGGACAGGGTGGTGAAGAAGGCATTCGGCATGCTTGGTTTCATTGGTCAGAACATTGAATACAGGAGTTGGGACGTCTTGTTGAAGTTGTACAAGACATTGGTACGGCCACACTTGGAATACTGTGTGCAGTTCTGGTCACCCTATTATAGAAAGGATATTATTAAACTAGAAAGAGTGCAGAAAAGATTTACTAGGATGTTGCCGGGACTTGATGGTTTGAGTTATAAGGAGAGGCTGGATAGACTGGGACTTTTTTCCCTGGAGCGTAGGAGGCTTAGGGGTGATCTTATAGAGGTCTATAAAATAATGAGGGGCATAGATAAGGTAGATAGTCAACATCTTTTCCCAAAGGTAGGGGAGTCTAAAACTAGAGGGCATAGGTTTAAGGTGAGAGGGGAGAGATTCAGAAGGGCCCAGAGGGGCAATTTCTTCACTCAGAGGGTAGTGAGTGTCTGGAATGGGCTGCCAGAGGTAGTAGTAGAAGCGGGTACAATTGTGTCTTTTAAAAAGCATTTAGATGGTTACATGGGTAAGATGGGTATAGAGGGTTATGGGCCAAGTGCGGGCAACTGGGACTAGCTTAATGGTAAAAACTGGGCGGCATGGACTGGTTGGGCCGAAGGGCCTGTTTCCATGCTGTAAACTTCTATGATTCTATGATTACGTTCTTCAACGTCGCCGTCCCCTCATTCGGTGCGCACAAGCGCGGGAGTCCGCGAAAGGCGCGCAAAATGGCCTCCCTCATCCAGGCTGAGGCCCTGGAGTTGCTCAATCGCTTGGACCCATTCCGCCTCATGGGGACTTTGCCACGCCGTTACAGCCGCTTGGATGTGGGAATACCGACTCGTGGCGTTTTTGTGTAAGACACAGGTCTCAATGGCGGTCGCTAGGGTGAGCTGCTTTACTTTGAGGAGCTGCTGCCGTAGGGGGTCCGACTGAACACCGAAAACGATCTGGTCGCGTATCATGGAGTCGGAGGTGGGCCCGTAGCTGCAAGACTGCGCAAGGATGCGGGGGTGCTTAAGAAAGGATTGGAAAGGTTCATCCTTACCCTGCAAACGCTGCTGGAACACGTAGCGTTCAAAACTTTCATTCACCTCTACGCTGCAGTGAGTGTCAAACTTGAGGAGGACCGTCTTGAACTTTGTTTTATCTTCATCATCCGCAAAGGTGAGAGAATTGAAAATGTGGATGGCATGGTCCCCGGCCGTGGATAGGAGAGCAATCTTTCTGGTATCCGAGGCGCCCTCCCCGTCTGTGGCCTCAAGGAAGAGCTGGAAGCGCTGTTTGAATATCTTCCAGTTGGCCCCCAGGTTGCCGCCGATGCGGAGCGGCGGGCAGATGTAGTCCATGTTGCAGGATGACGGAATGCTGGCGGAAGGCAGATCACTTGCAGGTAGGTCTAAGAAGTGCTAATATCCCTCAGCCCCTGGTATCATGTTGTGTTGGGCGCTCTGGATCCGTGGAACACATACAGGTCACTAACACTTAAAATAGTGCAACACTATTTTATTGAATCGTTAACTGTTTAGACATACCCAGACTGTGGGTTAACACGATACTAGCTTTAACTAAAGACCTTTGCCTTGTCCTAACCAGTCGATGCACTCAGCACATGGTGACTGTCTGTGTTACAGGCTGTGAGCTCTGTCCTCCTAGCTAGCTGCAGCTCGAATGAGTGGGAACTCTGATGCCCCCTGTCTTTATAGTGCGTGTGCTCTCACTGGTGATTGGCTGCGGTGTTGTGTGTGTTGATTGGTTCCACTGTGTGTCCATCAGTGTGTGTCTGCATCATGATATACTGGTGTATATTATGACAGGTTTGATATGGAATTTTTCAGGATTTGTTTATGGAATGTGGGCGTCACTGGCCAGGGCAGCTTTTGTTGCCCATCCCTGAGGGCATTTAAGAGCCAACCACATTGCTGTGGGTGTGGAGTCACATGTAGGCCAGGCCGGGTAAGGACGGCAGATTTCCTTCCCTAAAGGACATTAGTGAACCAGGTCGCTTTTTACAACAATCGACAATGGCTTCATGGTTGCCATTAGACTTTAATCTCAGATTATTTTTTAAAATTGAAATTCAACCATCTGCGGTGGTCGGCTAGGAACCGATACTGAGGTGGGGACACACACAAGATAAAACAGTCACTACTGAATCAATGAAGAATTCAGGAGAAACCCTGTTAGCCAGAGGAGTGATTAGACGGAGAGTGGTTGATGCATTTCAGGGGAAGCAAGATAAACAGACCAGGCAGAAAGGATGAGACAGTGATGCTGACAGAGGAGATGAGAAGGGGCAAGGGGAGCATTTCCTGAATCGATTAGAGCTGACCGACTGGTTTCTGTACTGTCCGCTCAATGTAACTTCCCGAATTATCAGATATTTCCCCCCATGTTGCATTGCTAAAGGAAGAATAGGAACCACACCAAAGCTCCAAATCACCGATGTTTTATTTTTATGTCGTTAATGTAACTATTGGCAAAACCTAGGACTGGGAATTTGAAAGATTATCAAGACAGAGACCACAGGAATACTTTGCACCCCGGGAACATTTTTACAGTGATTGTATTTCTGCTAACATTGAAACTTTTAAACGTCACTGAGAATATTGGCAACATAATTGTAAAGTAGGAAACGTGAACAGTGATGAGTTGGAGGTTTCCGCACATTTAAACTTGGTGAATGCGGCTGACAGTTCGGGGCGGGTTTCAGGCTCACTGCGGGGGCTGGCCCGAAGTTTCTCAGCCTCGGCAGCGATCGGCGTCAAGCTGTTTCACCACCAGAGTGCGTCGCATTGAAGCTCAAATCCGGTCCCTGCCGGACTCTCCAGCAGGGGTCACCGGCGAGCAAGCAGAGCGAGTCCTGGGCCGCTGACACCAGCCAACATTTTATTTTCCAAGTTGTCGCCCCACCCCAGTCCAGAGAGATTGTTTCAGAACAGCTCAAGAGCCGTCCGAGTAAAAAAAATTAAAACTGAGCAAAATGAAGTGTAGAAAAATCACAGGTTAGTTTTGGCATCTATAAATATCCAGACTTGGGGAGAAAAATATTAATTTATGGCCAATGTTAGGTTCAGGTCCGGTGGGGACACCACACATTTACAAGCACATTCAAAGTGCAGGGACAAGGATTATATTCTTTGTTTCCAATCCTAGAAACACAAAATCGAATCTAAATTAGCACTTTGCATACAAGGCACATATTGCATAAACAAGAGCTATAGCGTGGCAGAGTAATATCGGGCTATAATATAGAATTCTCAAATTCATCTTAGTGCAGAAGATTATAGGTTTCCTGTTGCAAAGCTGAGCAGAACGTGGTACATCGGATGCAAAGGAACATTTACCAGGACGCAAGAGTGAAAATCGGAGCAACGTCGAGGGTCACCACTCAGCTCGAGAGAGACGGAATCCTGTTAAAGTGGAGGAGGGGGAGGTGAGGGGGCAGGGCCTGCTGGAGGGACCTCTCTCAGCACAAGGGGTTCACTACCTCCATTGGCACCCAAACCCGCAGGTAACGCTCTGAGATCAGCTTCACAGTCGGAGGGAGACGGTGTTTCATGCATTAACTAGTTCGGGGAACGCAATCTTTTTTTTTTTTTAAATTCAAATCGCGTCGGATTATAGAGAGAATAACACAGCAGCCTCCGGGGACAAAAGCGATACTCCCAAATTTCTCAACAGACTCTTTTATCTTACGTAATAATTCAGAGACAATATTTCTTCACTTCAGACCACACGGGACTTTTCAACTTGACGATGCACTGGATCGATGGGCGAGATCTCTCGCAGGCAGAGGGAGCACCCATGAGGTAGTACTGAAAACTCTGAGGCTACACCACGGAGCTGGGGTCCAGATAGGCTCCAGAACAAGGTGCGGAAATGGATTGGGAGATGTTCAAAGCTGGGTTTACAGCACCTCACTGACGAGCCATGGGCAAACAAAGGCGAAATCTAGAGCGAAACGGACCGAGACTCCAAATCCATTCGAGGGAAGGAAATCAGAGGATAATCTAGCTGCCACAGCTCAAACAGTCGAACAGCATTTTTCATCTGAACGCCAAAATCGGGTGGGTAATAGCGAGGGGGAATCCCCAACGTAAAAGAGCATCATAGTTTCAAAGTAAGTTCCAAGTCACGTTTTGTAAACTTACTCAAGAAGCTAGGATTTGCCCTTTCCGATTGAGGAAAGTGACCGAGAGAGGATTGCCCTATTCACTGACAGGGGCGGAGCTGAAGGTCAGAGAGCAGCCAGGCTCGGAGCTGACAGGGCCAGGGAGCAGCCTGCTCAGGGGACATGTACCCCACCCGTCCAGGCCACAGACTGGCGGCTGGAGAGGACAAACCCCAACCTGGTCACAACTGCTACTTTTTACGGACCTGATTTTTAACTCCAGCATAAGATTTATCAAGTGTATAATGATCAGAGAAGGAATATTGTCCCTTTTCTCTCTCCATTCCTGAAGTCACCCAGAAGCTACTGATTTAGAATTAGTTGCCAATAATTGACAGTAACAGGCGCTTGTAGTCCCCACTTGTGTCACTCTCCACCATTGTCCGCAGCCCCTTTTGGTACTTCTCCCAAAACGCTTGCTTGATCTGAACGAGGTCAATCTGTGGGCAGTGGAAAGAAATCACAGTTCAGGAAAAAACACACACTCAGTTGCTCCTTGTGCTCTAACAATGCGGAAGAATGAACCCTGGACTGACAGTGAGCTGGTTTGTCCGTTATCATAAAATAGAATTTACAGTGCAGGAGGCCGCCATTCGGCCCATCGAGTCTGCACCGGCTCTTGGAAAGAGCACCCTACCCAAGGTCAACACCTCCACCCTATCCCCATAACCCAGTAACCCCACCCAACACTAATGGCAATTTTGGACACTAAGGGCAATTTATCATGGCCAATCCACCTAACCTGCGCATCTTTGGACTGGGAGGAAACCGGAGCACCCGGAGGAAACCCACGCAGACACGGGGAGAACGTGCAGACTCCGCACAGACAGTGACCCAAGCTGGAATCGAACCTGGGACCCTGGAGCTGTGAAGCAATTGTGCCAACCACAATGCTACCGTGCTGCCCCGTCATGGAAGGCGGCACTCTGTTGAGGGGACACGAACTAAGAACGGGCTGGATTCTCTGCCGCCGGTATCGGAGTTCCTGACATGGCGGAGAATCCAGAGGCGTCAAACGAATGGGACGGGTTCACGCCCTTCGCCCGCTGGGCACCGGATTCGCCAAGGCTGCACGATTCACTGCTCCTCTGGCTGGGATCCACGTGGGTGAGAATTGGTGCGGGTATTTGCCAACTTGGCTCCCAAAGCCCATCGGAGGGACCCCTCCCCACCCACAATCCAACCCCCATTATAGAGACCTCACCAGAAATCCCCCCATTATAGAGACCTCACCAGAAATCCCCCCATTATAGAGACCTCACCAGAAATCCCCCCATTATAGAGACCTCACCAGAAATCCCCCCATTATAGAGACCTCACCAGAAATCCCCCCATTATAGAGACCTCACCAGAAATCCCCCCATTATAGAGACCTCACCAGAAATCCCCCCATTATAGAGACCTCACCAGAAATCCCCCCATTATAGAGACCTCACCAGAAATCCCCCCATTATAGAGACCTCACCAGAAATCCCCCCATTATAGAGACCTCACCAGAAATCCCCCCATTATAGAGACCTCACCAGAAATCCCCCCATTATAGAGACCTCACCAGAAATCCCCCCATTATAGAGACCTCACCAGAAATCCCCCCATTATAGAGACCTCACCAGAAATCCCCCCATTATAGAGACCTCACCAGAAATCCCCCCATTATCGAGGCCTCCACCAGGGACTCCCCGCCGTTCCAGGGACTCCCCGCCGTTCCAGGGACTCCCCGCCGTTCCAGGGACTCCCCGCCGTTCCAGGGACTCCCCGCCGTTCCAGGGACTCCCCGCCGTTCCAGGGACTCCCCGCCGTTCCAGGGACTCCCCGCCGTTCCAGGGACTCCCCGCCGTTCCAGGGACTCCCCGCCGTTCCAGGGACTCCCCGCCGTTCCAGGGACTCCCCGCCGTTCCAGGGACTCCCCGCCGTTCCAGGGACTCCCCGCCGTTCCAGGGACTCCCCGCCGTTCCAGGGACTCCCCGCCGTTCCAGGGACTCCCCGCCGTTCCAGGGACTCCCCGCCGTTCCAGGGACTCCCCGCCGTTCCAGGGACTCCCCGCCGTTCCAGGGACTCCCCGCCGTTCCAGGGACTCCCCGCCGTTCCAGGGACTCCCCGCCGTTCCAGGGACTCCCCGCCGTTCCAGGGACTCCCCGCCGTTCCAGGGACTCCCCGCCGTTCCAGGGACTCCCCGCCGTTCCAGGGACTCCCCGCCGTTCCAGGGACTCCCCGCCGTTCCAGGGACTCCCCGCCGTTCCAGGGACTCCCCGCCGTTCCAGGGACTCCCCGCCGTTCCAGGGACTCCCCGCCTGGAAGCTAGAGAGTAGTCCAGGCAGAGACAGTGAAAGAAATTACTGATTTAAAACTCACCTGTGGCCTGTAAATTGCTAGAAATCAAAAACCACATCAGCTGGGTTTAAACCTTCTCAGACCTTTGATTTGCAAGGCTTTCATTCACATCAATGGGAAATTGGTTTTACTGGGCTGTGATTGACAGCTTGCACACAGCCAGCTGTCTGGAATGTTTAATTTCATTTCCCTTCACACTTGAGTGGATCTCAAGTAGCCAGCTGTGAAACTAACTGCAATGTTCATAAACATCTAGCCATGATTGACAGCTCTTGGACCGCATCAAAAATGCTCTCATGTCCTCTTTTTCTCTGCAGATAGCAGAATTGCGGGCAGTAGAGAGGGGGGCCAGCCGCTAGATCTCGCAATCGGCCTCCCGCTCAAGATGGCGGGATTCACGAGGGAATCCCTTGCAATCCCCACCATGCATAAATTTGCATGGCAAGGGATGGTGAATTGCTTCTGGATTCGCGCTCCCAGTACGATTCACCTCCGGCGGGAGAACATAGTCTCCCAAACTGAGAATTCAGCACAGAATGAGCTTGGTAGCAGAGAAGTGAGAGCCATGAAGCAAGGCTAGAAACCCTGGAGGTGCTGGACAGATACAAAACGCACAAAAATAACACACTGCTACAGAACTGATCTGGTGACCACAACTTTTAAAGGACTTTAAAAACTTCTAACGTTACAATTGTATAAAATGGAGATTGCAGCTGATCTAATATAGCGGAGAATCACGTACCGGGATTTACTCACTCACCTGCACTTGTCCCTCAGTGGGGTGAGGGTGGGGCGTCAGTTTACACAGTTGGGGGCTCATTACCTAAGGAGTAAGCCCCACACTATAACTCTGATTACACCACAGGGCGGGTCAGGAGCAGATAGATCTGATGGTCTCGGGTTCGATTCCTGGTCTGTGCTGACTGATTTCTGGGTAAATGCCCCAGACATCTGCGGAATACCTTTTCAAAAATACATTTAGAGTACCCAATTCGTTTTTTCCCCCAATTAAGGGGCAATATACCGTGGCCAATCCACCTACCCTGCACACTGACCCAGTCGGCTGCACATTACAGATCGTAGGATGCAGTAAGGCGACACCAACAATAATATTGTATAGAAACTCCCCGCCTTGCATATACCTCACTACGAGTGACGACAACTCGGATGAGAGTCGAGTCACTGGTGCCAAGTCCTTTCATGGATTTATAGAGCTTTTCAGCGAAGAATGCTGGACGGTTCACCACACATTGCACTGCAAGAGAAAAACAAGAGGATAAACCTTCATAAACAGCCGCTGCTTTACAACAAGACGTCAAAACTCAAGGAATATTCCAACATCATTTAATGGTCACCCAGGAAAATACATCTTATCTGACGATCTTCCCCTCCCTCTCCTGCAAAGTGACCAGTCTCTTTTTTTGTTTGTTTAACGGTGGTAATGTTCATCAATTTTGCAGCTTCTGTCTCTCTCTATATCCTGAGGTGCTTCAGACACACAATAATCAAAATGGACATCATGCCAAAAGTGGAGGTTGAAGAAGGGTGAACTGAGTGGGCGAGGCTGACGGAGTGGGACGGTGAGGCAGAGCTGGGTTTGAGAGTGTTGTTTGCAAAGGAGGGCCCATTGAAGGGGCGGGAAGCAGGATCACTCCGAGCAGCTGGCTGTAAGGAATTGAGGTTTCAGCAGCAGGAGGAACGTGGGTAACAGCAGGTGGGGTGGGGAGACCGACTGATGGAGGTGGGGGAGAGAAAGGAAGACAGGATGCGGGATGAGGAGGGGGGGACCTGGATGAGGAGGGGGGAACGGGGAGGAGGAGGATTCAAGGCGGGAGGAGAGTCAGTGTGAGAGGCAGGGAGATGATGCTTTGTATAATCTTCAACTTAAGGAGCAAAGTTCAGGTTGGAGTGTTTTGGATGATTGTACCAGTGACGCATTAAGCCTATCAGTGGGTCTGCCGTGGGGGCATCTAACAGCCGGTCGCACTTCAGACTCCCGCGTGGGTCCCGGTACTTAGGGCTTTTCTACCGTCTCTGCGAGGAATTTTCGGATCGAACCCGATGGCCTGGCGGAGAAGACGGAAGTGAATCGGGTGATGTCGAGGTTGACGTTGGAGAGAGGCGGTGGGGGAGAAGTTACAAGTGTCAGCCCAAACGAGGATTCTACAAAGCTGGCGGGGGGGGGGGGGCACCCCCTTCGATATGATGGCAAAAGAACTGGAGAAGTCCGGTGGGAAGATGGACGAGCGATTCCTGAGGCATGGCCAGGGGATGAGGGCATCGTTTAAAGTTATGGTGGAGGAGGCTCTGGGCTCGGTCAAGGAGCAGCGGGGCAGGATGGCTAAGAGCAGTAGGCAAGCAGGCTGAGAAGTAGGAAGCCGCGGAGGAGGACTCGTCTCAGCGCGAGGATCCACTTGCGCGTTGGAAGCCGAAATGGCGAATGTCAGCGACAGAAATACGGGCCTCAAGGCGAATGTCATGATGTGGGGAACAGGTCAGGCTGCACGAACCCGAGGCCGGTGGGTCTGCCGGAGGGAGCCGAGGGCTCTAGGCCGACCGACTCCTTTTCTGCGAAGTTCTCTCAGCTGAGAAGCGGCGAGGGGGTGTTTGCGGTGCCGCAGCCGGACCGGCCGCCGAGGCAGACGCCGCGACTGAACGGGCCACCGCCTCCAGGAGATCATTCGGTTCCAGTTTCCACAGGAAGGGGCAGGTCCTAGAGCCGGCCAAGAAATGCCGGAGCACTGACTAGGACGGTAACATGGTGAGAATTTACCAGGACTTCGGCACAGAACTGGCGAGGTGACGGGTGGCCTTCAATGAGGTGAAGACGGTCTTGTACGATCGGCGAGTGCGATTTGGGGTGGAGAGTCACATTTGATTCAAAGTCCTTTGGCCATCCGAGGGAGAAGGTGTTTCCGTTCTTTTCCTCAGTACGTAATGTGTTTTCCAGCATTGATTACTTTGTTTGCAGGGGCGAAGAAGTCTGAATAATCGGCGGTGGTCATTTCTGACCATGCCCCACACTGGGTGGACCTGGAATTGGAGGTAGGCCGGGGGCGTCGCAGGTGGTTAGGTGTAGGTCGGTTCGTGGACCTGGGGTTCTGTGCAAGGATCTCAGGGGCTAGCCAGGGTTACATTTTGGGGAGGTCGCCTCGATACTACGAGAGGTGCTGATGCCAGTAATTAGGGGAGAAAATATATCTTTCATGGCACATGTAGATGTTGAAGCAAGGAGGGAGTGGGGAAACTGTTCGACGTTGTTATAGGGGTTTTTACAATAATCATTATTATCACAAGTAGGCTTACATTAATACGGCAATGAAGTTACTGTGAAAATCCCCTAGTCGCCACCTTCTGGCGCCTGTTTGGGTACACAGAGGGAGAATTCAGAATGTCCAATTCACCTAACAGCACGTCTTTCGGGATTTGTGGGAGGAAACCGGAGCTCCCGGAGGAAACCCACGCAGACACGGGGAGAACGTGCAGACTCCGCACAGTCACCCAAGCCGTGTATCGAACCTAGGACCCTGGCACGGGAACCAATAGTGCTAATAGTGGTCTATAAAATAATGAGGGGCATAGATAAGGTAGATAGTCAACATCTTTTCCCAAAGGTAGGGGAGTCTAAAACTAGAGGGCATAGGTTTAAGGTGAGAGGGGAGAGTTTCAGAAGGGCCCAGAGGGGCAATTTCTTCACTCAGAGGGTAGTGAGTGTCTGGAATGGGCTGCCAGAGGTAGTAGTAGAGGCGGGTACAATTGTGTCTTTTAAAAAGCATTTAGATAGTTACATGGGTAAGATGGGTATAGAGGGTTATGGGCCAAGTGCGGGCAACTGGGACTAGCTTAATGGTAAAAACTGGGCAGCATGGACTGGTTGGGCCGAAGGGCCTGTTTCCATGCTGTAAACTTCTATGATTCTAACCACTGTGCTACCGTGCCACCCCTGGGGTTGATCGCAGGTCTGCGAACAGTCCATCCCCAGAACTATTAGCGGAGAACAAAAAACTGCGAACGCAGTTCGATCCGATCTCTATGGATGGGCTGGTGCAACAGCTGAAGCGAGCTAAAGGGGCAATCTATGAGTATGGCGAGAAGACAACTCTGCTCCTGGCATATCAACTGAGGAAACGGGAGACAGAGAGGGAGACTGTCCAGGTTAGGGTGCGGGATGAGGGAAGCTGGCTGGCTCAGGACAAGGTGAATGAGTTATTTAGGGCTTCCTACGAAAAGTTATATAGGTCCGAACCGCCTCGGAATGGGAGGATATAGTGGAGTTCCTGGGGGAGTTGGAATTTCCCAAGGTAGGGGAGGAGTTACGGGAAGAACTAGAAGCTCCGTTGGAGTTAGAAGAGATCAAGGAGGTGCTGAAATTGATGCAGTCAGGGAAGGCACCGAGGCCCGATGGGTTCCTGGTGGTATTCTATAAAAAATACACAGACCCTTTATTGTTGGGGATGTTCAGGGACTCCTTGGAGAGAGGTGCTGTGGCCCAGAGACTGGGGCAGACGTCAATTTCCCTGCTCTTGAAGAAGGATTAAGACCCCGCAGACTGCGGGTCATATTGTCCGATCTCCCTGTTAAATGTGGATGTGAAGCTGTTGCTAAAGCGTTGGCGGTAAAACGGAGCCTCGTCTCCCGGAGGTGGTGGGGAAAGACTGAATGGGGTTTGTGAACGGGTGGAGGTTGATGACAAGCGTGAGGCGGCTGTTGAACATGGTGCTTACCTCATGGGAGGGCAGGGTTCTGGAGATCGTAATTTCACTTGATGTGGAGAAAGTGCTCGACCGGGTAGTGGGACTATCTATTCGCGATACTGGAGAAATATGGCTTTGGACCGTGCGTCGTAGCGTGGGTGCGGCTGTTGCACGCGGCTCCATTAGCCGGTGTTTGCACTAACAGAGTGACATCTGAGCCCTTTCGTCACTACAGGAGCACCAGGCAGAGATGTCCAATGTCCCCTTTGCTGTTTGCGTTGGCAATAGAGCCACTAGCCATGGCGCTGAGGGCTTTGAAAGCTTGAGAAGGAATAGAGGAGGAGGGATGGAGCACAGGGTCTTGCTATACAGAGACGATTTGTTGTTTTACGTTAGGGATCCGGAAACATCAGTGGGAAACATTATGGGATTCTTGCAGTGTTTTGGAGCCTTTTCTGGCTTTAAGCTAAATATAGGAAAGAGCGAGTACTTTGTGGTTGGGGCACCGGGGCAGAGAGGGGCATTCGGAGGTTGCCGTTGCAGCTAGCATGAAGTTATTTTTGGTATTTGAGGGTCCAAATAGCAAGGGAGTGGGGGAAACTCCGGAGTCTGGTGGGGGAGGTTAAGGCAGACCTGCAATGATGACACCTTCTCCCACTATCCCCGGCGGGTCGAGCGCAATCGGTTAAGATGAATATCTTGCCGCGATTTTTATTTTTATTGCAGTGCCGTTCGAAGTTTCTGCCGAAGGCGTTCTTTAGCGAGATCGACCGGCTGGTGGATTGGGTTTATTTGGGCGGGTCAGGGCTCCGAGGATCAGGAGGACGGTGCTCCTGAGAGAGAGAGACAAGCAGGGGACTTGGCCTTGCCAAACTTTCAATATTACTATAGGGCAGCCAATGCTGAGAAGGTGCGGGAGTGGCGCGGGGATTTGGAGCTGTGGGTCTGGGTGGAAGCGGAATCTGAGAGTTGGTAACGGATCCACTCCCCTTGGTGCCAAAGAAATACTCGGCTAACCCGATGATAGTCGCCACGTTAAAAATTGGGAGGCAATTCAGTCTACATTTCGATTTGAAGGCTGCCTCGAGGCGAGCTCCCATCTGTGCTAACCAGTTATTCGAGCCGAGGGGAGGGGAAGGAAAAGGGGATGGAGAAGGTGGGAGATTAGCTTTTAAAGGGTCGGTTCGCTAGCCTGGGGGAACTGAAGGAGAAATCAGGGCTTACAGATGCTGATGGGTTCAGGTATCTCCAGGTGTGTAGCTGGGTCAAACGTACTTTCCAGCCTTCCCGGTGAAGCAGCCTTCTACCGTGCTCGAGCGGGTTTTATCCTGCTCAGGGTCGGAGGCGGCCAGTATCTCGGGCATATACAAGCAACTAGTCAGGGAGGAGACGGGCTCGGTTGAGGGTGTGAAGGCAAAGTGGGCAGAGGAGCTGGGGCCGATCTAAGAGGAGGAGGGTTGGAGAGACTGAGGACGGTGAACGCGACCTCATCCTGTGCGAGGCCGACTCTCATCCGGTTTTAGGTAGCACACCTCACGAAGGCTGGAGTGAGTCGGTTATTCGATGGGGTGGAGGATAGATGTGATCTGTGTTCGAGGGGCTCTGTGCACCATGCGCACATGTTCTGGTTGTGTTCGGCTGGTGGGCGTCTGGAGGTCCCTTTTTAAGACTATGTCAGCAATCCTGGGCCTTGCTGCTGGCGATTTTGGGGATTTCTGATGTGCCGGAGATCGGTACAGGGGCTGGGGCAGACTTCTTGGCCTTTGCTTGTGGTAAGGAGGCGAATCCTCTTGGGCTGGGGACTACACCACCAAGTGCCTCAGCCTGACTTGATGGGGGTTTTTGCACCGCGAGAAGGTCAAGTTTACCGTAAGAGGGTCGGTGGACAGGTTTTACTGTAGATGGCGGCCATTTATAATATACTTTAAAGAGTTGGTCACGGTCAGCTGTTGGGTTGGGGGTTTAGTGGTGGGGAAGTGGGGGGGGTCTTACTATTTAGTTGTTATTTCTTTTCATAAATTTAGAGTACCCACTTATCTTTTTTCCAATTAAGGGGCAATTTAGCGTTAACCTGCACATCTTTGGGTTGTGGGGGTGAAACCCATGCAGACACGGGGAGAATGTGCAAACTCCACACGGACAGTGACCCAGGGCCGGGATTCGAACCCGGGTCCTCAGTGCCGTAGTCCCAGTGCTAACCACTGCGCCACATGCCACCCTTCTATTTAGTTGTCATTCTGCATTATTGTATGCTTTGTATAAACAGTTAAAATTGTTAAAAAAATATTTCCAATAAAGAACCTACCAATGGCCTGCATTCCGTCGCGCACATCTCCCGAAAACTCACGGTCGACGGCTTTCAGAAGCTCCCGGTTCGCTAACTGTGGAGAAATCGAAACACAGAGAATGAAGCTCAAGCTCACAGAATGGAAATCAGATGAATTTGGCTGAAATTGGAGAGAAATCTGCTCCACGCAGGAGATATTCAAAGCAGAATTTGTCAGGACGGAAACGCAGGTAAGGAAATGAACATAAGCCAAACATGGGGGGGTTTAAACTAATGCAGCAGGGGCATGGGAACCTGGATTGTAGTTTTAGGGTAAGGGAGAATGAGAGTATAGAGGTCAGGAGCACAGATTTGACGTCGCAGGAGGGGGCCAGTGTTCAGGTAGGTGGTTTGAAGTGTGTCTACTTCAATGCCAGGAGTATACGAAACAAGGTAGGGGAACTGGCAGCGTGGGTTGGTACCTGGGACTTCGATGTTGTGGCCATTTCGGAGGCATGGATAGAGCAGGGACAGGAATGGATGTTGCAGGTTCCGGGGTTTAGGTGTTTTAGTAAGCTCAGAGAAGGAGGCAAAAGAGGGGGAGGTGTGGCGCTGCTAGTCAAGAGCAGTATTACGGTGGCGGAGAGGATGCTAGATGGGGACTCTTCTTCCGAGGTAGTATGGGCTGAAGTTAGAAACAGGAAAGGAGAGGTCACCCTGTTGGGAGTTTTTTTATAGGCCTCCTAATAGTTCTAGGGATGTAGAGGAAAGGATGGCGAAGATGATTCTGGATATGAGCGAAAGTAACAGGGTAGTTATTATGGGAGACTTTAACTTTCCAAATATTGACTGGAAAATATATAGTTCGAGTACAATAGATGGGTCGTTTTTTGTAGTGTGTGCAGGAGGGTTTCCTGAAACAATATGTTGACAGGCCAACAAGAGGCGAGGCCACGTTGGATTTGGTTTTGGGTAATGAACCAGGCCAGGTGTTGGATTTGGAGGTAGGAGAGCACTTTGGGAACAGTGACCACAATTCGGTGACGTTTACGTTAATGATGGAAAGGGATAAGTATACACCGCAGGGCAAGAGTTATAGCTGGGGGAAAGGCAATTATGATGCCATTAGACGTGACTTGGGGGGGATAAGGTGGAGAAGTAGGCTGCAAGTGTTATCCAGCACACTGGATAAGTGGGGCTTGTTCAAGGATCAGCTACTGCGTGTTCTTGATAAGTATGTACCGGTCAGACAGGGAGGAAGGCGTCGAGCGAGGGAACCGTGGTTTACCAAGGAAGTGGAATCTCTTGTTAAGAGGAAGAAGGAGGCCTATGTGAAGATGAAGTGTGAAGTTTCGGTTGGGGCGATGGATAGTTACAAGGTAGCGAGGAAGGATCTAAAGAGAGAGCTAAGACGAGCAAGGAGGGGACATGAGAAGTATTTGGCAGGAAGGATCAAGGAAAACCCAAAAGCTTTCTATAGGTATGTCAGGAATAAGCGAATGACTAGGGAAAGAGTAGGACCAGTCAAGGACAGGGATGGGAAATTGTGTGTGGAGTCTGAAGAGATAGGCGAGATACTAAATGAATATTTTTCGTCAGTATTCACTCAGGAAAAAGATAATGTTGTGGAGGAGAATGCTGAGCCCCAGGCTAATAGAATAGATGGCATTGAGGTACGTAGGGAAGAGGTGTTGGCAATTCTGGACAGGCTGAAAATAGTTAAGTCCCCGGGACCTGATGGGATTTATCCTAGGATTCTATGGGAGGCCAGGGAAGAGATTGCTGGACCTTTGGCTTTGATTTTTATGTCATCATTGGCTACAGGAATAGTGCCAGAGGACTGGAGGACAGCAAATGTGGTTCCTTTGTTCAAAAAGGGGAGCAGAGACAACCCCGGCAACTATAGACCGGTGAGCATCACGTCTGTAGTGGGTAAAGTCTTGGAGGGGATTATAAGAGACAAGATTTATAATCATCTAGATAGGAATAATATGATCAGGGATAGTCAGCATGGCTTTGTGAAGGGTAGGTCATGCCTCACAAACCTTATCGAGTTCTTTGAGAAGGTGACTGAACAGGTAGACGAGGGTAGAGCAGTTGATGTGGTGTATATGGATTTCAGCAAAGCATTTGATAAGGTTCCCCACGGTAGGCTATTGCAAAAATACGGAGGCTGGGGATTGAGGGTGATTTAGAGATGTGGATCAGAAATTGGCTAGCTGAAAGACAGAGGGTGGTGGTTGATGGGAAATGTTCAGAATGGAGTACAGTCACAAGTGGAGTACCACAAGGATCTGTTCTGGGGCCGTTGCTGTTTGTCATTTTTATCAATGACCTAGAGGAAGGCGCAGAAGGGTGGGTGAGTAAATTTGCAGACGATACTAAAGTCGGTGGTGTTGTCGATAGTGTGGAAGGATGTAGCAGGTTACAGAAGGATATAGATAAGCTGCAGAGCTGGGCTGAGAGGTGGCAAATGGAGTTTAATGTAGAGAAGTGTGAGGTGATTCATTTTGGAAGGAATAACAGGAATGCGGAATATTTGGCTAATGGTAAAGTTCTTGAAAGTGTGGATGAGCAGAGGGATCTCGGTGTCCATGTACATAGATCCCTGAAAGTTGCCACCCAGGTTGATAGGGTTGTGAAGAAGGCCTATGGAGTGTTGGCCTTTATTGGTAGAGGGATTGAGTTCCGGAGTCGGGAGGTCATGTTGCAGCTGTACAGAACTCTGGTACGGCCGCATTTGGAGTATTGCGTACAGTTCTGGTCACCGCATTATAGGAAGGACGTGGAGGCTTTGGAGCGGGTGCAGAGGAGATTTACCAGGATGTTGCCTGGTATGGAGGGAAAATCTTATGAGGAAAGGCTGATGGACTTGAGGTTGTTTTCGTTGGAGAGAAGAAGGTTAAGAGGAGACTTAATAGAGGCATACAAAATGATCAGGGGGTTGGATAGGGTGGACAGTGAGAGCCTTCTCCCGCGGATGGATATGGCTGGCACGAGGGGACATAACTTTAAACTGAGGGGTAATAGATATAGGACAGAGGTCAGAGGTAGGTTCTTTACGCAAAGAGTAGTGAGGCCGTGGAATGCCCTACCTGCTACAGTAGTGAACTCGCCAACATTGAGGGCATTTAAAAGTTTATTGGATAAACATATGGATGATAATGGCATAGTGTAGGTTAGATGGCTTTTGTTTCGGTGCAACATCGTGGGCCGAAGGGCCTGTACTGCGCTGTATTGTTCTATGTTCTATGTTCAAAGTTCGAAGTGAAAGAGAGAGAATCCAACTAGTCAACAGCGCAGTAAAAGTCAACGAAGGGATGGGAAGTTCCAACGGCGAATATGAAACTTGTAAGGGGTATCAAAGCGAATATTAAAAGCTCTTACAAATATATTCAAATCGAGTGGCTCGGGGAAACGTGGATCCGTTAAGGCCAAACACAGATGATATTGTCATCGATAAGGAGGAAGTGGGAGAATTATTAGTTGAGGACTTCCATGGTAGAGAAAGTGGATAAAACATTAGTGACCCCTGTGAAACTCCTGTGATAAATGAGGAGCTGGGGTAGAGCAGAATGATGTGGATGTTCACGTTTTGTGAAGTCACACAGCTAGGGGACTGTCTAATTATAATCCGAGAATTGTACAGAACAGTCTCTTCGAAAGAGTGATCCAATTATTCCCGTTACCCTGCTCTGCCCCAGGCAAAATATTCCCATCGAACAGAAATCAAAAAGGTTGTATTTCAACATTATTTCAAGCTGAAAAGTGAATCGTTCGCCACCACGGTGAGGTTTCTGTATATTTTTGAATTTTGGCATGTTTTTCCACTTCTCTCGGGTCCCTGGCACTGGGAGGCAACAGCGCTAACCTACATCAGGGCTGGCCTTGATCTCAAGGGATCCAGAATTGATACATCAGTTCTTGGGTCTTGCTCAGACCCCAACTCGAGTTCTGTATTCAGTGCCCAGACAGCCTTTGGAAGTATTCAGTTCTGGGGTCCGTATCTCAGGGAGGATATACAGGGATGAAGTGCTGATTCACCAGGACCGGGTCAGCACCGAAAGGGTTAAACAAGGAGGGGTTGCACTGACTTGGCTGAACTTCCCTCAGGAGAAGGTTCAATCGGGGTGTTCAAAGTGACTGAAGGATTTGACAGAGCAGGAACAGGGAGACAGTTCCCTCTGGTGGGGGGAGTCCCGAGTGCAAAAGGGGGGCCACTCCAACGTTAAAATCGGAGCTAGACTGTACAGGGGGTGAAACCAGGAACTCCGTCCCCCTCCTCCGAGCAGACAGTCGATGTTGGGGCTCAATTGGAACTTTTACGAATGAGATTGATAGATTTTTATTCGACAAACACAGGTTAACGGGAATGCTGGCCATAAACAGTGCTCCTATTTCAGTTTGTGGATCACAGAATTAAAAACATGAAACATTAGACAGATACAATAGGTGTAAGGCGGCGAGAAAAGACAGGCTTTTGTTACAGTCTTCATTCGATTGGAAACGAAAGACAGGTCAGTTTCCACCTCCTCTCCCAGAACCAAAGCTCCTAAGCACAGGGGAGGTCATTAGGCCCTCGGTGTCTGTTCAAGCTCTTTGCTAGAGCAATGTAAACTAATCCCAGTGCCCTGGCACTCTCCCCATACCCCCTGTAACACACTTGCTTTTAAATATTTGCCTCGTTTTTCGTTAAAAGCAATGGTGAACGTCTCAACCGTTCTCTGTGGCAAAGCGTTCGAAGCTCCAAATGGGATCTGCACATGGGCTTAAAGGGAAAGCAGAAAACCTAATTCAGGAGCAGGACTGGAAGGTGATGCTGATGGAGTGAGATGAAGGGGCCTGGAAGGGATGAGGAGGAGAAGCCCGAGACTGGGAGGGGGGAGGTGATTGTAGATAGAAAGGACACAATGGATGAAACAAATAGTTTGCTTCTGTCTTGTGGCTCGAGTGTCTTCTGTCTTGAGTGGAGGTGTTGGCGGGCTTAAAAGTGGACAAATCTCCAGGTCCGGGTGAATTGTGTCCCAGGATGCTGTGGGAGGCGAGGGAGGGGATTGCAGGGACTCTGACCCAAATGTTTACTTTCTCTCTGGCCACAGGTGAGGTGCCAGAGGACTGGAGAACAGCTAATGTGGTCCCACTATTTAAGAAAGGCTGCAGAGATAAGCCAGGGAACTGCAGACCATGTCAGTGGGAGGGAAACTATTGGAGAAAATTCTGAAAGAGAGAATCTATCTCCACTTGGAGAGGAAAGGTTTGATCAGGAATAGTCAGCGTGGCTTTGTCAGAGGGAGGTCAGGCCTGACAAATTTGATTGAATTTTTTGAGCATGTGATCAGGTGTGTAGATGAGGGTAGTGCGGTTGATGTAGTTTACATGGATTTCAGCAAAGCCTTTGACAAGGCTCCACATGGGAGACTTATTAAGGCGGCAAATGCACTTGGGATACCGGGTAACTTGATAAGGTGGATTCAAAATTGGCTGAGCTGTAGGAGACAGAGGGTGATGACAGACTTTAGTGACTGGGAGCCAGTGACCAGTGGGGTACCACAGGGATCTGTGCTGGGCCCACTATTATTCATTGTTTATGTAAACAACATAGATGACTATGTGGGGGTAGGGTCAGTAAGTTTGCAGATGACACAAAGATTGGCCGAGTGGTTAACAGTGAGGCCGAGTGTCTCGGTCACAGGAAGATGACAGGGCAGCACGGTAGCACAAGTGATTAGCACTGTGGCTTCACAGCGCCAGGGTCCCAGGTTCGATTCCCCGCTGGGTCACTGTCTGTGCGGAGTTTGCACGTTCTCCCCGTGTCCGCGTGGGTTTCCTCCGGGTGCTCCGGTTTCCTCCCACAGTCCAAAGACGTGCAGGTTAGGTGGATTGGCCATGATAAATTACCCGTAGTGTCCATAAGGGTTGGGAGGGGTTATTGGGTTGCGGGGATAAGGTGGAAGTGAGGGATTAATGTGGGTCGGTGCAGACTCGATGGGCCGAATGGCCTCCTTCTGCACTGTATGTTCTATGTAATCTATGTAAGATACAGACGGGATGGTCAAATGGGTGGATATGTGGCAGAATTTAACCCTGAAAAGTGTGAGGTGACAGACTTTGGAATGAGTAATTTAACAAGGAAGTAGACGATGAATGGCCCGACACTGGGTAGTTCCGAGGAACAAAGGGACCTTGGCGTGTTTGTCCATCGATCTCTGAAGGCAGAAGGGCAGGTTAATAGGGGGGTGAAAAAGGCATATGGGACACTTGCCTTTATCGGGGTGTAGATTACAAAAGCAGGGAGGTCATGTTGGAGTTGTACAGAACTTTGGTGAGGCCACAGCTGGAGCAGTGTGTGCAATTCTGGTCACCACATTATAGGAAGGATGTGATTGGACTGGAGGGGGTGCAGAGGAGATTCACCAGGATGGTGCCTGGGATGGAACATTTCAGTTACGAAGAGCGGTTGGATGGGCTGGGGTTGTTTCCACTGGAGCAGAGAAGACTGAGGGGCGGCCTGATCGAGGTGGACAAGATTCTGAGGGACAGGGACAGGGTGGAGAGGGAGCAGCTGTTCCCCTTAGTTGAAGGGTCGGTTACGAGGGGGACACAAGTTCAGGGTGAGGGGCAGGAGGTTCAGGAGGCACCAGAGGGTGGTGAGGGTCTGGAACGCGCTGCCTGGGAGGGTGGGGGAGGCGGGTCTGGAACGCACTGCCTGGGAGGGTGGGAGAGGCGGGTCTGGGACGCGCTGCCTGGGAGGGTGGGAGAGGCGGGTCTGGGACGCGCTGCCTGGGAGGGTGGGAGAGGCGGGTCTGGGACGCGCTGCCTGGGAGGGTGGGAGAGGCGGGTCTGGAACGCGCTGCCTGGGAGGGTGGGAGAGGCGGGTCTGGGACGCGCTGCCTGGGAGGGTGGGAGAGGCGGGTCTGGGACGCGCTGCCTGGGAGGGTGGGAGAGGCGGGTCTGGGACGCGCTGCCTGGGAGGGTGGGGGAGGCGGGTTGCCTCACATCCTTTACAAAGTACCTGGGTGAGCGCTGGGCACGGCATAACATTCCAGGCTGTGGGCCCAGTGCTGGTGGATGGGGTGAGGTGGGCAGGTCAGGGCCTTTCATGCATCGGTGTGGACTCGATGGGCCGAAGGGCCTCTTCTGCACTGTATTTCTTGCGATTCTATAATTCTTCACTATTGAGGATATAAAAACATTCCCATAATAACTAAACCAGGAGGTGGAACTAAACCAGGAGGTGGAACGGAGAGAGGAACTTGGTGAAATTACAAAGACGAGGGAAGTGGTACTGAACCAACTGATGGAGCCGAGGCTGACAATCCCCGGGTCCTGATGGACTTCATCCTGGATGGATGGGAATGTGGACTTCAACACACAAACAGATCAACGGTGATCTTATTGAATGACGGGGCAGGCTGGAGGGGCCCGAATGGATATTCTCTGTCGGAGCCTCAAGGAGCAGAAACATCAGCATTGACCGGACGGTCAAAGGCCCTGTTAAATCTCCGTGCTCTGGTCAGTTCCAATTGTTCTTTCTCTTTCCCGATGCTGACGGAGGGGGGTTTATCTCCAGAATTGTACAACACCGCACTTACCCTGCCGTATTCATGAATCGTGGCCTTGAGCTGGGGGAAGCTGCGAGTTGCTAGAATCATGTTGAAGGTCGACTCGTCGGTGCCAAGCTTGCCTTCCCCGGCCCGGAACAATCTCTCCGCGTCCGCTGTTGCTTTCTGCATGTCCACGGTCTGATTTTCATCACGATTGCCCTGTGAGCGGAGATGAGAGAACGTTGAGGTGGGTTTCAGGTCGGGTGTACACTTTGGATTTCAGCCCTGACAGCTACGCGGTCGTTACACTACACCCTCCGTTTCCCCAGGAAACAGCAACTCCTAATACCTTGTCCTGGTGTATGTTTGTCATTTCGGAGCCTGAACAATGAGGGCAAATCCTCCTCAACAGGCATCCCAGTTGAAGACAATTCGCATAGGCGCACATGCACACACTCTCCAGCAGGAGTCACTGCTTTACTTTGATAAGAAATAGATAGTGAGAACTGGGACAGACAATAAAATAGTTTTTACCCAACCGTAATTACCCTGAGGGCATTTACAGCGTGGGCCTGATATGTGGGCCAAACAGGCACAGACGTCAGGTTACTGTCCCTGAAAGAAATTTGTGCATTAGTTGGGTTATTTGGCCAGATGGTGCAACGAGAGAGCCTGCATGTGAGGGGGCGCACGGGGCTGAGGGGGGGGCAGAGGGGCGGGGGGGGGCAGAGGGGGGGGCAGAGGGGCGGGGGGGGGCAGAGGGCAGAGGAGGGGCGGGGGGGCAGGGGGGCAGAGGAGGGGCGGGGGGCAGAGGAGGGGCGGGGGGCAGAGGAGGGGCGGGGGCAGAGGAGGGGCGGGGGCAGAGGAGGGGCGGGGGGCAGAGGAGGGGCGGGGGGCAGAGGAGGGGTGGGGGGCAGAGGAGGGGCGGGGGCAGAGGAGGGGCGGGGGCAGAGGAGGGGCGGGGGCAGAGGAGGGGCGGGGGCAGAGGAGGGGCGGGGGCAGAGGAGGGGCGGGGGGCAGAGGAGGGGCGGGGGGCAGAGGAGGGGCGGGGGCAGAGGAGGGGCGGGGGGCAGAGGAGGGGCGGGGGGCAGAGGAGGGGCGGGGGGCAGAGGGCAGAGGAGGGGCGGGGGGCAGAGGGCAGAGGAGGGGCGGGGGGCAGAGGGCAGAGGAGGGGCGGGGGGCAGAGGAGGGGCGGGGGGCAGAGGAGGGGCGGGGGGCAGAGGAGGGGCGGGGGGCAGAGGAGGGGCGGGGGGCAGAGGAGGGGCGGGGGGCAGAGGAGGGGCGGGGGGCAGAGGAGGGGCGGGGGGCAGAGGAGGGGCGGGGGGCAGAGGAGGGGCGGGGGGCAGAGGAGGGGCGGGGGGCAGAGGAGGGGCGGGGGGCAGAGGAGGGGCGGGGGGCAGAGGAGGGGCGGGGGGCAGAGGAGGGGCGGGGGGCAGAGGAGGGGGGGGCCGGGAGGCAGAGGAGGGGGGGGGCCGGGAGGCAGAGGGGGGGGGGCCGGGAGGCAGAGGGGGGGGGGCCGGGGGCAGAGGGGGGGGGGCCGGGGGCAGAGGGGGGGGGGCCGGGGGCAGAGGGGGGGGGGCCGGGGCAGAGGGGGGGGGGCGGGGGCAGAGGGGGGGGGCGGGGGCAGAGGGGGGGCGCGGGGGGCAGAGGGGGCGCGCGGGGGGCAGAGGGGGCGCGCGGGGGGCAGAGGGGGCGCGCGGGGGCCAGAGGGGGCGCGCGGGGGCCAGAGGGGGCGCGCGGGGGCCAGAGGGGGCGCGCGGGGGGCAGAGGGGGCGCGCGGGGGGCAGAGGGGGCGCGCGGGGGGCAGAGGGGGCGCGCGGGGGGCAGAGGGGGCGCGCGGGGGGCAGAGGGGGGCGCGCGGGGGCCAGAGGGGGCGCGCGGGGGCCAGAGGGGGCGCGCGGGGGCCAGAGGGGGCGCGCGGGGGGCAGAGGGGGCGCGCGGGGGGCAGAGGGGGCGCGCGGGGGGCAGAGGGGGCGCGCGGGGGGCAGAGGGGGGCGCGCGGGGGGCAGAGGGGGCGCGCGGGGGGCAGAGGGGGCGCGCGGGGGGCAGAGGGGGCGCGCGGGGGGCAGAGGGGGCGCGCGGGGGGCAGAGGGGGCGCGCGGGGGGCAGAGGGGGCGCGCGGGGGGCAGAGGGGGCGCGCGGGGGGCAGAGGGGGCGCGCGGGGGGCAGAGGGGGCGCGCGGGGGGCAGAGGGGGCGCGCGGGGGGCAGAGGGGGCGCGCGGGGGGCAGAGGGGGCGCGCGGGGGGCAGAGGGGGCGCGCGGGGGGCAGAGGGGGCGCGCGGGGGGCAGAGGGGGCGCGCGGGGGGCAGAGGGGGCGCGCGGGGGGCAGAGGGGGCGCGCGGGGGGCAGAGGGGGCGCGCGGGGGGCAGAGGGGGGCGCGCGGGGGGCAGAGGGGGCGCGCGGGGGGGCAGAGGGGGCGCGCGGGGGGCAGAGGGGGCGCGCGGGGGGCAGAGGGGGCGCGCGGGGGGCAGAGGGGGCGCGCGGGGGGCAGAGGGGGCGCGCGGGGGGCAGAGGGGGCGCGCGGGGGGCAGAGGGGGCGCGCGGGGGGGCAGAGGGGGCGCGCGGGGGGCAGAGGGGGCGCGCGGGGGGCAGAGGGGGCGCGCGGGGGGCAGAGGGGGCGCGCGGGGGGCAGAGGGGGCGCGCGGGGGGCAGAGGGGGCGCGCGGGGGGCAGAGGGGGCGCGCGGGGGGCAGAGGGGGCGCGCGGGGGGCAGAGGGGGCGCGCGGGGGGCAGAGGGGGCGCGCGGGGGGCAGAGGGGGCGCGCGGGGGGCAGAGGGGGCGCGCGGGGGGCAGAGGGGGCGCGCGGGGGGCAGAGGGGGCGCGCGGGGGGCAGAGGGGGCGCGCGGGGGGCAGAGGGGGCGCGCGGGGGGCAGAGGGGGCGCGCGGGGGGCAGAAGGGGCGCGCGGGGGGCTGAAGGGGCGCGCGGGGGGCTGAAGGGGCGCGCGGGGGGCAGAAGGGGCGCGCGGGGGGCAGAAGGGGCGCGCGGGGGGCAGAAGGGGCGCGCGGGGGGCAGAAGGGGCGCGCGAGGGGCAGAGGGGGCGCGCGGGGGGCAGAGGGGGCGCGCGGGGGGCAGAGGGGGGGGCGCGGGGGGCAGAGGGGGGGCGCGGGGGGGAGAGGGGGGGCGCGGGGGGGCAGAGGGGGGGCGCGGGGGGGCAGAGGGGGGGGCGCGGGGGGCAGAGGGGGGGCGCGGGGGGCAGAGGGGGGGGCGCGGGGGGCAGAGGGGGGGGCGCGGGGGGCAGAGGGGGGGGCGCGGGGGGCGGGGGGCAGAGGGGGGGCGCGGGGGGCAGAGGGGGTGCGCGGGGGGCAGAGGGGGGGCGCGGGGGGCAGAGGGGGGGCAGAGGGGGGGGCCGGGGGGGCAGAGGGGGGGCGCGGGGGGGCAGAGGGGGGGCGCGGGGGGCAGAGGGGGGGCGCGGGGGGCAGAGGGGGGGGCGCGGGGGGCAGAGGGGGGGGCGCGGGGGGCAGAGGGGGGGGGCGCGGGGGGCAGAGGGGGGGGCGCGGGGGGCGCGGGGGGCAGAGGGGGTGCGCGGGGGGCAGAGGGGGGGCAGAGGGGGGCGCGGGGGGCAGAGGGGGGGCAGAGGGGGGGGCCGGGGGGCAGAGGGGGGGCGCGGGGGGCGGGGGGCAGAGGGGGGGCCGGGGGGCAGAGGGGGGGCCGGGGGGCAGAGGGGGGGCCGGGGGGCAGAGGGGGGGGCGCAGGGGGCAGAGGGGGGGGCGCGGGGGGCAGAGGGGGGGGCGCGGGGGCAGAGGGGGGGGCGCGGGGGGCAGAGGGGGGGGTGCGGGGGGCAGAGGGGGGGCGCGGGGGGCAGAGGGGGGGGCGCGGGGGCAGAGGGGGGGGCGCGGGGGCAGAGGGGGGGCGCGGGGGGCAGAGGGGGGGCGCGGGGGGCAGAGGGGGGGGCGCGGGGGGCAGAGGGGGGGGCGCGGGGGGCAGAGGGGGGGGCGCGGGGGGCAGAGGGGGGGCGCGGGGGGCAGAGGGGGGGCACGCGGGGGGCAGAGGGGGGGGCGCGGGGGGCACGGGGAGGGCAGAGGGGGGGCGCGGGGGGCGCAGGGGGCGCAGGCGGGGGGCAGAGGGCGGCGCGGGGGCAGAGGGGGCGGCCGGGGGCAGAGGGGGGGCGCGGGGGGCAGAGGGGGGGCGCGGGGGGCAGAGGGGGGGCGCGGGGGGCAGAGGGGGGGCGCGGGGGGCAGAGGGGGGGCGCGGGGGGCAGAGGGGGGCGCGGGGGGCAGAGGGGGGGCGCGGGGGGCAGGGGGGGCGCGGGGGGCAGGGGGGGGCGCGGGGGGCAGGGGGGGCGCGGGGGGCAGAGGGGGGCGCGGGGGGCAGAGGGGGGCGCGGGGGGCAGAGGGGGGGCGCGGGGGGCAGAGGGGGGCGCGGGGGGCAGAGGGGGGCGCGGAGGGCAGAGGGGGGCGCGGAGGGCAGAGGGGGGGGCGCGGGGGGGGTGGGGGGTGCAGGCGGGGGGCAGAGGGGGGCGCGGGGGCAGAGGGGGGTGGCAGAGGGGGGCGCGGGGGGCAGAGGGGGGGTGGCAGAGGGGGGCGCGGGGGGCAGAGGGGGGGCGGGGGGCAGAGGGGGGGCGGGGGGCAGAGGGGGGGGCGCGGGGGGGTGGGGGGTGCAGGCGGGGGGCAGAGGGGGGCGCGGGGGGCAGAAGGAGGGGCGCGGGGGGCAGAGGGGGGCGCGGGGGCAGAGGGGGGCGCGGGGGCAGAGGGGGGGGCGGGGGGCAGAGGGGGGGGCGGGGGGCAGAGGGGGGGCGCGGGGGGCAGAGGGGGGGCGCGGGGGGCAGAGGGGGGGCGCGGGGGGCAGAGGGGGGGCGCGGGGGCAGAGGGGGGGCGCGGGGGGCAGAGGGGGGGCGCGGGGGGCAGAGGGGGGGCGCGGGGGGCAGAGGGGGGGCGCGGGGGGGCGCGGGGGGCAGAGGGGGGGCGCGGGGGGCAGAGGGGGGGCGCGGGGGGCAGAGGGGGGGCGCGGGGGGCAGAGGGGGGGCGCGGGGGGCAGAGGGGGGGCGCGGGGGGCAGAGGGGGGCGCGGGGGGCAGAGGGGGGGCGCGGGGGGCAGAGGGGGGGCGCGGGGGGCAGAGGGGGGGCGCGGGGGGCAGAGGGGGGGCGCGGGGGGCAGAGGGGGGCGCGGGGGGCAGAGGGGGGCGCGGGGGCAGAGGGGGGGGCGCGGGGGCAGAGGGGGGGGCGCGGGGGGCGCGGGGGGCAGAGGGGGGGCGCGAGGGGCGCGGGGGGCAGAGGGGGGGCGCGGGGGGCAGAGGGGGGGCGCGGGGGGCAGAGGGGGGGCGCGGGGGGCAGAGGGTGGGCGCGGGGGGCAGAGGGGGGCGCGGGGGGCAGAGGGGGGCGCGGGGGGCAGAGGGGGGGCGCGGGGGGCAGAGGGGGGGCGCGGGGGGCAGAGGGGGGGCGCGGGGGGCAGAGGGGGGGCGCGGGGGGCAGAGGGGGGGCGCGGGGGGCAGAGGGGGGCGCGGGGGGCAGGGGGGGCGCGGGGGCAGAGGGGGGCGCGGGGGGCAGAGGGGGGGCGCGGGGGGCAGAGGGGGGGCGCGGGGGGCAGAGGGGGGGCGCGGGGGGCAGAGGGGGGGCGCGGGGGGCAGAGGGGGGGCGCGGGGGGCAGAGGGGGGGCGCGGGGGGCAGAGGGGGGGCGCGGGGGGCAGAGGGGGGGCGCGGGGGGCAGAGGGGGGGCGCGGGGGGCAGAGGGGGGGCGCGGGGGGCAGAGGGGGGGCGCGGGGGGCAGAGGGGGGGCGCGGGGGGCAGAGGGGGGGCGCGGGGGGCAGAGGGGGGGCGCGGGGGGCAGAGGGGGGGCGCGGGGGGCAGAGGGGGGGCGCGGGGGGGGCGCCGGGGGCAGAGGGGGGGCGCCGGGGGCAGAGGGGGGGCGCCGGGGGCAGAGGGGGGGCGCCGGGGGCAGAGGGGGGGCGCCGGGGGCAGAGGGGGGGCGCCGGGGGCAGAGGGGGGGCGCCGGGGGCAGAGGGGGGGGCGCCGGGGGCAGAGGGGGGGCGCCGGGGGCAGAGGGGGGGCGCCGGGGGCAGAGGGGGGCGCCGGGGGCAGATGGGGGGCGCCGGGGGCAGAGGGGGGGGCGCCGGGGGCAGGGGGGGGGCGCCGGGGGCAGGGGGGGGCGGGGGGCAGGGGGGGGCGGGGGGCGGGGGGGCGCGGTGGGCAGAGGGGGGGGCGGGGGCAGGGGGGCGAGAGGGGGGGCGGGGGGGCAGAAGGGGGGGCGGGGGTGGCAGAGGGGGGGCGGGGGTGGCAGAGGGGGGGCGGGGGTGGCAGAGGGGGGGCGCGGGGGGCAGAGGGGGGGCGCGGGGGGCAGAGGGGGGGCGCGGGGGGCAGAGGGGGGGCACGGGGGGCAGAGGGGGGGGCGCGGGGGGCAGAGGGGGGGCGCGGGGGGCAGAGGGGGGGCGCGGGGGGCAGAGGGGGGGCGCGGGGGGCAGAGGGGGGGGCGCGGGGGGCAGAGGGGGGGGGCGCCGGGGGCAGAGGGGGGGGCGCCGGGGGGGGCAGAGGGGGCAGAGGGGGGGCGCCGGGGGCAGAGGGGGGGCCGCCGGGGGCCGCGGGGTGCAGAGGGGGGGCGGGGGGGCAGAGGGGGCGCGGTGGGCAGAGGGGGGGGCGGGGGCAGGGGGGGCGAGAGGGGGGGGCAGAGGGGGGGCGGGGGGTCAGAGGGGGGGGCGGGGGGGGCAGAAGGGGGGCGGGGGGCAGAGGGGGGGGCGCGGGGGGCAGAGGGGGGGCGCGGGGGGCAGAGGGGGGGCGCGGGGGGCAGAGGGGGGGCGCGGGGGGGGCGCGGGGGGCAGAGGGGGGGCGCGGGGGGCAGAGGGGGCGGGTGGGCAGAGGGGGCGGGCGGGCAGAGGGGGCGGGCGGGGCAGAGGGGGCGGGCGGGGCAGAGGGGGCGGGCGGGGCAGAGGGGGCGGGCGGGGCAGAGGGGGCGGGCGGGGCAGAGGGGGCGGGCGGGGCAGAGGGGGCGGGCGGGCAGAGGGGGCGGGCGGGCAGAGGGGGCGGGCGGGCAGAGGGGGCGGGCGGGCAGAGGGGGCGGGCGGGCAGAGGGGGCGGGCGGGGCAGAGGGGGGCGGGCGGGGCGGGCGGGGCAGAGGGGGCAGGCGGGGCAGAGGGGGCGGGCGGGGCAGAGGGGGCGGGCGGGGCAGAGGGGGGCGGGCGGGGCAGACCATTTCACACAGAGTTGAGGTGGAATCTCTTCACTCAGAGGGTGGTGAATCTTTGGAATTCTCGACCCAAGTGGATTGTGGAGAATCAGTCACTGAGTTTATTCAATGCAGAGGCCAACAGATTTCTCAATACCAATGGCATCAAGGGACACAGGGATAGTGCGGGAAGTTGAGGCAGGTGATCTGCTGGGATCCAGTTGGATGGCAGAGCAGGTTCGATGGGCCGAATGGCTGACTCCTGCTCCAATGTTGTTGAGCTGAACGCTGAAGCACATTGGGAGGGAGGCCCAACACCTTCAGTGGTACATCCTGTGGATGCCGCATCCCACATGCACAGCCTCCTGACACTACTCGCGCTCCCGGTGTCCTGGGAACAAGCTCGAGGCCAGGGAGCAGGTCAGGAGGAGGGGGAGGGGGAGCGGGGGGGCCGTCGGGACCGGTCGCATTTACTCTCTGCACACACAGTACAATCAGAATAGCCATTGGTCACCCCAGGTGATTTTTGCACTACCGTCCAATCACTGACCTGGGACATGGAGATGAGTAATCTCTTGAAATGGCCACTTGTATCCTTCTTCAAATCCTTCTCCAAATCCCGGCCCATCTCGTCCTTGTAACAGCGTACAATGTCCCGGATTTCCTGGTTATTCCTGGTGCAAAGGATCTCAATGAGGACCCGATCTTGTGTTCCAGCTCCCTGTGGGACATGAGGGAAAGCAAAAGAAGTCAGGTCTAATTGTTTCTTTGATGTGAGGTGGTGTGGCTGGGATGGGCACCAGGAACAATACAGGACAGGAACAGGCCCTTCGGCCCTCCAAGCCTGTACCGGTCATACCAACTGTTGCCAAAACCCTCAGCACTTCCTTGTGCCGTATCCCTCTTACCCATCCTATCCATGTGTTTTGAGTTCCAAACAGACATTGCAACTTTCGCCCCACCTCCCCTCCCCAGAGGGTCAATCAGCATATTGTTCCTCAGAAGAGATGACCTACATGGAGGAACCTCCAGATTGAAGGGACACAATTCTTCGAGAACACTAGACGGCAAGAGGAGGCCTGGAAAAGGAGCCCGAGAAAGGAAAACCAGCGATCACGAGTCCAAGGACCGATCCCACCCCCCGGAAATACCTGCCGAGCTGCAGCTCTGGGATCGGACTCCGCAGCCACGCAATGACTCACAGAGCCCACAACCAGCAACACGGAGTTTCCTAGGTGGACACTAGTTCGCGAGTGATCGCCGGAGAAGGAGTCCCACATTGTCTCGCACTGTTCATTAATATGGTGCTTGCCACACAGCAGGCCAAGTCCCAGGGCCGACACTCACTGAGGGAGTCAGCATAATAATCAGCCAGGATTATTGCGTCTGGTTTCTGTGGAACGACTCCAGTTAAGGAGCATGAACAAATGAATCCTGAGCAAAAACAGGGTCAGTGCCAACTAAAATGTTTCCCAAGACAAATACAACACTCAGTTTCCACGCACCTCTGCGGTGCAGAGATATCTTACTAAGGTACAGAGGTAGAAATGCAGTGCTCGTACCAACAGGGAGCAAAGCGATCAGCCTCACACCGAAATCACAACAGGCTCCCTGCCAGGAATCCCGGCAGGCCGCACACATGAAGGGCCTCGTTTGGTCAAAGCGAACGAACAGAAGTGACCCCTTCACATTTGGGAATTACTCATACCTAATCATTTATAAAGGCATCTCAATTTATAACCCTATTTTATTTTGCATGAATTAGGGAAAGGTAGATAACAGAGTCATCACTGGATACCAGCAAGAATAAAACATTCAGTTAAATTACAGGCGTTTAAACAACTCTGTCTGTCAAAGGAGACGTTCCTGCTGACTTTATTTTTGTGGAGCGATGGAGGTAGTGTTCTGATACTTTAAGCAGGCAATAAAGAACTTGCATCGATAGAAAGTCTTTCCCCAGGATATCTCAGCTGACAGATTCTTCTTGCTTTATATATCATTACAAACACAGGGATTTAATAGAAGCTTCACAGAAACGGCAATGTGGTCAAATCTGTGTCTTTCGCTCAGTTGGCCAAGGGATAAGTGGCCAGCACTGCACGAGGAAACTCCCTGATCAGTGTCGTGGCATGTTTTACAGCCAGCACAGTGGGGTGGACATGGTTTGATGTCGCGGCCATTCCCCATCAGACTCAGCAACGTGCGATAGTGTCAGAAAGCGAGTTCTTGCTTAACGTTTACTGATTTGCTACCAGAGGATTGCCAGATTCAACATCAGCCACGGGACGTTATCCAAATCGTCCCCACTCCACGCGGCCCATCCCCCAAAAGCCTTGCAGCTCTTTTTAGATACAGAGTAAAGCTCCCTCTGTCCCCATCAAACACTCCCAGGAAAGGTACAGCACGGGGTTAGATACAGAGACAAGCTCCCTCTACACTGTCCCCATCAAACACTCCCAGGACAGGTACAGCACGGGGTTAGATACAGAGTAAAGCTCCCACTACACTGTCCCCATCAAACACTCCCAGGGCAGGTACAGCACGGGGTTAGGTACAGAGTAAAGTTCCCTCTACACTGTCCCCATCAAACACTCCCAGGACAGGTACAGCACGGGGTTAGATACAGAGTAAAGCTCCCTCTACACTGTCCCCATCAAACACTCCCAGGACAGGTACAGCACGGGGTTAGATACAGAGTAAAGCTCCCTCTACACTGTCCCCATCAAACACTCCCAGGACAGGTACAGCACGGGGTTAGATACAGAGTAAAGCTCCCTCTACACTGTCCCCATCAAACACTCCCAGGACAGGGACAGCACGGGGTTAGATACAGTGTAAAGCCCCCTCTACACTGTCCCCATCAAACACTCCCAGGACAGGTACAGCATGGGGTTAGATACAGAATAAAGCTCCCTCTACACTGTCCCCATCAAACACTCCCAGGACAGGTACAGCACGGGGTTAGATACAGAGTAAAGTTCCCTCTACACTGTCCCCATCAAACACGCCCAGGACAGGTACAGCACGGGGTTAGATACAGAGTAAAGCTCCCTCTACACTGTCCCCATCAAACACTCCCAGGACAGGTACAGCACGGGGTTAGACACAGAGTAAAGCTCCCTCTACACTGTCCCCATCAAACACTCCCAGGACAGGTACAGCACGGAGTTAGATACAGAGTAAAGCTCCCTCGACACTGTCCCCATCAAACACTCCCAGGACAGGTACAGCACGGGGTTAGACACAGAGTAAAGCTCCCTCTACACTGTCCCCATCAAACACTCCCAGGACAGGTACAGCACGGGGTTAGATACAGAGTAAAGCTCCCTCTACACTGTCCCCATCAAACACTCCCAGGACACGTACAGCACGGGGTTAGGCACAGAGTAAAGCTCCCTCTACACTGTCCCCATCAAACACTCCCAGGACAGGTACAGCACGGGGTTAGATACAGAGTAAAGCTCCCTCTACACTGTCCCCATCAAACACTCCCAGGACAGGTACAGCACGGGGTTAGATACAGAGTAAAGCTCCCTCTACACTGTCCCCATCAAACACTCCCAGGGTGAGTATTTGAGTTTAAAATCACTTACCTTGCAGGAGCAGCACTTAGAATTTCGGCGGGAGCGGCGTGAAGCGGCTGCCGGTAGGTGAGTATTTCAGTTTAAAACACTTACCTGGTCCCGTTTCTGATCTTCTTTTCTGTTTTATTTTTGATTTGATTTTTTAAGGCGGGAACCGAAAGTTCGACCCGGAACCGGAAGTTCGACCCGCGGACTTCTGGAAAGGTGTCGTGTTCCCCCCCACCCCAATAAATTCTGGTGGAGAGGGTAACTGTAAGAGGGACTGGGAAGAAGCAGTCAGTGCAGGGATCCCCTGCGGTCATTCCCCTGAGAAACAAGTATACCGCTTTGGATACTTGTGAGGGGGACGACTTACCAGGGGTAAGCCATGGGGTACGAGCCTCTGGCACGGAGTCTGTCCCTGTTGCTCAGAAGGGAAGGGGGGAGAGGAGCAGAGCATTAGTAATTGGGGACTCTATAGTCAGGGGCACGGATAGGAGATTTTGTGGGAGCGAGAGAGACTCACGTTTGGTATGTTGCCTCCCAGGTGCAAGGGTACGTGATGTCTCGGATCGTGTTTTCCGGGTCCTGAAGGGGGAGGGGGAGCAGCCCCAAGTCGTGGTCCACATTGGCACTAACGACATAGGTAGGAAAGGGGACAAGGATGTCAGGCAGGCTTTCAGGGAGCTAGGATGGAAGCTCAGAACGAGAACAAACAGAGTTGTTATCTCTGGGTTGTTGCCCGTGCCACGTGATAATGAGATGAGGAATAGGGAGAGAGAGCAATTAAACACGTGGCTACAGGGATGGTGCAGGTGGGAGGGATTCAGATTTCTGGATAACTGGGGCTCTTTCTGGGGCAGGTGGGACCTCTACAGACAGGATAGTCTACATCTGAACCTGAGGGGCACAAATATCCTGTGGGGGAGATTTGTTAGTGCTCTTTTGGGGGGGGGGGGGGGTTTAAACTAATGCAGCAGGGGCATGGGAACCTGGATTGTAGTTTTAGGGTACGGGAGAATGAGAGTATAGAGGTCAGGAGCACAGATTTGACTTCGCAGGAGGGGGCCAGTGTTCAGGTAGGTGGTTTGAAGTGTGTCTACTTCAATGCCAGGAGTATACGAAAATAAGGTAGGGGAACTGGCAGCATGGGTTGGTACCTGGGACTTCGATGTTGTGGCCATTTCGGCGACATGGATAGAGCAGGGACAGGAATGGATGTTGCAGGTTCCGGGGTTTAGGTGTTTTAGTAAGCTCAGAGAAGGAGGCAAAAGAGGGGGAGGTGTGGCGCTGCTAGTCAAGAACAGTATTACGGTGGCGGAGAGGATGCTAGATGGGGACTCTTCTTCCGAGGTAGTATGGGCTGAGGTTAGAAACAGGAAAGGAGAAGTCACCCTGTTGGGAGTTTTCTATAGGCCTCCAAATAGTTCTAGGGATGAAGAGGAAAGGATGGCGAAGATGATTCTGGATAAGAGCGAAAGTAACAGGGTAGTTATTATGGGAGACTTTAACTTTCCAAATATTGACTGGAAAATATATAGTTCGAGTACATTAGATGGGTCGTTTTTTGTACAATGTGTGCAGGATGGTTTCCTGACACAATATGTTGACAGGCCAACAAGAGGCGAGGCCACTTTGGATTTGGTTTTGGGTAATGAACCAGGCCAGGTGTTAGATTTGGAGGTAGGAGAGCACTTTGGGGACAGTGACCACAATTCGGTGACGTTTACGTTAGTGATGGAAAGGGATAAGTATACACTGCAGGGCAAGAGTTATAGCTGGGGGAAGGGCAATTATGATGCCATTAGACATGACTTGGGGGGGATAGGTTGGAGAAGTAGGCTGCAAGTGTTGGGCACACTGGATAAGTGGAGCTTGTTCAAGGAACAGCTACTGCGTGTTCTTGATAAGTATGTACCGGTCAGGCAGGGAGGAAGGCGTAGAGCGAGGGAACCGTGGTTTACCAAACAAGTGGAATCTCTTGTTAAGAGGAAGAAGGAGGCCTATGTGAAGATGAGGTGTGAAGTTTCAGTTGGGGCGATTGATAGTTACAAGGTAGCGAGGAAGGATCTAAAGAGAGAGCTAAGACGAGCAAGGAGGGGACATGAGAAGTATTTGGCAGGAAGGATCAAGGAAAACCCAAAAGCTTTCTATGGGTATGTCAGGAATAAAAGAATGACTAGGGTAAGAGTAGGACCAGTCAAGGACAGGGATGGGAAGTTGTGTGTGGTGTCTGAAGAGATAGGCGAGATACTAAATGAATATTTTTTGTCAGTATTCACTCAGGAAAAAGATAATGTTGTGGAGGAGAATGCTGAGACCCAGGCTATTAGAATAGATGGCATTGAGGTACGTAGGGAAGAGGTGTTGGCAATTCTGGACAGGCTGAAAATAGATAAGTCCCCGGGGCCTGATGGGATTTATCCTAGGATTCTCTGGGAAGCCAGGGAAGAGATTGCTGGGCCTTTGGCTTTGATTTTTATGTCATCATTGGCTACAGGAATAGTGCCAGAGGACTGGAGGATAGCAAATGTAGTCCCTTTGTTCAAGAAGGGGAGTAGAGACAACCCCGGCAAATATAGACCGGTGAGCCTCACGTCTGTTGTGGGTAAAGTCTTGGAGGGGATTATAAGAGACAAGATTTATAATCATCTAGATAGGAATAATATGATCAGGGATAGTCAGCATGGCTTTGTGACGGGTAGGTCATGCCTCACAAACCTTATCGAGTTCTTTGAGAAGGTGACTGAACAGGTAGACGAGGGTAGAGCAGTTGATGTGGTGTATATGGATTTCAGTAAAGCGTTTGATAAGGTTCCCCACGGTAGGCTATTGCAGAAAATACAGAGGCTGGGGATTGAGGGTGATTTAGAGATGTGGATCAGAAACTGGCGAGCTGAAAGAAGACAGTTGATGAAGTGGTTGATGGGAAATGTTCAGAATGGAGTTCAGTTACAAGTGGCGTACCACAAGGATCTGTTCTGGGGCCGTTGCTGTTTGTCATTTTTATCAATGACCTAGAGGAGGGCGCAGAAGGGTGGGTGAGTAAATTTGCAGACGACACTAAAGTCGGTGGTGTTGTCGACCGTGCGGAAGGATGTAGCAGGTTACAGAGGGACATAGATAAGCTGCAGAGCTGGGCTGAGAGGTGGCAAATGGAGTTTAATGTAGAGAAGTGTGAGGTGATTCACTTTGGAAGGAATAACAGGAATGCGGAATATTTGGCTAATGGTAAAGTTCTTGGAAGTGTGGATGAGCAGAGGGATCAAGGTGTCCATGTACATAGATCCCTGAAAGTTGCCACCCAGGTTGATAGGGTTGTGAAGAAGGCCTATGGAGTGTTGGCCTTTATTGGTAGAGGGATTGAGTTCTGGAGTCAGGAGGTCATGTTGCAGCTGTACAAAACTCTGGTACGGCCGCATTTGGAGTATTGCGTACAGTTCTGGTCACCGCATTATAGGAAGGACGTGGAAGCTTTGGAGCGGGTGCAGAGGAGATTTACCAGGATGTTGCCTGGTATGGAGGGAAAATCTTATGAGGAAAGGCTGATGGACTTGAGGTTGTTTTTGTTAGAGAGAAGAAGGTTAAGAGGAGACTTAATAGAGGCATACAAAATGATCAGGGGGTTAGATAGGGTGGACAGTGCGAGCCTTCTCCCGCGGATGGAAATGGCTAGCATGAGGGGACATAGCTTTAAACTGAGGGGTAATAGATAAAGGACAGAGGTCAGAGGTAGGTTCTTTACGCAAAGAGTGGTGAGGCCGTGGAATGCCCTACCTGCAACAGTAGTGAACTCGCCAACATTGAGGGCATTTAAAAGTTTATTGGATAAACATATGGATGATAATGGCATAGTGTAGGTTAGATGGCTTTTGTTTCGGTGCAACATCGTGGGCCGAAGGGCCTGTACTGCGCTGTATCGTTCTATGTTCTATGGGTGTGTTCTTTTAAAAGAGAAGAAAAACCTTAAATTAAGGGATTTAAATTAAAACCAGCACTTGGTGTCTCCCATTTTCCACACAAACATTTCCAAACCGCCACCCAGTGCAGCTGCAGGAACCGGCACAGTGAGCTCAGCCTGGGTGTGGACACAGACAGGCTTTCAACACTGAGCTGTCTGACAATTGCCATCTTCAAATGTGCAGCGTCGTGTATATGTGGCAGCAGCGGGACGGTTATACAACGCAGTTGGTTTCTTTAACAAGCTTCAGTTTAAAATTTAAAGGCAGACAATAAAACCCAAGTCTCAGCTTCAATAACAAGTCAAAGAGATTCAGATGAGGAAGCAGAAATTCCTGTTCCGTTTCCTGCAACAGCAAAACTAACCGCAGGGGAATATGTTGGAGGAGGTCAGGCAAAGAGGGTGTGGCTCCATGCAGCTCCAAGTCTTCTGTACGATTGTGTAGAAATGACTCCTATGTTTAAGATTCCTTTGATCATTTTGTGAAATGGAAATTTCTTCAGAGCTAAACCCCCCCCCCCACCCAAACACACGCTTTTTTGAGAGCCTGGACTGGAAAAGCTGGCAGACTATTTGACTGCAGAATGCATCACAGAGACGCTCAATGCTGTCCTAACAACTTCCACATGTTTTTACTTCGCAGCTCAGGTCACTGGATTGTTATTGAGAGCACGGCCCCCCTACTCTCTCAGCTCAAGACCGGAGGCACTTTTAATGTAGCCAGTTCGGCACTCCCGAGTTAAGAGCCCAGAGCCATCAGTGCCACCTTCTGATTCAGGCCCAAAGGACAACCAACATTCGATTGGCTTTGATGAACATGGACTCTTAGCAACGTCATACTATCGTTCAGAAATGCCCACGCTGCTTTCTCCACATACCCCGGACGTTTGCCTGGATTAAATCCCATCGACCACAGCTCTGCTCACTCAACTCCTGCAAATTCTGAGCTGCTTCCTCCATTTCCACAGCTCTTCCTCAAGAGTTTGCATCTGCAATCCGACCAACTTGATCATAGAAATTACAGTGCAGAAGGAGGCCATTCAGCCCATCGGGTCTGCACCAGCCCTTGGAGAGAGTACCCTACTTAAGTCCATGCTTCCACCCTATCCCCGTAACCTGGTAACCGCACCTACCCTATTTGGTCACTAAGGGCAATTGATCTCGGCCAATCCACCTAACCTTTATACTGTGGGAGGAAACCGGTGCACCCTAAGGAAACCCACGCACACACGGGGAGAAGGTGCAGACTCCGCACAGTCACCCAAGGCCGGAATTGCACCCGGGTCCCTGGCACTGTGAGGCAGCAGTGCCACTGTGCCACCGTGACTTGGTTCGAGATTGACTCACTGACATCAATTTGGTCTCAACACTGACCCAGGGAGCGCCTCATTCAGCACTGCGCCTGCCCTCATACCACGCCTCAAACAAGTGCTGAGCTTCGACCCGGAATCAAATTGGTCATCCATTCCCAACAGTTAGCAGGCACCCTGCAGCCTGGGGTCTTTATTTAACGCCTTTTGGAAATCCAGACAGGCCTACGTACAATGGGTGCTAATGCTCACAGAGTTAAACTCTTTTTTACTTGTAGTGGAGCAAAGGCGTTGAATAGAGTCGACACTATATTACCGGAGCACCCGGAGGAAACCCACGCAGACACGGGGAGAACGTGCAGACTCCGCACAGACAGTGACCCAACAAGGAATCAAACCCGGGCCCCATGCGCTGTGAGGCAGCAGTGCTAACCGCTATGCCACCGTGCCGCCCAAAGACAATAGCTTTCAATTAGCAGTTAAACAATGCTAATACAATGAAACAATACTAACCACTGTCTTTATCTCCACCCAAACAAAATGCAACTCAGGTCAGTTGGTCTCACTTTAATATGCAGCTCCCTGAGGTAACCGAGGCCTTGGTATCTATTCCCCTTCACCTCAAGAGACGTCGGGCTAGCGTCATTCAGTACTGGTCCCCAAACACGTGGCTAATGGTGCTCGCGAAGGGACTCTGCTCCCATTTGGTTAGATTGGGCCCAATATATCTGAAATTCCTTTATTCATCACAACTGGGACAATGTGCAGCAAGGGGGACTGGCTCCTTTGCCTGCTCCACGTGCTATACGAATGGTAGTGCATTGATTCTTATATCACTGGTTATAAGAATCCAGTGCTCTGGAATAATGATCCACAAACATGAGAGCAAATCCAACCATGCAGCAGAGGACTTTAAATTTGGTTAATTAAAATAAATCAGAGATAAAAAGCAAGGCTCAGTTAGAGTCACTGTGAAACTACCAATTGTCACCAAAACCCACTGGGTTGACGAATGTGCTCTGGGGAAGGAAGTCCACTTGTCCTGCCTGGTCTGGTCGGCCCACAGTGAAGTCAGACACTCTGCTGTAGCAGAACTGCTTTGAAAGCAGAATCTCGCCCACCACCACCTTCTCAAAGGCAACTCCAGATGGGGGATAAATGACAGCCACACACGCATCGCATGAATGTGTGTAAAGGAATACTCAGTTACTGGCTCACGGATTGCTGTGGATGGGCAAGGTATCTGAGCGCTCTCCCCCTCGGTCCCACCGCTCTCCCCCTGTCCCACAACTGCCCCCGTCCCGCCCGAACGCTTCCCCCGCCCCACCGCTCCCCCCCTCCCCCCCCTCCCCCACCGCTCCCCCCCATCCCCCACCGCTCCCCCTCCCCAACCGCACCCCCTCCCCCCCTGCCCCATCGTGTTCCACCATGCCCCCCCCGCACCCCCTACCGCTCCCCTCCCCCACCGCTCCCCCCCCCCCCCCGTCCCACCGCTCCCTCCCCGTCCCACCGCTCCCCCCTGTCCCACCGCTCCCCCCCCTGCCCGACCGCTCCCCCCCCTGCCCGACCGCTCCCCCCCCTGCCCTACCGCTCCCCCCCCTGCCCTACCGCTCCCCCCCCTGCCCCACCGCAACCCCCCTGCCCCACCGCAACCCCCCTGCCCCACCGCTCACTGTCTCACATTCAGACTTCGCCTCCCCCTAGCCCTCCTCCCCACACAATATAATTTCCATCACTCAGCTGCCCAAATGCTCCCCTTACTCTACCATTGACTTCTTTACCTGCTCTCGTCTCTCATCCCTTCTCTCCTATTGTGATCCAGTCTGAAGACCATGGGCTGGGTTCTCCGTTCCTGAGACAAAGTGTTAATGGCGGGGCAGGTTTCGTGGACTTCCACGGCAGCAAATCTGGCGCCGAATCTGGACCGATTCAGCGACTGTTGATTGCAATGGGAAACGGTGCGGAATTGGCCGGGTCCGTGATTGGCACTCGGGAGGCGGACAAGCTGCAGCCGCACATACACATTACACTCCCCGCACACACTCATCCCAGCCACACACACACATTACACTCCCCACACACACTCATCCCAGCCGCACATACACACTTCACTCCCCGCACACACTCATCCCAGCCAACAAGGGAGCACTGCTTGCAGTGGAGTGTGCCCATCCCGCTGATGGGTGACCTGGGGGACACCCATACGACCCGTGGCCCGGAATTCACAGTGAGCAGTCAGCAGCGTGCACAGCTACCTGACTGCCTGGCAATCCACGGCAATGGAGCTCTGTGCCTGCCCACCCTGACCGTACAGCACCCCTCCCCGTTACTCCCTCCAGCCCTGGCAGAAGTCCCCCAGCTATCAGCACAATTGTCAGCAAACTATGGCCATGTTGGACCTTTCCATACCCCCCTCTCTCTCCCTCAGCAGCCACCACGCCGATTTCACAATCTTTAAAAGCACAAGTGAACCGTGCCGTTGGGAACTCGGCCCATCGGAGGCGGAGACTACCAGACCCGCTAAAGATTCACAGAATTTACAGTGCAGAAGGAGGCCATTCGGCCCATCGAGTCTGCACCGGCCCTTGGAAAGAGCACCCCACCTAAGCCCACACCCCCACCCTATCCCCACACTTCCTCCATCCCCGTAACCCCACCTTACGTTAAGATATGCAAACGGTGTTTACGATACGTTCTGGAACGCATTGACGCCGCTGTCGAGGCGACGGATAATTGCGATTTGGCGTGAAATCGGCGCCCAATGCGATTTCAGTGTCAGAACCGATTCCCTGCCCAATCGCGTTTCGCGTCCCAGCTTTGGCCGAAGGAGAATCCCACCCCCTGGATTCTAAACACCTGGCCTAGTTCATTCACCATCACATCTGGCCGGGACAACCAGAGAGTGCGTCCCCTACTTCACTGCTAAATCCTCATAAATCAAAGAGGGACAATTGGGAGCTCTCTTCAATGCTCGCGGAGTCCTTCGTCTCAAAGCTCCGTCCAGTGGCTGTCAGCTCGGTAGGCGGCCACCCAACTGCATTTTCCAGTGAGTACCACACCCAGTCCCACTCCATTGGTCGAGTATGTCTCCACCCACCACCCCGCAGTTCTCCCTATACCTCATCTCCTCCAAGTCCAAACCCCTTGTTCTCAAGCCCCTCCCCAACCTAACCAGGAACTCACAAACAGCTCCCCTTTTGCTCCGAAGACCACTGGCACCATAAATGGACAGCTCTGCTCAGTGATCATTACTCCTCTACACAAGAGGAGAGTTTGGCCTGACCCTTCTTTTAAAACCAGAAGGATAATATTGAGAGCAGGGAGACGGACGAAACAGGTAATATTAAATAGTTTCAAAAGACAAGTTATCGAAGAGAGGACAAATTGAGGGATGTGGTGAGTGGAGAGAATCCTGGGGATAATTAGCGAAAGGAGAACCAATTCATTAATTAGCGCAGACATTACGAATGAGCTGTCACTGAACAGAATAATTGGAGTTGTGTTTTGTGATAAGCATCTTGGCATTCAGTGCATTTTCTCAAGTGCACTGATAAGAGTTCACCAAACAGCGATATAGTCAACAGTACCTCCATTGCTTTCCTCAGGCTCCAGGCATCGTAGTAAGTGGTGGGCTTGAAGAGGGCAAGGATGATTTCCTCCATGTTCCCACTGAGTTCGGATTTCAGGTCTTTGATCAAATCCTTAAACAAATAAAATTCACAAGAGGGCTGTCTGTCAGTAACAGGACAATGGCAGAATGGACGTCAGCGTGCGCATGACGCCCAGGCATTGACTCAACTTTAGGCAAAATAGAAGCAGCTCCCCAGGGTCAACAGCGACAGGTGTTGTTCCGAATGTCAACATTTTAATTTTACTTCAACATCCAATCAGTATTAGCCTTGGCTGCGCCTTGACACTGTGACCTCAGAGTCAGACGGTTGTGGGGTCAATCCCCACGTGAAGCAGGTATTCCCGGCTGAACGTTCACTGACGGGGTGCTCTCTTCCTGATGGGCGGGATGTGTGGTTAAACTAATGCCCATTTTACCTGCATAAGAATACATAAAAACAGATATCTCCCAATTTCCAAGCCAACATTCCTCCCACAACAAACGCCAGTAATAAGGAGTTAACTATTCTTGCACACACGGCTGTTTTTGGGTGTGACTGTGTCTTTATAACAAAAGTCCTTTCAATTAAAAGCAAGTCATGGTTTGTGAAACACTCTGAAACATTTGCAGCAGTGAAATTTCCCAATGTAGAATGCCAGTTACCCCCCTCCCCCCCCCACCCAGTCCCTCTCCCCCAGGTGGATGTACAGATAAAGGTACGAAGAACAAAGACCAAAACAGCACAGGAACAGGCCCTTCGATCCTCCTGTACCGGTCATGATACCACTCTTGGCCAAAACTCTCAGCACTTCCAAGTGCCGTATCCCTCTATACTCATCCTCTCCATGTGTTTGTCGAGGTGCCTTTTGAACGCCGGTAATGTATCGAATGTGTCCAATACAGCACAAGATTAGACCAACGGGCAAGGTTCAAATGTAATACAGTCTGTGCAAAGTTAACACATCAGCGAGCTTCGGCTGATAACCAGGACAACAAAACATAAACATTCATGCTTCGCGTTGCCACCTGTGACTGCGCCAATGGGGCACATTGTACCCAGTGAGAGACAGTGTGTGTAGAACTGTACCCCAGTGAGAGTCAGTGTGTGTGGAACTGTACCCCAGTGAGAGTCAGTGTGTGTGTGGAACTGTACCCCAGTGAGAGTCAGTGTGTGTGTGGAACTGTACCCCAGTGAGAGTCAGGGTGTGTGTGGAACTGTACCCCAGTGAGAGTCAGGGTGTGTGTGGAACCCGTACCCCAGTGAGAGTCAGTGTGTGTGAAACCCGTACCCCAGTGAGAGTCAGTGTGTGTGGAACCCGTACCCCAGTGAGAGTCAGTGTGTGTGGGACCCGTACCCCAGTGAGAGTCAGTGTGTGTGGAACTGTATCCCAGTGAGAGTCAGTGTGTGTGGAACCCGTACCCCAGTGAGAGTCAGTGTGTGTAGGACCCGTACCCCAGTGAGAGTCAGTGTGTGTGGGACCCGTACCCCAGTGAGAGTCAGTGTGTGTGGAACTGTATCCCAGTGAGAGTCAGTGTGTGTGGAACCCGTACCCCAGTGAGAGTCAGTGTGTGTAGGACCCGTACCCCAGTGTGAGTCAGTGTGTGGAACTGTATCCCAGTGAGAGTCAGTGTGTGTGGAGCTGTATCCCGGTTATAGTCAGTGTGTGGAACTGTATCCCAGTGAGAGTCAGTGTGTGTGGAACTGTATCCCAGTGAGAGTCAGTGTGTGTGGAACTGTATCCCAGTGAGAGTCAGTGTGTGGGGAACTGTACCCCGGTTAGAGTCAGTGTGTGTGGAACTGTATCCCAGTGAGAGTCAGTGTGTGTGGAACTGTATCCCAGTGAGAGTCAGTGTGTGGGGAACTGTATCCCGGTTAGAGTCAGTGTGTGTGGAGCTGTATCCCGGTTATAGTCAGTGTGTGGAACTGTATCCCAGTGAGAGTCAGTGTGTGTGGAACTGTATCCCAGTGAGAGTCAGTGTGTGTGGAACTGTACCCGAGAGAGTCAGCGTGTGTGGAACCCGTACCCCAGTGAGAGTCAGTGTGTGTGGGACCCGTACCGCAGTGAGAGTCAGTGTGTGTGGAACTGTATCCCAGTGAGAGTCAGTGTGTGTGGAACCCGTACCCCAGTGAGAGTCAGTGTGTGTAGGACCCGTACCCCAGTGAGAGTCAGTGTGTGTGGAACTGTATCCCAGTGAGAGTCAGTGTGTGGGGAACTGTACCTCACTGAGAGTCAGTGTGTGGGGAACTGTATCCCAGTGAGAGTCAGTGTGTGTGGAACTGTATCCCAGTGAGAGTCAGTGTGTGTGGAACTGTACCCGAGAGAGTCAGCGTGTGTGGAACCCGTACCCCAGTGAGAGTCAGTGTGTGTGAAACCCGTACCCCAGTGAGAGTCAGTGTGTGTAGGACCCGTACCCCAGTGTGAGTCAGTGTGTGGGGAACTGTATCCCAGTGAGAGTCAGTGTGTGTGGAACTGTATCCCAGTGAGAGTCAGTGTGTGTGGAACTGTACCCCAGTGAGAGTCAGTGTGTGTGGATCTGTATTCCAGTGAGAGTCAGTGTGTGTGGAACTGTATCCCAGGGAGAGTCAGTGTGCGTGGAACTGTATCCCAGGGAGAGTCAGTGTGTGTGGAACCCGTACCCGAGTGAGAGTCAGTGTGTGTGAAACCCGTACCCCAGTGAGAGTCAGTGTGTGTGGAACTGTGCCCCAGTGAGAGTCAGTGTGTGTGGAACTGTATCCCAGTGAGAGTCAGTGTGTGTGGAACTGTATCCCAGTGAGAGTCAGTGTGTGTGGAACCCGTACCCCAGTGAGAGTCAGTGTGTGTGGAACCCGTACCCCAGTGAGAGTCAGTGTGTGTGGAACCCGTACCCCAGTGAGAGTCAGTGTGTGTGGAACTGTATCCCAGTGAGAGTCAGTGTGTATGGAACTGAATCCCAGTGAGAGTCAGTGTGTGTGGAACCCGTACCCCAGTGAGAGTCAGTGTGTGTGGGACTGTGCCCCAGTGAGAATCAGTGTGTGTGGAACTGTATCCCAGTGAGAGTCAGTGTGTGTGGAACCCGTACCCCAGTGAGAGTCAGTGTGTGTGGAACTGTACCCCAGTGAGAGTCAGTGTGTGTGGAACTGTATCCCAGTGAGAGTCAGTGTGTGTGAGACTGTACCCCAGTGAGAGTCAGTGTGTGTGGGACTGTATCCCAGTGAGAGTCAGTGTGTGTGGGACTGTATCCCAGTGAGAATCAGTGTGTGGGGGACTGTACCCCAGTGAGAGTCAGTGTGTGTGGGACTGTATCCCAGTGAGAGTCAGTGTGTGTGGAACTGTATCCCAGTGAGAGTCAGTGTGTGTGGGACTGTACCCCAGTGAGAGTCAGTGTGTGTGGGACTGTATCCCAGTGAGAGTCAGTGTGTGTGGAACTGTACCCCAGTGAGAGTCAGTGTGTGTGGAACTGTATCCTAGTGAGAATCAGTGTGTGTGGAACTGTACCCGAGAGAGTCAGTGCGTGTGGGACTGTATCCCAGTGAGAGTCAGTGTGTATGGAACTGTATCCCAGTGAGAGTCAGTGTGTGTGGAATTCAACCTAGTGGGAGTCGGAGCGGTCTTTGGTACAAGAAAGGACAATGTGAATCCACGCCTGTTGCAGACTCTCTGAACTCACCTTGCCGTAGAGGGTCTTGAAAGCCAATTTGATCTTCTGTCTTTGATCATTTGAGCGGTTGGCGACAATGTCAATTATTGCTTGTTCATTGGTCCCTGTGCAGGGAAGTTAGTGCATTGTGATATGTCTTCACCAAGAACAAAACAACTGATTTAGCGGTCAGCTGGTAACATGTTTCAAATAACATCAGGCAATTTATAATTTTCCAGAGAATTAGCCCATTTGGCATGTCTGTGCTAACTGCTTGCTTCATTTTTCACCCAGTCTAATCCCACTTTCCTGCTCATTCGCCAAACCCTTTCATATCCCACAGTCTAATCTCACTCTGCCTCTCACACCCCAAACCCTTTAATACCCCACAGTCTAATCTCACTCTGCCTCACTCCCCAAACCCTTTAATATCCCACAGTCTAATCCCACTTTCCTGCTCATTCGCCAAACCCTTTCATATCCCACAGTCTAATCTCACTCTGCCTCTCACACCCCAAACACTTTAATATCCCAGTCTAATCTCACTCTGCCACTCACTCCCCAAACCCTTTAATATCCCAGTGTAATCTCACTCTGCCTCACACCCCAAACACTTTAATATCCCAGTCTAATCTCACTCTGCCTCACACCCCAAACCCTTTAATATCCCAGTCTAATCTCACTCTGCCTCTCACTCCCCAAACCCTTTAATATCCCAGTCTAATCTCACTCTGCCTCTCACTCCCCAAACCCTTTAATATCCCAGTCTAATCTCACTCTGCCTCTCACTCCCCAAACCCTTTAATATCCCAGTCTAATCTCACTCTGCCTCTCACTCCCCAAACCCTTTAATATCCCAGTCAAATCTCACTCTGCCTCACTCCCCAAACCCTTTAATATCCCAGTGTAATCTCACTTTGCCTCACTCCCCAAACCCTTTAATATCCCACAGTCTAATCCCACTTTCCTGCTCATTCGCCAAACCCTTTCATATCCCACAGTCTAATCTCACTCTGCCTCTCACACCCCAAACCCTTTAATACCCGACAGTCTAATCTCACTCTGCCTCTCACACCCCAAACCCTTTAATACCCCACAGTCTAATCTCACTCTGCCTCTCACTCCCCAAACCCTTTAATATCCCAGTCTAATCTCACTCTGCCTCTCACTCCCCAAACCCTTTAATATCCCAGTCTAATCTCACTCTGCCTCTCACTCCCCAAACCCTTTAATATCCCACAGTCTAATCTCACTCTGCCTCACTCCCCAAACCCTTTAATATCCCAGTCTAATCTCACTCTGCCTCTCACTCCCCAAACCCTTTAATATCCCACAGTCTAATCTCACTCTGCCTCTCACACACCAAACCCTTTAATATCCCACAGTCTAATCTCACTCAGCCTCACTCCCCAAGCCCTTTAATATCCCAGTCTAATCTCACTCTGCCTCACTCCCCAAACCTTAATATCCCACAGTCGAATCTCACTCTGCCTCACTCCCCAAACCCTTTAATATCCCAGTGTAATCTCACTCTGCGTCTCACTCCCCAAACCCTTGAATATCCCAGTCTAATCTCACTCTGCCTCTCACACCCCAAACCCTTTAATATCCCACAGTCTAATCTCACTCTGCCTCTCACACCCCAAACCCTTTAATATCCCAGTCTAATCTCACTCTGCCTCTCACTCCCCAAACCCTTTAATATCCCAGTCTAATCTCACTCTGCCTCTCACTCCCCAAACCCTTTAATATCCCACAGTCTAATCTCACTCTGCCTCACTCCCCAAACCCTTTAATATCCCAGTCTAATCTCACTCTGCCTCTCACTCCCCAAACCCTTTAATATCCCACAGTCTAATCTCACTCTGCCTCTCACACACCAAACCCTTTAATATCCCACAGTCTAATCTCACTCAGCCTCACTCCCCAAGCCCTTTAATATCCCAGTCTAATCTCACTCTGCCTCACTCCCCAAACCTTAATATCCTACAGTCGAATCTCACTCTGCCTCACTCCCCAAACCCTTTAATATCCCAGTCTAATCTCACTCTGCCTCACTCCCCAAACCTTAATATCCCACAGTCGAATCTCACTCTGCCTCACTCCCCAAACCCTTTAATATCCCAGTCTAATCTCACTCTGCCTCTCACACCCCAAACCCTTTAATATCCCAGTCTAATCTCACTCTGCCTCTCACTCCCCAAACCCTTGAATACCCCACAGTCTAATCTCACTCTGCCTCTCACACCTCAAACCCTTTAATATCCCAGTCTAATCTCACTCTGCCTCACTCCCCAAACCCTTTAATACCCCACAGTCTAATCTCACTCTGCCTCACTCCCCAAACCCTTTAATACCCCAGTCTAATCTCACTCTGCCTCACTACCCAAACCCTTTAATATCCCAGTCTAATCTCACTCTGCCTCACTCCCCAAACCCTTTAATATCCCAGTCTAATCTCACTCTGCCTCACTCCGCAAACCCTTTAATACCCCAGTCTATTCTCACTCTGCCTCACTCCCCAAACCCTTAATATCCCAGTCTAATCTCACTCTGCCTCACTCCCCAAACCCTTTAATATCCCAGTCTAATCTCACTCTGCCTCACTCCCCAAACCCTTTAATACCCCAGTCAAATCTCACTCTGCCTCACTCCCCAAACCTTTTAATACCCCAGTCTAATCTCACTCTGCCTCACTCCCCAAACCCTTTAATACCCCAGTCTAATCTCACTCTGCCTCACTCCCCAAACCCTTTAATATCCCAGTCTAATCTCACTCTGCCTCACTCCCCAAACCCTTTCATATCCCACAGTCTAATCTCACTCTGCCTCTCACACCCCAAACCCTTTAATATCCCAGTCTAATCTCACTCTGCCTCTCACACCCCAAACCCTTTAATATCCCAGTCTAATCTCACTCTGCCTCTCACACCCCAAACCCTTTAATATCCCAGTCTAATCTCACTCTGCCTCACTCCCCAAACCCTTTAATATCCCAGTCTAATCTCACTCTGCCACTCACACCCCAAACCCATTAATATCCCAGTCTAATCTCACTCTGCCTCACTCCCCAAACCCTTTAATATCCCAGTCTAATCTCACTCTGCCTGACTCCCCAAACCCTTTAATACCCCAGTCTAATCTCACTCTGCCTCACTCCCCAAACCCTTTAATATCCCAGTCTAATCTCACTCTGCCTCACTCCCCAAACCCTTTAATATCCCAGTCTAATCTCACTCTGCCTCTCATTCCCCAAACCCTTTAATATCCCAGTCTAATCTCACTCTGCCTCACTCCCCAAACACTTTCATATCCCACAGTCTAATCTCACTCTGCCTCACTCCCCAAACCCTTTAATATCCCACAGTCTAATCTCACCCTGCCTCTCACTCCCCAAACCCTTTAATATCCCAGTCTAATCTCACTCTGCCTCACTCCCCAAACCCTTTCATATCCCAGTCTAATCTCACTCTGCCTCACTCCCCAAACCCTTTAATATCCCAGAGTCTAACCTCACTCTGCCTCACTCCCCAAACCCTTTAATATCCCAGTCTAATCTCACTCTGCCTCTCATTCCCCAAACCCTTTAATATCCCACAGTCTAATCTCACTCTGCCTCACTCCCCAAACCCTTTAATATCCCAGTCTAATCTCACTCTGCCACTCACACCCCAAACCCATTAATATCCCAGTCTAATCTCACTCTGCCTCACACCCCAAACCCTTTAATATCCCAGTCTAATCTCACTCTGCCTCACTCCCCAAACCCTTTAATATCCCACAGTCTAATCTCACTCTGCCACTCACCCCAAACCCTTTAATATCCCAGTCTAATCTCACTCTGCCTCACTCCCCAAACCCTTTAATATCCCAGTCTAATCTCACTCTGCCTCACACCCCAAACCCTTTAATATCCCAGTCTAATCTCACTCTGCCTCACTCCCCAAGCCCTTTAATATCCCAGTCTAATCTCACTCTGCCTCACTCCCCAAACACATTAATATCCCAGTCTAATCTCACTCTGCCTCACTCCCCAAACCCTTTAATATCCCACAGTCTAATCTCACTCTGCCTCACTCCCCAAACCCTTTAATATCCCAGTCTAATCTCACTCTGCCTCTCACACTCCAAACCCTTTAATATCCCAGTCTAATCACACTCTGCCTCACTCCCCAAACCCTTTAATATCGCACAGTCTAATCTCAATCTGCCTCACTCTCCAAACCCTTTAATATCCCAGTCTAATCTCACTCTGCTTCACTCCCCAAACCCTTTAATATCCCAGTCTAATCTCACTCTGCCACTCACCCCAAACACTTTAATATCCCAGTCTAATCTCACTCTGCCTCACTCCCCAAACCCTTTAATATCCCACAGTCTAATCTCACTCTGCCTCTCACACACCAAACCCTTTAATATCCCAGTCTAATCTCACTCTGCCTCTCACTCCCTAAACCCTTTAATATCCCAGTCTAATCTCACTCTGCGTCTCACTCCCCAAACCCTTGAATATCCCAGTCTAATCTCACTCTGCCTCTCACACCCCAAACCCTTTAATATCCCACAGTCTAATCTCACTCTGCCTCTCACACCCCAAACCCTTTAATATCCCAGTCTAATCTCACTCTGCCTCACTCCCCAAACCCTTTAATATCCCAGTCTAATCTCACTCTGCCTCTCACACCCCAAACCCTTTAATATCCCAGTCTAATCTCACTCTGCCTCACTCCCCAAACCCTTAAATATCCCAGCCTAATCTCAGTCTGCCTCTCACACCCCAAACCCTTTAATATCCCAGTCTAATCTCACTCTGCCTCATTCCCCAAACCCTTTCATATCCCAGTCTAATCTCACTCTGCCTCTCACTCCCCAAACCCTTGAATATCCCAGTCTAATCTCACTCTGCCTCACTCCCCAAGCCCTTTAATATCCCACAGTCTAATCTCACTCTGCCTCACTCACCAAGCCGTTTAATATCCCACAGTCTAATCTCACTCTGCCTCTCACACCCCAAACACTTTAATATCCCAGTCTAATCTCACTCTGCCACTCACTCCCCAAACCCTTTAATATCCCAGTGTAATCTCACTCTGCCTCACACCCCAAACACTTTAATATCCCAGTCTAATCTCACTCTGCCTCACACCCCAAACCCTTTAATATCCCAGTCTAATCTCACTCTGCCTCTCACTCCCCAAACCCTTTAATATCCCAGTCTAATCTCACTCTGCCTCTCACTCCCCAAACCCTTTAATATCCCAGTCTAATCTCACTCTGCCTCTCACTCCCCAAACCCTTTAATATCCCAGTCTAATCTCACTCTGCCTCTCACTCCCCAAACCCTTTAATATCCCAGTCAAATCTCACTCTGCCTCACTCCCCAAACCCTTTAATATCCCAGTGTAATCTCACTTTGCCTCACTCCCCAAACCCTTTAATATCCCACAGTCTAATCCCACTTTCCTGCTCATTCGCCAAACCCTTTCATATCCCACAGTCTAATCTCACTCTGCCTCTCACACCCCAAACCCTTTAATACCCGACAGTCTAATCTCACTCTGCCTCTCACACCCCAAACCCTTTAATACCCCACAGTCTAATCTCACTCTGCCTCTCACTCCCCAAACCCTTTAATATCCCAGTCTAATCTCACTCTGCCTCTCACTCCCCAAACCCTTTAATATCCCAGTCTAATCTCACTCTGCCTCTCACTCCCCAAACCCTTTAATATCCCACAGTCTAATCTCACTCTGCCTCACTCCCCAAACCCTTTAATATCCCAGTCTAATCTCACTCTGCCTCTCACTCCCCAAACCCTTTAATATCCCACAGTCTAATCTCACTCTGCCTCTCACACACCAAACCCTTTAATATCCCACAGTCTAATCTCACTCAGCCTCACTCCCCAAGCCCTTTAATATCCCAGTCTAATCTCACTCTGCCTCACTCCCCAAACCTTAATATCCCACAGTCGAATCTCACTCTGCCTCACTCCCCAAACCCTTTAATATCCCAGTGTAATCTCACTCTGCGTCTCACTCCCCAAACCCTTGAATATCCCAGTCTAATCTCACTCTGCCTCTCACACCCCAAACCCTTTAATATCCCACAGTCTAATCTCACTCTGCCTCTCACACCCCAAACCCTTTAATATGCCAGTCTAATCTCACTCTGCCTCTCACTCCCCAAACCCTTTAATATCCCAGTCTAATCTCACTCTGCCTCTCACTCCCCAAACCCTTTAATATCCCACAGTCTAATCTCACTCTGCCTCACTCCCCAAACCCTTTAATATCCCAGTCTAATCTCACTCTGCCTCTCACTCCCCAAACCCTTTAATATCCCACAGTCTAATCTCACTCTGCCTCTCACACACCAAACCCTTTAATATCCCACAGTCTAATCTCACTCAGCCTCACTCCCCAAGCCCTTTAATATCCCAGTCTAATCTCACTCTGCCTCACTCCCCAAACCTTAATATCCTACAGTCGAATCTCACTCTGCCTCACTCCCCAAACCCTTTAATATCCCAGTCTAATCTCACTCTGCCTCACTCCCCAAACCTTAATATCCCACAGTCGAATCTCACTCTGCCTCACTCCCCAAACCCTTTAATATCCCAGTGTAATCTCACTCTGCGTCTCACTCCCCAAACCCTTGAATATCCCAGTCTAATCTCACTCTGCCTCTCACACCCCAAACCCTTTAATATCCCACAGTCTAATCTCACTCTGCCTCTCACACCCCAAACCCTTTAATATCCCAGTCTAATCTCACTCTGCCTCTCACTCCCCAAACCCTTTAATATCCCAGTCTAATCTCACTCTGCCTCTCACTCCCCAAACCCTTTAATATCCCACAGTCTAATCTCACTCTGCCTCACTCCCCAAACCCTTTAATATCCCAGTCTAATCTCACTCTGCCTCTCACTCCCCAAACCCTTTAATATCCCACAGTCTAATCTCACTCTGCCTCTCACACACCAAACCCTTTAATATCCCACAGTCTAATCTCACTCAGCCTCACTCCCCAAGCCCTTTAATATCCCAGTCTAATCTCACTCTGCCTCACTCCCCAAACCTTAATATCCTACAGTCGAATCTCACTCTGCCTCACTCCCCAAACCCTTTAATATCCCAGTCTAATCTCACTCTGCCTCACTCCCCAAACCTTAATATCCCACAGTCGAATCTCACTCTGCCTCACTCCCCAAACCCTTTAATATCCCAGTCTAATCTCACTCTGCCTCTCACACCCCAAACCCTTTAATATCCCAGTCTAATCTCACTCTGCCTCTCACTCCCCAAACCCTTTAATACCCCACAGTCTAATCTCACTCTGCCTCTCACACCTCAAACCCTTTAATATCCCAGTCTAATCTCACTCTGCCTCACTCCCCAAACCCTTTAATACCCCACAGTCTAATCTCACTCTGCCTCACTCCCCAAACCCTTTAATACCCCAGTCTAATCTCACTCTGCCTCACTACCCAAACCCTTTAATATCCCAGTCTAATCTCACTCTGCCTCACTCCCCAAACCCTTTAATATCCCAGTCTAATCTCACTCTGCCTCACTCCGCAAACCCTTTAATACCCCAGTCTATTCTCACTCTGCCTCACTCCCCAAACCCTTAATATCCCAGTCTAATCTCACTCTGCCTCACTCCCCAAACCCTTTAATACCCCAGTCTAATCTCACTCTGCCTCTCACACCCCAAACCCTTTAATATCCCAGTCTAATCTCACTCTGCCTCACTCCCCAAACCTTTTAATACCCCAGTCTAATCTCACTCTGCCTCACTCCCCAAACCCTTTCATATCCCAGTCTAATCTCACTCTGCCTCACTCCCCAAACCCTTTAATATCCCAGTCTAATCTCACTCTGCCTCACTCCCCAAACCCTTTCATATCCCACAGTCTAATCTCACTCTGCCTCTCACACCCCAAACCCTTTAATATCCCAGTCTAATCTCACTCTGCCTCTCACACCCCAAACCCTTTAATATCCCAGTCTAATCTCACTCTGCCTCTCACACCCCAAACCCTTTAATATCCCAGTCTAATCTCACTCTGCCTCACTCCCCAAACCCTTTAATATCCCAGTCTAATCTCACTCTGCCACTCACACCCCAAACCCATTAATATCCCAGTCTAATCTCACTCTGCCTCACTCCCCAAACCCTTTAATATCCCAGTCTAATCTCACTCTGCCTGACTCCCCAAACCCTTTAATACCCCAGTCTAATCTCACTCTGCCTCACTCCCCAAACCCTTTAATATCCCAGTCTAATCTCACTCTGCCTCACTCCCCAAACCCTTTAATATCCCAGTCTAATCTCACTCTGCCTCTCATTCCCCAAACCCTTTAATATCCCAGTCTAATCTCACTCTGCCTCACTCCCCAAACACTTTCATATCCCACAGTCTAATCTCACTCTGCCTCACTCCCCAAACCCTTTAATATCCCACAGTCTAATCTCACCCTGCCTCTCACTCCCCAAACCCTTTAATATCCCAGTCTAATCTCACTCTGCCTCACTCCCCAAACCCTTTCATATCCCACAGTCTAATCTCACTCTGCCTCACTCCCCAAACCCTTTAATATCCCAGAGTCTAACCTCACTCTGCCTCACTCCCCAAACCCTTTAATATCCCAGTCTAATCTCACTCTGCCTCTCATTCCCCAAACCCTTTAATATCCCACAGTCTAATCTCACTCTGCCTCACTCCCCAAACCCTTTAATATCCCAGTCTAATCTCACTCTGCCACTCACACCCCAAACCCATTAATATCCCAGTCTAATCTCACTCTGCCTCACACCCCAAACCCTTTAATATCCCAGTCTAATCTCACTCTGCCTCACTCCCCAAACCCTTTAATATCCCACAGTCTAATCTCACTCTGCCACTCACCCCAAACCCTTTAATATCCCAGTCTAATCTCACTCTGCCTCACTCCCCAAACCCTTTAATATCCCAGTCTAATCTCACTCTGCCTCACACCCCAAACCCTTTAATATCCCAGTCTAATCTCACTCTGCCTCACTCCCCAAGCCCTTTAATATCCCTGTCTAATCTCACTCTGCCTCACTCCCCAAACACATTAATATCCCAGTCTAATCTCACTCTGCCTCACTCCCCAAACCCTTTAATATCCCACAGTCTAATCTCACTCTGCCTCACTCCCCAAACCCTTTAATATCCCAGTCTAATCTCACTCTGCCTCTCACACTCCAAACCCTTTAATATCCCAGTCTAATCACACTCTGCCTCACTCCCCAAACCCTTTAATATCGCACAGTCTAATCTCAATCTGCCTCACTCTCCAAACCCTTTAATATCCCAGTCTAATCTCACTCTGCTTCACTCCCCAAACCCTTTAATATCCCAGTCTAATCTCACTCTGCCACTCACCCCAAACACTTTAATATCCCAGTCTAATCTCACTCTGCCTCACTCCCCAAACCCTTTAATATCCCACAGTCTAATCTCACTCTGCCTCTCACACCCCAAACCCTTTAATATCCCAGTCTAATCTCACTCTGCCTCACTCCCCAAACCCTTTAATATCCCAGTCTAATCTCACTCTGCCTCTCACACCCCAAACCCTTTAATATCCCAGTCTAATCTCACTCTGCCTCACTCCCCAAACCCTTAAATATCCCAGCCTAATCTCAGTCTGCCTCTCACACCCCAAACCCTTTAATATCCAAGTCTAATCTCACTCTGCCTCATTCCCCAAACCCTTTCATATCCCAGTCTAATCTCACTCTGCCTCTCACTCCCCAAACCCTTGAATATCCCAGTCTAATCTCACTCTGCCTCACTCCCCAAACCCTTTAATATCCCACAGTCTAATCTCACTCTGCCTCTCACACCCCAAACCCTTTAATATCCCAGTCTAATCTCACTCTGCCTCTCACACCCCAAACCCTTTAATATCCCAGTCTAATCTCACTCTGCCTCTCACACCCCAAACCCTTTAATATCCCAGTCTAATCTCACTCTGCCTCTCACACCCCAAACCCTTTAATATCCCAGTCTAATCTCACTCTGCCTCACTCCCCAAACCCTTTAATATCCCAGTCTAATCTCACTCTGCCACTCACACCCCAAACCCATTAATATCCCAGTCTAATCTCACTCTGCCTCTCACTCCCCAAACCCTTTAATATCCCACAGTCTAATCTCACTCTGCGTCTCACTCCCCAAACCCTTTAATATCCCAGTCTAATCTCACTCTGCCTCTCACTCCCCAAACCCTTTAATATCCCAGTCTAATCTCACTCTGCCTCTGACTCCCCAAACCCTTTAATATCCCAGTCTACTCTCACTCTGCCTCTCACTCCCTAAACCCTTTAATATCCCACAGTCTAATCTCACTCTGCCTCACTCCCCAAGCCCTTTAATATCCCAGTGTAATCTCACTCTGCCTCTCACTCCCCAAACCCTTTAATATCCCACAGTGTAATCTCACTCTGCGTCTCACTCCCCAAACCCTTTAATATCCCAGTGTAATCTCACTCTGCGTCTCACTCCCCAAACCCTTTAATATCCCACAGTCTAATCTCACTCTGCCTCTCACTCCCCAAACCCTTTAATATCCCAGTCTAATCTCACTCTGCCTCTCACTCCCTAAACCCTTTAATATCCCAGTCTAATCTCACTCTGCCTCTCACACCCCAAACCCTTTAATATCCCAGTGTAATCTCACTCTGCGTCTCACTCCCCAAACCCTTGAATATCCCAGTCTAATCTCACTCTGCCTCTCACACCCCAAACCCTTTAATATCCCACAGTCTAATCTCACTCTGCCTCTCACACCCCAAACCCTTTAATATCCCAGTCTAATCTCACTCTGCCTCTCACTCCCCAAACCCTTTAATATCCCAGCCTAATCTCACTCTGCCTCTCACACCCCAAACCCTTTAATATCCCAGTCTAATCTCACTCTGCCTCTCACACTCCAAACCCTTTAATATTCCAGTCTAATCTCACTCTGCCTCACTCCCCAAACCCTTTAATATCCCAGTCTAATCTCACTCTACCTCTCACTCCCCAAACCCTTTAATATCCCACAGTCTAATCTCACTCTGCCTCACTCCCCAAGCCCTTTAATATCACACAGTCTAATCTCACTCTGCCTCACTCACCAAGCCCTTTAATATCCCACAGTCTAGTCTCACTCTGCCTCTCATTCCCCAAACCCTTTAATATCCCAGTCTAATCTCTCTGCCTCTCACTCACTAAACCCTTTAATATCCCAGTCTAATCTCACTCTGCCTCTCACTCCCCAAACCCTTCAATATCCCAGTCTAATCTCTCTGCCTCACTCCCCAAACCCTTTAATATCCCACAGTCTAACCTCACTCCCCAAGCCCTTTAATATCCCACAGTCTAATCTCACTCTGCCTCTCACACCCCAAGCCCTTTAATATCCCAGTCTAATCTCACTCTGCCTCACACCCCAAACCCTTTAATATCCCAGTCTAATCTCACTCTGCCTCACACCCCAAACCCTTTAATATCCCAGTCTAATCTCAATCTGCCTCACTCCCCAAACCCTTTAATATCCCAGTCTAATCTCACTCTGCTTCACTCCCCAAACCCTTTAATATCCCACAGTCTAATCTCACTCTGCCTCACTCGCCAAACCCTTTAATATCCCAGTCTAATCTCACTCTGCCACTCACCCCAAACCCTTTAATTTCCCAGTCTAATCTCACTCTGCCTCACTCCCCAAACCCTTTAATATCCCAGTCTAATCTCACTCTGCCTCACTCCCCAAACCCTTTAATATCCCAGTCTAATATCTCTGCCTCTCACTCCCTAAATCCTTTAATATCCCAGTCTAATCTCACTCTGCCTCACTCCCCAAGCCCTTTAATATCCCAGTCTAATCTCACTCTGCCTCTCACACCCCAAACCCTTTAATATCCCAGTCTAATCTCACTCTGCCTCACTCCCCAAACCCTTTAATATCCCAGTCTAATCTCACTCTGCCTCACTCCCCAAACCCTTTAATATCCCAGTCTAATCTCACACTGCCTCTCACTCCCCAAGCCCTTTAATATCCCAGTCTAATCTCACTCTGCCTCTCACTCCCTAAACCCTTTAATATCCCACAGTCTAATCTCACTCTGCCTCACTCCCCAAGCCCTTTAATATCCCACAGTCTAATCTCACTGCCTCTCACTCCCTAAACCCTTTAATATCCCACAGTCTAATCTCACTCTGCCTCACACCCCAAACCCTTGAATATCCCAGTCTAATCTCACTCTGCCTCTCACTCCCTAAACCCTTTAATATCCCAGTCTAAACTCACTCTGCCTCTCACTCCCCAAACCCTTTAATATCCCAGTCTAATCTCACTCTGCCTCTCACTCCCCAAACCCTTTAATATCCCAGTCTAATCTCACTCTGCCTCTCACTCCCCAAACCCTTTAATATCCCAGTCTAATCTCACTCTGCCTCTCACTCCCTAAACCCTTTAATATCCCACAGTCTAATCTCACTCTGCCTCACTCCCCAAGCCCTTTAATATCCCAGTGTAATCTCACTCTGCCTCTCACTCCCCAAACCCTTTAATATCCCACAGTCTAATCTCACTCTGCGTCTCACTCCCCAAACCCTTTAATATCCCAGTGTAATCTCACTCTGCGTCTCACTCCCCAAACCCTTTAATATCCCAGTCTAATCTCACTCTGCCTCTCACTCCCCAAACCCTTTAATATCCCACAGTGTAATCTCACTCTGCGTCTCACTCCCCAAACCCTTTAATATCCCACAGTGTAATCTCACTCTGCGTCTCACTCCCCAAACCCTTTAATATCCCACAGTGTAATCTCACTCTGCGTCTCACTCCCCAAACCCTTTAATATCCCAGTCTAATCTCACTCTGCCTCTCACTCCCCAAACCCTTTAATATCCCAGTCTAATCTCACTCTGCCTCTCACTCCCCAAACCCTTTAATATCCCAGCCAGATTAATCCCATGCTCCTGCTCGCTCCGCCCCACATTTTAACATACCGCCCAGTCTAACCCAAACACCCACATGGTTTAGCTCAGTGGGCAAGACAGCTAGTTTGTGATGCAGAACAAGGCCAGCAGTGGCGGTTCAATTCCCATACCAGCTTACCCGAATTGGCGCCGGAATGTGGCGACTAGGGGCTTTTCACACTAACTTCATTGAAGCCTACTTGTGACAATGGAAGGTTATCATTATTACACCCCTCTTGTTCAAGCAGCTATCTAATGCTCGTTTCAAATCATTGAATGATTCTACTTCAGTGACTCTCTAACCCTCCTCTTTACCATGTCCTGCAATTTTAAAAAATTTGTGTCATTCATTGCTGCCTCATCAAACAGGTCAAGAATTCCTGACTATTTAGGTTCATAATCCTTTACAGTCCTGAACTCTGGCACGCTACCCGTTAACGTTCTCAGTTCCAGTTTAAAACACACACAATCCTATTAATCCATGCTACACCATCTGTATTATATTGACATCATGTAATCGGATTGCCCAACTATAGATGCTTTGAGACTAGGGTCATGGATTCACAACAAGCTCCGAAACGCAATTCTATAAATCTGGGCCGACACCGGAAAAACAGACAATGCGGGCAATCCCTGGATGCATTAAGTGACGAGTCTCCCAGGTGGGCAAGGTGAAACCAGAAACCGAACTGGACCTGGCACATAAATACATAGAATGATCAGGGGGTTAGATAGGGTGGACAGTGAGAGCCTTCTCCCGCAGATGGAAATGGCTGGCACGAGGGGACATAGCTTTAAACTGAGGGGTAATAGATATAGGACAGAGGTCAGAGGTAGGTTCTTTACGCAAAGAGTAGTGAGGCCGTGGAATGCCCTACCTGCTACAGTAGTGAACTCGCCAACATTGAGGGCATTTAAAAGTTTATTGGATAAACATTATGGATGATAATGGCATAGTGTAGGTTAGATGGCTTTTGTTTCGGTGCAACATCGTGGGCCGAAGGGCCTGTACTGCGCTGTATCGTTCTATGTTCTATACAGAGGCTACAACAACAGGTCAGGGACTGCCAATACCGCAGCCAGTAACTCGCCTCCTGACTCCCTCAAAGCCTGTTCACCATCTATAAAGCTGTTTAGCACAGGGCTAAATCGCTGGCTTTGAACGCAGACCAAGGCAGGCCAGCAGCACGGTTCAATTCCCGTAACAGCCTCCCCGAACAGGCGCCGGAATGTGGCGACTAGGGGATTTTCACAGTAACTTCATTTGAAGCCTACTTGTGACAATAAGCGATTTTCATTTTCATTTCAAGTCAATAGTGAGATGGAATACTTTCCACTCGCCTGTATGAACGCAGCTCCTACAACACTCAAGAAGCTCGGCACCATCCAGCACAAAGCAGCCTCACTTGATTGGCACCCCATTTGCCCGCAGTACACAGTGGCAGCAGTGTATATCTTTTAACCGAGTGTTAGGATCCCAGACGAGAACCCCACTATTTTTAATTTGAAAAGCTATGAGGAAATGTTACTGCACCACAAGACTGATAACACTGACCATGAGATATATTTTATGTTCAAACACACTTCAGAATCAACCACATTAGCAACAAAGAAACAACTTTACAGTTCGTTCTTAAGTGAAAGAAGAAACTAACCTGCTTCCTAAACCTGCCACTATATTCCAATGAAGCAAACCAATATAGTTCAAATACCACTTGTAAATAAAGTTAAAAACAGGTTTCTACTTGCTTTTCTCAGTGCATGACCTTTGGAGAGAGACCCTTTCAGGACCAAAACGCGGGGCAGCACGGTAGCACAGTGGTTAGCACAGTTGCTTCAAAGCTCCAGGGTCCCAGGTTCAGTTCCCGGCTTGGGTCACTGTCTGTGTGGAGTCTGCACGTTCTCCCCATGTCTGCGTGGGTTTCCTCCGGGTGCTCCGGTTTCCTCCCACAGTCCAAAGATGTACGGGTTAGGTGGATTGGCCATGCTAAATTGCCCCTTAGTGTCCAGGGATGTGAAGGTTACGTTATAGGGTTGCAGGGATAGGGTGGGACATGATCGATGCAGACTCGATGGGCCGAATGCCTCCTTCTGCACTGTAGGGATTCAATGATTCTATGAATTATCTACACCCCAGTTGTCCTTTAAATGTAAACAATATTCCATTAACTAGCTGTAAACAAGTAAATGGTTCTTAAATCCATTAGGAGACAACGTCACCTTCAAAATCAACGATTACCTCACTTTTACAACCCCTTAAATCACTGCTCTAGCAGTCATACTAATTTTTTTTCAATTATTTTTTATTTTAATTCAAAAATTTAACGTACACAATTATTTTTTCCCAATTGGGCAATTTAGCGTGGCCAGTCCACACACCCTGCACATCCTCACTTTCCAATACATCACCGCGTAATCAATACTCTTCCTTTTTTCCCCCCACACCGAAGCGTATAACTTCAGATATAACTTGTTGCCACATGGAGTGACTGAGACAGATTATTGGTGATTGAAGGGGCATTCAGGAAGAAAGGAAGGGCGGGAGGGAGGGATAGGGAAGATTATAAGGTGGTGGGAGCCTCATGTGAAGTATAAACTTTGGCATCGACCAGTTGGCCTGTTTCTATCCTGCAGTTTAGACATACAGTTGAGTAAGAGCCTCTGTAGCAAGATTCTTACACCATCTTCCACAAGGTGTGAGGGGCGTGAATGTGGCAGGAATATTTCTACTTGCATCCCACAGTTTTGCCCAATGCTGTGAACTTACCAGCTCCCTTCATGGCTTGCCGTACAATCTCAGCATCATTCTGTGCGTTGAAGTTGGCAACAGGTCTTATGGTGCCTTGAGTTGCACCTGCGATCGAAAGGCCTCCGATGTTCGGCATTGAAGGCTGAAGTCGAGGAGGGGAGAGAAAGAGTGACCCGTTACTCACAAACAGAAACTGCTACCGTATCAGTTATCAGCTTAAATCACCCATTATTATAACCGAACCAACAACGGCAAACCGCACAACAGATTATTTGATGTTATGCTTTAAGGTTTTGCCCCTGATTCTTTTCAGCATCTCCAACCATTCCCTTATGACTGGAGTGCACACTTGCCTGTCCAATATCTGGGCAATTTATAGTTGGCAGTGGGATCAAATTTTAAAAATCCTCCCTTGCTGTACTTTTGCTCCTGGTTAGATCCTCAAAATATAGGCTAATTTTCATCTCAAACAGGATTAGAACAAAGAAAAGTACAGCACAGGAACAGGCCCTTCGGCCCTCCAAGCCCGCGCCGACCATGCTGCCCGTCTAACCCAAAACCTTCCACAATTCCGGGGTCCGTATCCCTCTATTCCCATCCTATTCATGTATTTGTCAAGATGCCTCTTAAACGCCACTATCGTACCTGCTTCCACCAGAGAGTTCCAGGCACTCACCACCCTCTGTATAAAAAACTTCCCTCGCACATCTCCTCTAAACTTTGGCCCTCGCATCTTAAACCTATGCCCCCTAGTAATTGACTCTTCCACCCTACGAAAAAGAATCTGAGTCCACTCTGTCTATGCCCCTCATAATTTTGTAGACTTCTATCGGTCGCCCCTCAACCTCCGTCGTTCCAGCGAGAACAAACCGAGTTTATCCAACCTCTCCTCGCAGCTAATGAATGCCCTCCATGCCAGGCAACATCTTGATCAATCTCTTCTGTACCGTCTCCAAAGCCTCCACATCCTTCTGGTCGTGTGGTGACCAGAATTGAACACTATATGCCAAGTGTGGAATATTATAAATTAACCATTACCCTGTGTGGATTTACAGAAGCTACAGACTTAACTAACCTTTTCTGGAAGATAGCCAGTGACAAACCTGCAGTGCAAAACCCTCAACGTGAGTTGGACCTGGCAGTTTGTAACTAACCAGCCAGAGCATCTCTCCCCTATCTACCCCTCTATCCAATAGCTACAGGCAGGTGTTCAATTAAAGAAAGACAGACAAAAGATGGGGCAATTCTTCTGTGATTCTGAAATTGGATATGGGATAGGGTTAGAGTGTCGTGATGCATGGCTGCAATTCAGACTGGAGGGAAGCTTGGATCGGTGCGCCCCGTGGGTCATTACTGTGACTGACACCCTTAAGTAAGGTGACCTGGATCTGAAGGTACAGAGCAGAAATTCACGGTCTGCAGATGTTACAACACTCGAAAATATCATGGAGTGAGTGGTACGGCAAGGAACTTCACGAGGGTATGGACAGACGAGTGAATATTAAGGGTAGAGAATGCTAAGCAGCGATTTAGTCCAAGGTGTTCATAATTACATGGGTTTTGATGCAGCAAATTAGAAACTGTTTCCATCGACAGGAGGGTCAGTGAGCAGAGGGCACAGACTTATTGGCAAAAGAGCCAGAGGTAAGATGAAGAAACAGCATTTTGCACAGCGAGGTGCTGTGGACTGGAGTGGACTATATGAAAGAGCGGTGGAAGCATGTATAATTGTAACTTTCAAAAAGGAATTGGATAGATATTTCAAGGGGATAATCGTAGGACTGTGGGGGAGGAGGAGAGGGGACTTATCATATAGCTCTGTCAGAGGGCTGACATGGTCTCCATCTAGTTGTATCATGCTATGCTTTAAGTCTGGGAAATGCTGGTTCCCTGGGCAAAGCACAGGAAATCAGGGCAGCGAGAATTCTGGATCTCCGCCCCTTTCACATTGCTCCAAGACCCTGGGTTCAATCCCCTCATTTGGGAGGCAGCATCTGCATTGAGCAATGGGCCCCTCGAATCGAAGGATACATCCCGACGATACAACTCCATTTCCTGTTCCTTTGCAGCAACCCATAAATCTCTCTCTCTATTGGAGGATCAGAGCGAGCAGGGCAGCAATCATTCCCTGTTCCTCTGTGGAGGAACACGGAGCCGGGGATTGTCCGAGAATCGTCGCCAATATGGAAAGTTTAAATCTGGAGCACCGCTGGACCGGAAGTCAATCTCGGTCAGGGAATACAGGGGGAACAAAGAACAAAGAAATGTCCAGCACAGGAACAGGCCCTCCATTCCAGGCAATATCCTGGTAAATCTCTTCTGCGAACTCTCTAAAGCCTCCACACCCTTCTGGTAGTGTGGCGACCAGAATTGAACACTATACTCCAAGTGTGGCCTAACTAAGGTTCTATACAGGGTGGGAGGATGGGACTTGGTGCCTGTTTGGACATGGGCGGAGGTCAGCGTGAGTGGGGGAAGATGGGAGGATAGCCAGAACTGCAGTGGAGTATTCCAAGTCCAGAAGTAACAACGGAATGGATGAAGTGCTTCAGCAGCAAATGCTCCATCAAAACATCCCTTCTGGTGGTCAGCCAGATGTTTAATTTTTGTAATAACAGCGTGTGTGTACAATTACCCAAGCTGGTGTTCAGCATCGCAACGTGTCAGTGAGAATCAGAACCTACTCATTTCATTGACTGCCAGTGAGGAATAACAGAATCGGAGAATAGTTTAATGGAGCACAAGAGTACAAAACACAACTACAGAAATATACAGAACGGTGCCCCAGTGGTTAGCACTGCTGCCTCACCACGTCAGGGAGCTGGGTTCGAAAACGGCCCCGGGTCACTGTCCGTGTGGAGTTTGAACATTCTCCCCTGTGTCTGCATGGGTCTTACCCCCCCACAACCCAAAGATGTGCAGGGTAGTTAGATTGGCAACGCTAAATTGCCTCTTAATTGGAAAAATGAAAAGTCTCTTGCCCTAGACATCCTTGAAAGATAATGGCAAACAAATGGGTATTTTACATCCCGTCTACTTGAATTGTGAAAAAATACCCAAGAGACCAGTCTGACACTGTATAACACTGGGGTACAGTACTGGTGGGGATGGGTCTGTCACTGTATAACACTGGGGTACAGTACTGGTGGGGACGGGACTGTCACTGTATAACACTGGGGTACAGTACTGCTGGGGACGGGACTGTCACTGTATAACACTGGGGTACAGTACTGGTGGGGATGGGTCTGTCACTGTATAACACTGGGGTACAGTACTGGTGGGGACGGGACTGTCACTGTATAACACTGGGGTACAGTACCGGTGGGGACAGGTCTGACACTGTATAACACTGGGGTACAGTACTGGCGGGGACGGGTCTGTCACTGTATAACACTGGCGTACAGTGCTGGTGCAGACGGGTCTGTCACTGTATAACACTGGGGTACAGTGCTGGTGCAGACGGGTCTGTCACTGTATAACACTGGGGTACAGTACTGGCGGGGACGGGTCTGTCACTGTATAACACTGGGGTACAGTACTGGTGGGGACGGGTCTGTCACTGTATAACATGGGGTACAGTACTGGTGGGGACGGGTCTGTCACTGTATAACACTGGGGTACAGTACTGGTGGGGACGGGTCTGACACTGTGTAACACTGCGGTACAGTACTGGTGGGGACGGGTCTGTCACTGTATAACACTGGGGTACAGTACCGGTGGGGACAGGTCTGACACTGTATAACACTGGGGTACAGTACTGGCGGGGACGGGTCTGTCTCTGTATAACACTGGGGAAAGTACTGGTGGGGACAGGTCTGACACAGTAGAACATTGGCGTGTAGTACTGGTGGGGACGGGTCTGACATTGTACAACACTGGGGTACAGTACTGGTGGGACGGGTCTGCGCTGTATAACAGTGGCGTACATTCCTTTAACTTTATAGCACTGGGGTACAGGTCTGTCACTGTATAGCACTGAGGTACGGGTCTGTCACTGTTTAACACTGGGATACAGGTCTGTCAGTGTATAACACTGGGGTACGGGTCTGTCAGTGTATAACACTGGGGAACAGATCTGTCACTGTATAACACTGGGATACAGGTCTGTCAGTGTATAACACTGGGGTACGGGTCTGTCAGTGTATAACACTGGGGAACAGATCTGTCACTGTATAACACTGGGGGTACTGGTCTGTCACTGTATAACACTGGGGTACAGGTCTGTCAGTGTATAACACTGGGGTACAGGTCTGTCAGTGCATAAAACTGGGGTACAGGTCTGTCACTGTATAACACTGGGGTACGGGTCTGTCACTGTATAACACTGGGGTACGGGTCTGTCACTGTATAACACTGGGGTACAGATTTGTCACTGTATAACACTGGGGTACGGGTCTGTCACTGTATAACACTGGGGTACGGGTCTGTCAATGTATAACACTGGGGTACGGGTCTGTCAATGTATAACACTGGGGTACGGGTCTGTCACTGTATAACACTGGGGTACGGGTCCGTCACTGTATAACACTGGGGTACGGGTCCGTCACTGTATAACACTGGGGTACGGGTCCGTCACTGTATAACACTGGGGTACGGGTCTGTCACTGTATAACACTGGGGTACCGGTCTGTCACTGTATAACACTGGGGTACCGGTCTGTCACTGTATAACACTGGGGTACCGGTCTGTCACTGTATAACACTGGGGTACGGGTCTGTCACTGTATAACACTGGGGTACAGGTCTGTCACTGTATAACACTGGGGTACGGGTCTGTCACTGTATAACACTGGGGTACCGGTCTGTCACTGTATAACACTGGGGTACGGGTCTGTCACTGTATAACACTGGGGTACGGGTCTGTCACTGTATAACACTGGGGTACGGGTCTGTCACTGTATAACACTGGGGTACGGGTCTGTCACTGTATAACACTGGGGTACGGGTCTGTCACTGTATAACACTGGGGTACGGGTCTGTCACTGTATAACACTGGGGTACGGGTCTGTCACTGTATAACACTGGGGTACGGGTCTGTCACTGTATAACACTGGGGTACCGGTCTGTCACTGTATAACACTGGGGTACAGGTCTGTCACTGTATAACACTGGGGTACGGGTCTGTCACTGTATAACACTGGGGTACGGGTCTGTCACTGTATAACACTGGGGTACGGGTCTGTCACTGTAATACACTGGGTTACAATACTGCAGCTGTTAGCAGTGGAGTGATCTGATCGACTGAATTAAGGATATAGAAAAAGCACTGAAGCATATTGGTTTAAGTGTAATGTCCTCTCTCTGTATTGTGCAGAACACCAAGGACACTGCGTGATAATCAGTGAATCAGTGAACAGTGAGCATTGGGTAATTTAGGTCACAATACCTGTGGTTTAGTCGGCTGTGGGCCAGATCCATATCCACCTGGAAGAAAAGGCAAGAGAGAAGTTTAACTTGCAGATGAAGACATGCCTTGGCATTTCAAGATATTTCACCATTTCAATAGAGCTGTTTCGTTTTGTGGAGACTGTCTTCCCCAGTCATTTGACTCTCGCACATGGGGCAGGTCAGTAGAATCCAGCAGGAATCTAAGCAGAATCCTCCCACCGAGTCGGTAGACTGGTTAATGACAAAATTGGGTCATAGCCCAAACTGATGTGGGGGATGTGGTGGCACAGTGGTAATGCCGTCGGTCTGGTAATCTATTGTGTTGGGAACACAGTACCCACCAGTCCAGTGGTGGTGGCGGCCCTGAGAGTCTGGGGGCAGTGGAGGAGACATGTGGGAGCAGAGGGGGCATAGGTATGGTCCCCAATCTGTAATAATCACCGGTTTGCCCTGGGGAGGATGGACGGGAGGTTCCGAATTTGGCTGAGAGCGGGGATTGAGAGGATGTGGGACCTGTTTATAGAAGGAAGCTTCCCGAGTACGAGGGCTGGAGGAGAAGTTTGCATTGGCGGGGGGAAATTAATTCCGATATCTGCAGGTACGGGACTTTCTGCGGAGGCAGGTACCAACCTGTCCACTCCTGTCACGAAGGGGGATTCAGGACAGGGTGGTCTCTAGAGGATGGATAGGGGAGGGGAGCGTCTCGGACATATATAAAGAGCTTATGGGTTCGGAGGAGACGCAGACCGAGGAGCTGAAGCAAAAGTGGGAGGAGGAGCTGGGGGGAGGGATAGAGGAGGGTCTATGGGCGGATGCGTTAGGTAAGGTCAGCGCGACCACGTGTGCCAGGCTCAGCCTGGTCCAATTTAAGGTCGGTCACCGGGCTCACATGACAGTGGCCCGGATGAGCAAATTCTTCGGGGTGGAGGACAGGTGTACAAAGGGGCCAGCGAACCATGTCCACATGTTTAGGGCATGTCCAAAACTGAGGGGATTTTGACAGGGGTTTGCCGACGCCACGTCCAGGGTATTAAATACGAGGGTGGCAATATGAGTCCAGAGGCAGATGTCTGACATGGCTAGCTTCCTCTGCCTGGAGAAAATTACGTTCGCCTTGAGAGGTGACAACCATTCGCGCGGGGGGGGGGGGTTAGGCTAGCGTAGATTAGGGGGGGTAAGTAATGGCGGGACCTGTGGGAGAGGGAGATGGTATTTGCACTATGTTAATATTTTCCTTGTTTTGAACATTGTTGATTTTCTTGCTGTTACAATGCCAAAGAAATACCTCAGTAAAATGTCTATTAAAAAAAAAAAATACCTGGTTCACTAATGTCCTTTAGGGAAGGAAACCGGGGCCGGTTTAGCACAGTGGGCTAAACAGCTGGCTTGTAATGCAGAACAAGGCCAGCAGCTTGGATTCAATTCCCGCACCGGCCTCCCCGAACAAGCGCCGGAATGTGGCGACTAGGGCCTTTTCACAGTAACTTCATTGAAGCCGACTTGTGACAATAAGCAATTATTATTATTAAATCTGCCGTCCTTACCCGGTCTGGCCGACATGTAACTCCAGACCCCACAGCAATGTGGTCGACTCTTAACTGCCCTCTACAGTGGCCGAGCGAGCCACTCAGTTCAAGGGCAATTAGGGATGGGCAATAAATACTGGCCCAGCCGGCCGTGTCCACATGTTCAATCCACCTAACCCGCACATCTTTGGACTGTGGGAGGAAACCGGAGCACCCGGAGGAAACCCACGCAGACACGGGGAGAATGTGCAGACTCCGCACAGACAGAGACCCAGCGGGGAATCGAACCCAGGTCCCTGGCGCAGTGAGGCAGCCGTGCTGGCACTGTCCCACCGTGTTCCTCAACCCCCCTCCCCCCATTAAAACCCAGAAAAATTCCGTAAACATAATATAAACTTAACATGACTTTAGTGCGTCACCGTACACCAGTTATGTCTAATTAAGGATGGGACGCAGTGCTGGGAAATCAGGAAAAAATTCCACAAAACTCTTTGTGGTAGAGAATTCCAAAGATTCACAACTCCCTCAGTGAAGAGATTTCTCCTCATCTCAGTCCTTAAAAAACCCTTACTGAGACCGTGCCCTCTGGCTCGAGACTGCCCCCCTCCTCCCCTTCCCTCCCTATTCCTCCTCCTCCCCCCTCTCGTCTCCCCAAGGCCGGCCCACCCCGCCCACAGCCAGGGGAAGTAGCTGTCCCGCCAAGGCCTGTAAAACCTTTGTATGCTTCAGTTAGATCACCTCCCATTCTTCAAATCTCGAGGATTCAGACCCATTCTCCTCAATCTCTCCTCGGAGGACAATCCCACCATCTTAAAGTTCGCTGCACTCCCTTCGTGCAAGTATGTCCTTCCAGATGTCAGGAGACCAAAGCTGCACTCAGTACTCCCGGTGCGGTCTCACCTCACCCAGGCTCTGTATCATTGCAGCAAGACTTCTTTACTCAAATCCTCTTGCAATAAAGGCCAACCAAGATGCCATCTGCCTTTCTAATTGTTTGCTGCACCTACGCATTAACTTTCAGTGACTCATGAACACAGGTCCCTTTGGGCACCAACACTTTCTAGTCTCTCACCATTTAACAAACACTCCGCATTTCTGTTTTTCCACATTATATTCCACCTGCCCACTCACTTAACCTGCCTAAATCCCTTGAAGCCTCTTTGCATCCTCCTCGCAACTCACATTCCTTTGTGTCATCAGCAGCTTGGAAATATGACATATAGTCCCACATCCAAATCATCGATGTTGGGTGGGGACAGCTAGGGCCTCAAGCACTGATCCTTCCAGTACCCCACTGGTCACAGCCTGCCTACCCGAGTGTGAGCTGGTCTCAGGCCACCTCACCCACAGATCCACCCCAACTCAACCCAACATCTTTCCTTAAATATCCCTTTCATCTCGGTTTCGATTGTCCTCAGCACTTCTCTGAACTCAGCTTTTCCAAAGTACTCTTTCACGTTTTCATATTCCTTTCGGGTCAAATAAAATGTAATCGTCTTCCCTGGTTTACTTATGCAACATTTCCAAGTTGTAATCCAGCCACTGAAATTTAACAGCTGAAAAGCCATCGATCTCCCAATGCAAATTAAAAAAACCCAACCTATTTACTTCCAAATCCACCTTCACCGGAGCTTCTCATTACGAATGTATGCATCTGGCACCTTTACCCCTTTTATCTCTCAACTCTCACGGACAAGCTGTCTCTATTAACTTGCCCCAACTTGATTAAATTACGTAAACACATACAGACAGGAGCGCGGTGGAATAAGCCCCACTTACCTAACATCATGCAAGAAGCTCAACACCAACCAAGGCAAAGCAGACTGACCAATCCACCCACCACCTTGAGCATTAATTCCCTCCACCATCAGCGCCCCTTGGCAGCAGTTTCAACTATCGATAAGGCGCACTGCTGCAATTTGCCACGGCTTCACTTACAGCAGCCTCCAAACCCCCCCCCCTCCACGTGAGGGGACAGGTGCAGCGAGCATTTGAGGTGTTCCCAAGTTTCCCCGAGAACCAACTACAAGACACCAGTAACAATCCAGTCAAAGATTTCAGAATATTAGCCATTGCTGCCTCACGGCGCCGTGATCCAGGTTCGATCCCGGCCCCGGGATGTGTGGAGTTTGCACATTCTCCCCCTGTCTGCGTGGGTCTCACCCCCACAACCCAAAGATGTGCAGGGTAGGTGGATTGACCAGGTTAAATTGCCCCTTAATTGGGAAAAGAGAATCGGGTACTCTAAATTTAAAAGATATTTCAGAATATACAGCCAATGTGGAAAGTACACCCTCTTTAATAAGGTCAGCTGTTGTTAGAGTCCTTCCTTTTCATTTCCCTTTGTTCCCATTACTTTTAGTTTTGATCCAAGAATCATTAATTGAGATATACCTTTAAGTCGAGCGGAGGAAGTACAGAATTCAAAGTTTCAAACAACACTCTGTCCTCAAGTTTTGTATTTAGGAAAGGAAATCCCAGACTTTCTGGATCCCAGCAGATTGGAGGGATTGGGTTCGACTGGTTGGCTGATGGCCCATGGGTTGGCCAGGGATAATGTTCTGCCTGGCAACAGACAGCGATCGGTACCTGCCAGGTGGGGATTTTCAGAGAGAACCCAGCAGAAAGAAGACATGAGACCCATTGAAGTAAGAAGCTGAGTTTTCTCCCTCCCGGCTGCTGGCTATCTCTGAGAGACTACAGTGAAGGCCATTACAAGCTGTAGGAAAAGATAACACCCAACGGAAGACCTAAACTGGAGAAGGAAACTAACTGGAAGATATCTATCTAACCTCAAATCCTTATCTTCTATTTTTTTCAGTCATTACTTTCTTTCCTCTCCACCACCTTTTTCCCCTCTGTTGTCTGTGTAACATATATATAATATATTATTGAGAGTGGGGCGAGTTAGAAAGGGAGGGGGGTTGGGAATTAGATAGTAGTTAATTAGTTATATTGCTATTTATTTAATATTTAATTACCTTTAAATAATAAAATGTCATGTGTTCAAATTTAAAAACCTGCTGGGTGTATCTGGATCAAACCAAAGACATTGGAAACTTAAATAACTTCAATTTCACTCGAGGGCAGCATGGTGGCGCTGTGGTTAGCACTGCTGCCTCACGGCGCCGAGGTCCCAAGTTCATTTCCGGCTCTGGGTCACTGTCCGTGTGGAGTTTGCACATTCTCCCCGTGTTTGCGTGGGTTTCGCCCCCACAACCCAAAGATGTGCGGGTTAGGTGGATTGGCCACGCTAAATTGCCCCTTAATTGGAAAAAATGAATTGAGTACTCTAAATTTGTTGTTTTATAAAACCTTCAATTTGACCCGTGTTGCGGCCTTGGGTCCAGTGGGGCTGGAGTTGACCGTGCCCTAGCCCAGGGTGTGGTGACACTGTTTAAAAACTTTGAAAACGTAAAGGTTGTTCCAATGTCTATTAATGGTGAAAGTCTATTACAATACCTGGAGGAGCAGCACCACCTGAGTAGTTTTGTCCAGCGGGCTGAGGGGCTCCTCCATAGCCAGGGGCTCCGTAACCAGGGGCTCCGTAACCAGGGGCAGTGCCAGGGCCACCCGTACCTGCAATAGAAAAGGTTTTCACCGAGTGCCAAACAAAATAGTGTTCCTATGTAATGTTATACTTCATAATTCTCAATTGGAGTGCGTTGCCATTTTTATTCCTTCCGACTTTCCTTGCAAGCTTCCTGAATGTGCTGTCTCTCATTGGATCTGACTCCAGAGATGATGGACATGCTCATCCTTGACCCAGCCTCATGCACGAGCTGAGAATGACAGCGAGGGTAAGCTGTACAGCCTGGAGCACCACCACAGTGCGGCTCGATTATGGCTCCCTCGTGATGCCCGTGCATATGTTTTTTCAGCAGCTGGCATACCATCCAGTGAGAAAGGGCTGGAGCCACAGGTGGTCTTTCTACTCCTGAGGTTGGAGACACCCTCAGCACGCGCATACACACACCCGTGATACCCACTCAATCTCACATTGGCGCGCACACAGATACATGCGTTGGTCAACCATCAATCAACATAAAGAAACAAGATACCCAGTCAAACACACACACACACACCCAATGAACCACACTGCTCCTCGACAGACAACATGTATGAACATACTAAACACATACAGACATATGCAAACCCTCAACACACAGTTACTTACACAATGAGATGCACAATGTATAGCTTCAAAGTGAAACTAATTTATCTCTGCAATGTTACAAATTATAATTTAATAAAAAAAGTGAGTTAAATTAGTTGAGTTTACCTGCTGGTTGAGATGGATATCCAGAGCCACCAGCTCCCCACCCTGACTGGTTACCTGGAGGTGCAGGGTAACTGCCTGAAGACGCTGGATAAGTACCCCCACCAGCCTGATAAGGTCCTTGGGGATAGCCTCCAGCTTGTTGCTGGGGGTAGGTACTACCCGGGTAGGCCCCGCCCCCACCTGGGGGCTGGGGGTAGGACCCGCCCCCACCTGGGGGCTGGGGGTAGGAACTGCCCCCACCTGGGGGCTGGGGGTAGGATCCGCCCCCACCTGGGGGCTGGGGGTAGGATCCGCCCCCACCTGGGGGCTGGGGGTAGGATCCGCCCCCACCTGGGGGCTGGGGGTAGGATCCGCCCCCACCTGGGGGCTGGGGGTAGGAACCGCCCCCACCTGGGGGCTGGGGGTAGGAACCGCCCCCACCTGGGGGCTGGGGGTAGGAACCGCCCCCACCTGGGGGCTGGGGGTAGGAACCGCCCCCACCTGGGGGATAGGCCCCACCCGCACCTGGGGGATAGGCCCCACCCGCACCTGGGGGATAGGCCCCTCCAGCACCTGGGGGATAGGCCCCTCCAGCACCTGGGGGATAGGCCCCTCCAGCACCAGGGGGAAAGGGGTACTGTCCACCAGCTTGTGGATATCCAGACTGTCCACCCGATTGCTGAAATATAAAGGAAAAGAGAGACACACTCAGTTATAGAATAAAAGATCAGACATTTCAACCAATTAGCAAGGAACACTGGAGTACAAATCTTAAAGCTGACAGCATCGTACCAAATCAATGGATCCCCATACACAGCCTGTACACGCAATCAACTGCATCATCCCCCATGACGCACATCAGCCAGCTTAACCGAGGCCAATGATTGAAACAGAGGCCTCCTTTGAGAGAAGGTTTGGTTGACCCAAAGGGTAGCCCTGATTTCCCCGTTTTGATCACAAGATTATAGTTTTGGCGGCCATCCCAAACCAACCAGAATGGCCACCCAGTTCCTCCCTTTCAGCACCCAATTAGTTGCTAGGTCCGCCCTTTACTTGATTTGGAAGCCTACCAGGTGTTGATCTCCCTCTGTGTAAAGATAATCCTCCTGATATCAGTTCGACTTTCCTTTGTTTCGACCTGGTGCTTCTCAAACTTTAGTTTACACACTCTGGACAAAAGCAGGATCACTGATGGCTCATTCATTGAATTATTATATCACGCTGCGGTGACTATACACAAAAGTATAAATGAGATTGAGCCTGGGGAACACCCAGGAAAGCAAATCTGGGACAGTTTTTGCCCATTCTCTGGTTTTTCATATCCACGGCAAAAAGCTTCCCAGCAGCATCCAAGGATCCATTCCTCGCTTGAGAATTGAGAGAATTGGAGCAATTTTAACGGAGTGTGCTGGGCAGGAAACACGCAGAATCAGGTCAGGGAACCCTGGTTGTACACGCAGCCCAATACGAAGGTACTAATTAGGAGCAGGCTATTTGGCCCCTCAAGCATGTCCTGCTAGCCAATGATATAATGGCCGATCTGATTATGGCCTCAACTCCGACCTCGGCCTACTCTCGATAAATCTTTGACTCATTTGTTAGTCAAGAATCTATCGACCTCTGCTTTAAAAATATTCATTGACTCTGCCTCCACTATTCTCGGGGAGAGAGTTCCGAAGATTCACAACCCTGTCCACAGAGGTCTTTCCATAGAATCAAGTCTGCAACGACCCTCTGAAACAGCACCCTACCCAGGCTCAGTCCCCCGTCCCATTCCTGTAACCCCACCTAACTGCACATCTTTGGACACTTAAGGGGTACTTTTTTTTAGCATGGCCACTCCACCTAACCTGCATGAGGGGGGATCGGTGCATACCCAATGGGCCAAATGGCCTCTTTCTGTAGAAATTTTATGGTATCTCATTACCAGAAATATCGTGATTTATTTTTGAAGCCCTACATTCACCACTCCCCCCTGCCCCACTCAAAATAACTCCGCCTTCCTTCACCAGGGGGGCATGGCAGACAAACAAAAATTGGACAAGAACTGGAAAAATAACATTTTATGGCAGCAAACATAAAGACCAAAAAGGTGTCAAACCCGTCCCGATTGATTAGGAGGTCAGATGTTCAAACTACATTAAAACAAATTTTTCAATGATGACTAGCTACCGATGATGGGTCTTATTTTCAAAAGGTCTGTACAGTGCGCTGGCAAAGCGGCTGTGGTGAGCAGCCAGAATGTGACTTACAGGGTAGGCTGGGTAGCCAGACGAGGGGTAACCAGGGTACGACATTCTGAAAGGCGAGACAGAAGGCCAAGATGTCTAGTGAGTACTCTGCAACCTCTAAAAGCACAAACAAGACATGGTTACTACTTTAACACAGTAGCTTGATAATACATAGTTAGTACAGGGGACGAAATGGGCTTCTTCAGCCAGATGCTAGTATCAAAATGGCTTCCTCGACCTTGTTGGCTATTCAGTGGATACAATATAAAAATAGTCAAGTTTAACTAAAATCTAACCAGCCAGGTCTACTTACAACATTGAAATTCAACACAGTTATATAATAACAATAGTTATTATATAACTTTTGGGTAGCACGGTAGCCTTGTGGATAGCACAATTGCTTCACAGCTCCAGGGTCCCAGGTTCGATTCCGGCTTGGGTCACTGTCTGTGCGGAGTCTGCACATCCTCCCCGTGTGTGCGTGGGTTTCCTCCGGGTGCTCCGGTTTCCTCCCACAGTCCAAAGATGTGCAGGTTAGGTGGATTGGCCATGATAAATTGCCCCTAGTGTCCAAAATTGCCCTTGGTGTTGGGTGGGGCTGCTGGGTTGTGGGGATGGGGTGGAGGTGTTGACCTTGGGTGGGGTGCTCTTTCCAAGAGCCGGTGCAGACTCGATGGGCTGAATGGCCTCCTTCTGCACTGTAAATTCTATGATGAATAGTCACAAGTAGGCTTACATTAACACTGCAATGAAGTTACTGTGAAAAGCCCCGAGTCGCCACATTCCGGCGCCTGTTCGGGTACACAGAGGGAGAATCCAGAATGTCCACATCACCCAACAGCACGCCTCTCTGGACTTGTTGGAGGAAACCGGAGCACCCGGGAGGAAACCCACGCAGACACGGGGAGAACGTGCAGACTCCACTCAGATATCCAAGCACGCAATTGAACCCGGGTCGCTGGTGCTGAGAGGCAGCTGTGGTAACCACTGTGCCAACACGCTACCTCACACATCTCCACGGCCTCATCCCACCCATCTCTGTCATATCCTCCAACCCCGTAGCCCTCCGAGATATCTGCGCTCCTCCAATCGCGCCACTGGAGACGGTGCCCGTGTTGTCTCAGCACCCAAGCTCTGCTGCAGGATTCTCCGTCACCGGAATCCTCCGCTTTCGCCAACGCACCCACGCCCGCGGGTTTCCTGACAGGGTGGGGTGACCACAATGGGAAACCCCATTGGCCGGCTGCTGAAACGGAGGATCCCACTGCTGGTGGGTCACTGAAAATTGGGGCTGGCGGGACGGCGAAACCCGCCTCTGGAATTCACTGCCTAAACTGCCGTTAACCACCCCTGACTTCCGCTAAGTCACATTCAAAATTCAACCTTTTTGACCGAGCCGTCGGTCAGTTGCCTTGATATTGCTTTACGTGCCTCACGGTCACATTTTGTTCAGAATGTTCTTTGCTACATTTTACTACATTGTACTACAATGTACATTGCTACATTGCCCGCAGGGCAAGAGTTATAGCTGGGGGAAGGGCAATTATGATGCCATTAGACGTGACTTGGGGGGGATAAGGTGGAGAAGTAGGCTGCAAGTGTTGGACACACTGGATAAGTGGAGCTTGTTCAAGGATCAGCTACTGCGTGTTCTTGATAAGTGTGTACCGGTCAGACAGGGAGGAAGGCGTCGAGCGAGGGAACCGTGGTTTACCAAGGAAGTGGAATCTCTTGTTAAGAGGAAGAAGGAGGCCTATGTGAAGATGAGGTGTGAAGCTTCAGTTGGGGCGATGGATAGTTACAAGGTAGCGAGGAAGGATCTAAAGAGAGAGCTAAGACGAGCAAGGAGGGGACATGAGAAGTATTTGGCAGGAAGGATCAAGGAAAACCCAAAAGCTTTCTATAGGTATGTCAGGAATAAGCGAATGACTAGGGAAAGAGTAGGACCAGTCAAGGACAGGGATGGGAAATTGTGTGTGGAGTCTGAAGAGATAGGCGAGATACTAAATGAATATTTTTCGTCAGTATTCACTCAGGAAAAAGATAATGTTGTGGAGGAGAATGCTGAGCCCCAGGCTAATAGAATAGATGGCATTCAGGTACGTAGGGAAGAGGTGTTGGCAATTCTGGACAGGCTGAAAATAGATAAGTCCCCGGGACCTGATGGGATTTATCCTAGGATTCTCTGGGAGGCCAGGGAAGAGATTGCTGGACCTTTGGCTTTGATTTTTATGTCATCATTGGCTACAGGAATAGTGCCAGAGGACTGGAGGACAGCAAATGTGGTCCCTTTGTTCAAAAAGGGGAGCAGAGACAACCCCGGCAACTATAGACCGGTGAGCCTCACGTCTGTAGTGGGTAAAGTCTTGGAGGGGATTTTAAGAGACAAGACTTATAATCATCTAGATAGGAATAATATGATCAGGGATAGTCAGCATGGCTTTGTGAAGGGTAGGTCATGCCTCACAAACCTTATTGAGTTCTTTGAGAAGGTGACTGAACAGGTAGATGAGGGTAGAGCAGTTGATATGGTATATATGGATTTCAGCAAAGCGTTTGATAAGGTTCCCCACGGTAGGCTATTGCAGAAAATACGGAGGCTGGGGATTGAGGGTGATTTAGAGATGTGGATCAGAAATTGGCTAGCTGAAAGACAGAGGGTGGTGGTTGATGGGAAATGTTCAGAATGGAGTTCTGTCACAAGTGGAGTACCACAAGGATCTGTTCTGGGGCCGTTGCTGTTTGTCATTTTTATCAATGACCTAGAGGAAGGCGCAGAAGGGTGGGTGAGTAAATTTGCAGACGATACTAAAGTCGGTAGTGTTGTCGATAGTGTGGAAGGATGTAGCAGGTTACAGAGGGATATAGATAGGCTGCAGAGCTGGGCTGAGAGGTGGCAAATGGAGTTTAATGTAGAGAAGTGTGAGGTGATTCACTTTGGAAGGAATAACAGGAATGCGGAATATTTGGCTAATGGTAAGTTCTTGGAAGTGTGGATGAGCAGAGGGATCTAGGTGTCCATGTACATAGATCCCTGAAAGTTGCCACCCAGGTTGATAGGGTTGTGAAGAAGGCCTATGGAGTGTTGGCCTTTATTGGTAGAGGGATTGAGTTCCGGAGTCGGGAGGTCATGTTGCAGCTGTACAGAACTGTGGTACGGCCGCATTTGGAGTATTGCGTACAGTTCTGGTCACCGCATTATAGGAAGGACGTGGAGGCTTTGGAGCGGGTGCAGAGGAGATTTACCAGGATGTTGCCTGGTATGGAGGGAAAATCTTATGAGGAAAGGTTGATGGACTTGAGGTTGTTTTCGTTGGAGAAGAAGAAGGTTAAGAGGAGACTTAATAGAGGCATACAAAATGATCAGGGGGTTGGATAGGGTGGACAGTGAGAGCCTTCTCCCGCGGATGGAAATGGCTGGCACGAGGGGACATAGCTTTAAACTGAGGGGTAATAGATATAGGACAGAGGTCAGAGGTAGGTTCTTTACGCAAAGAGTGGTGAGGCCGTGGAATGCCCTACCTGCTACAGTAGTGAACTCGCCAACATTGAGGGCATTTAAAAGTTTATTGGATAAGCATATGGATGATAATGGTATAGTGTAGGTTTGATGGCTTTTGTTTCGGTGCAACATCGTGGGCCGAAGGGCCTGTACTGCGCTGTATTGTTCTATGTTCCATGAAGGTGCTATAGAAACAGCAGCCACGTATTATTGTTGCTGTGAACCAAATGGCAGTACGTTTACATGACAAACAACTGCACCCAAGAGGATGGTTTGACCAATGGTTGATTCGGATGGAGAAAACATATTCCCCCAGGTTGGGAACGGAGGTTGAGGAAACACAGCCTAAAAATTGGAATCAGCCAAATTGGGAAACATTTTGACTGCACACAAAGGGTGGTAGAATTTTATAATCGGTTCTATAAATGGCAATTTTCTAGGTCATTTTTAGAACGTGTTCACAAGGTGTGGGCTTCACTGGTTGGGCAGCATTTATTGCCCATCTCTAATTGCCCTGGAGGTGGTGGCTGCCTTTTTGAGCCGCTGCAGTCCATGTGGTGTAGGTGGACCCACTGTGCTGGTGGGGAGGGAGTTCCAGGATTGTGACCCAGCGACAGCGAGGGAACGACCGATATGTTTCCAAGTCAGGGTGGTTAGTGGCCTGGAAGAGAACTTGCAGGTGGTGGTATTCCCAAGTATCTTCTTCCTTGCCCAACTAGGTAGAGGGCACGGGTTTAGAAGGTGCTGTTGAAAGAGCCTTGTTGAGTTACTGGAGAGCTACTAAATGGTACCCTCTGCTGCTGTGGGTGTATGGTGGAGGGGGTGAATGTTTGTGAATGGGGTGCCAATCATGGGGGGGGGGGGGGGGGGGGTTGCTGCTGCTTTGTCCTGGATGATGACGAGCTTCTTAAGTGTTGTTGGAGCTGCGCTCATCCAGGCAAATGGAGAGTGTTCCGTGTTCCATCACACTCCTGACTTGTACCTTGTAGATGGTCAACAGGCTTTGGTGCGTCAGATGGTGAGTTACTCGTCGCAGGATTCCCAGCCTCTGACCTGTTCTTGTAGCCAGTTTTCAGATGGCGAGTCCAGTTCAGTTTCTGGATTCTGGTAACCCCCCAGGATGTAAATGATGGTGGATTCAGTGATGGGTATTGCCTGGCACCTGTGTGGTTCAAATCTTACTTGCTGATTCGCAGCCCAAGCTTGAATGTTGCTGGGTGTATGGACAGCAGATTACACTGAGCAATACACAAACAACATCAGCACCATTTCTGACTATTTTCTGGAGGAAAGGTCATTGATAAAACATGATGTGGAGATAACAAAGAAAAGTACAGCACAGGAACAGGCCCTTCGGCCCTCCAAGCCAGTGCCGACCATGCTGCCCGACTAAACTACAATCTTCTACACTTCCTGGGTCAGTATCCCTCTATTCCCATCCTATTCATGTATTTGTCAAGATGCCCCTTAAATGTCACTATTGTCCCTGCTTCCACCACCTCCTCCGGCAGCGAGTTCCAGGCACCCACTACCCTCTGTGTAAAAAACTTGCCTCGTACATCTACTCTAAACCTTGCCCCTCGCACCTTAAACCTATGCCCCCTAGTAATCGACCCCTCTACCCTGGGAAAAAGCCTCCGACTATCCTGTCTATGCCCCTCATAATTTTGGAGACACCTATCAGATCGTCCCTCAACCTCCTTCGTTCCAGTGATAACAAACCGTGTTTATCCAACCTCTCCACATAGCTAATGCCCTCCATACCAGGCAACGTCCTGGTAAATCTCTTCTGCACCCTCTCTAAAGCCTCCACATCCTTCTGGTAGTGTGGCGACCAGAATTGAACACTATACTCCAAGTGTGGCCTAACTAAGGTTCTATTCAGCTGCAACATGATGCCGGCGTTGGACTGGGGTGAGCACAGTAAGAAGTCTTACAACACCAGGTTAAAGTCCAACAGGTTTGTTTCAAATCACTAGCTTTCGGAGCGCTGCTCCTTCGTCAGGTGAATCACCTGAGGAAGGAGCTGCGCTCCGAAAGCCAGTGATTCGAAACAAACCTGTTGGACTTTAACCTGATTTTGTAAGACTTATTGATACAACAGTTGAAGATGGTTAGCTTGAGGACAATACACTGACAAACTCCTGCAGCAATGTCCTGGGGCTGAGATGATTGGCCTCCAACAACCACAGCTAGCTATGATTTCCACCAGTGGAGAGTTTCCCCCTTGATTGACTCCAGTTTTGCTCAAATGCTACGCTCAGTCAAATGCTGCCTTCATGTCAAGGACAGTCACTCTCACCTGTTCTCTGGAATTCAACTCTTCTCTCCATGTTTAGACCAAGGCTGTAATGAGGTCTGGAGCCAAGTTATTCTGGTGAAACCCAAACTGATCATCAGTGAGCAAGTTCTGGGTGAATAGGTACTGCTTGCGAGAGGGCACAATGATGGTGTTAATCAACCAGGCTGGATTTGTCCTGCCTTTTGTGGGCAGGACAGGAACTGGACAATTTTCCACATTGTTAGTTAGGTGCGGGAGGCACGATGGCACAGTGGTTAGCACTGCTGCCTACGGTGCTTACGATCCTGCTTCGATGCCGCCCAGGGTCACTGCCTCTGTGGAGTTTGCATATTCTCCCCGTGTCTGCGTGGGTTTCATCCCCACAAACCAAAGATGGGCAGGGTATGCAGATTGGCCGCGCTAAATTGCCCCTTATTAAACGGGCGGCACTGTAGTTAGCACTGTTGCTTCACAGCTTCAGGGTCCCAGGTTCGATTCCCGGCTTGGGCCATTTCTGTGCGGAGTCAGCACGTTTGTCATAATCTTTAATGTCACAAGTATGTTTACATTAACACTGCGATGAAGTTACTGTGAAAAGCCCCGAATCGCCACATTCCGGCACCTGTTCGGGTACACAGAGGGAGAATTCAGAATGTCCAAATTACCTAAAACGCACGTCTTTCGGGACTTGTGGGAGGAAACCCACGCAGACACGGGGAGAACATACAGACCATCCGCACAGACAGCGATCCAAGTGGGAATCGAACCTGGGACCCTGCCGCTGGGAAGCAACAGTGCTAACCATGTATGCATGGGTTTCCTCCGGGTGCTCCGGTTTCCTCCCAGTCCAAAGATGTGCAGGTTAGGTGGATTGGCCATGATAAATTGCCCCTTAAGTGTCCAAAAAGGTTGGTTGGCATTACGATAGGGTGGAGGGGTGGGCTTGAGTAAGGGCCAGTGCAGACTCGATGGGCTGAATGACCTCCTTCTGCACTGTAAATTTTTTTTTAAAATGCCAGTGTTTTAGCTGTGATAGAACAGATTTGCTGGGGCGCGCGGCTAGATCTGGAGCACAGGTCTTCAGAACTATTGGCTGGGGCAGCACGGTAGCACAAGTGGATAGCACTGTGGCTTCACAGCGCCAGGGTCCCAGGTTCGATTCCCGGCTTGGGTCACTGTCTGTGCGGAGTCTGCACGTCCTCCCCGTGTCTGCGTGGGTTTCCCCCGGGTGCTCCGGTTTCCTCCCACAGTCCAAAGACGTGCAGGTTAGGTAGATTGGCAATGCTAAATTGCCCTTAGTGACCAAAAAGGTTAGGAGGGGTTGTTGGGTCGGTGCAGACTCGATGGGCCGAATGGCCTCCTTCTGCACTGTATGTTCTATGAATATCTATGAATATAGTCGGGTTGTTGTCAGGGCTCATAACCCTTGCTGTATAGAGTGCCTTGAGCCATTTATTGCTATCATGTGGAATGAATCAAACTGGCTGAAAACTGGGCACGTCAGGATAGGTCACAGATGTTAAGATTTAAATCTGAGTTTGATAAATAGGAAACTGATGGATAAATCATCCAAGTGCAATTACACAGAAAGAGGCCATTCAGCACATATGCCAGCTTTTGGCAATTAGTCAGTTGTTCCTCCAGTCACTACGTGGTCCTGTAAATGTTCTCCTCTTCAAATCTTTATCCAGTCCCTTTTGAAACTTATGACTTATCATTTTCCCCGATAAACACAGGTTTCTGACTCATCGGAATCAACAGTTTCTCTCTATTTACTATTAAATGCCCTCATTTTGCAAACATCAATTAAATCTCCCCTTAACATTCTTTGTTTCAAGAACAACAATTAGGTTATTCAAGCACCAAGCACCCTCCACCATTCTGGTCAGTCTCCTCTGCAGCCTCTTCAAGGTCTTAACATCCGGGCAACACGGTGGGACAGTGGTTAGCACGGTTGCATCACAGTGCCAGGGACCTGGGTTCGATTCCGGCCTCGGATGACTGTCTGTGCGGAGTCTGCACGTTCTCCCCGTGTGTGCGTGGGTTTCCTCCGGGTGCTCCGGTTTCCTCCCACAGCCCAAAGGTGTGCAGGTTAGGTGGGGTTACAGGATGCCTAGGTAGGGTACTCTTTCAGAGGGTCAGCGCAGACTTGATGGGTCGAATGGCCTCCTTTTGAACTGTAGGGATTCTATCTTTATTCGCCAAGTGCCCAGAATTCTTTTAATTTTACCTTTAAATTCTTGTAAAACCAGCTGAGCCTGTGGGCTCAAGTTGAGCAGCAGGGCTAACAGCTGGGTGATATGTAACACCACAACGCTGATTAGAAACAGAGCAAAATAACAAACTAGCCTAGTACTTTGAGCTGTATAATGGTCAGGAATAGTACTGGAGATTAGAGGTGGCATTGTGGTGGGAGCAATTTGAGGGGGAAGGGATTAACTGAAAAATACTGAAGCTCATGAGCGTCAATGTGACTTGCGTTTCCAATCACATACTGGAACCAATATGTTGACAAAAGGATTAGTACCGCTTAGTAGCTTTCGAACTGAAAGTTTTTCGTGTCGAAGGCTAATAAATGTCAAGCTTTCAGCAGAAGCCAGAAACTTCGTCAAAATAAATTAATCACGTGAACAATAGACTGAATAAAACAGGGAGGAAAAAAATCTCCACAAAGCCCAGTGGGTTCTAGGACGGACTCCTCCTCCCTGCTGGGATGGTTGGTCTCAGCCAGTGGTTGAGATGCTGCCGTTAGCCTCAGTACTGGTGCTCTTGGTTGGGGGGGGGGGGGGGGGGGGCTCGGTAGCACAGTGGTTGGCACTGATGCTTCACAGCTCCAGGGTCCCAGGTTCGATTCCCAGCTTGGGTCACTGTCTGTGCGGAGTCTGCGTGGGTTTCCTCCGGATGCTCCGGTTTCCTCCCACAAGTCCCGAAAGACGTGTTCGTTAGACAATTTGGACATTCTGAATTATCATGGAATTTACAGAGCAGAAGGAGGCCATTCGGCCCATCGAGTCTGCACCTGCTCTTGGAAAGGCCAAGGTCAACTCCTCCACCCTATCCCCATAACCCAGTAACCCCACCCAACACTATGGGCAATTTTGGACACTAAGGGCAATTTATCATGGCCAATCTACCTAACCTGCACATCTTTGGACTGTGGTAGGAAACCGGAGCACCCGGAGGAAACCCACGCACACACGGGGAGGACGTGCAGACTCCGCACAGACAGTGACCCAAGCCGGAATCGAACATGGGACCCTGGAGCTGTGAAGCAATTGTGCTATCCACAATGCTACCGTGCCGCCCTAAAGTGGAATTCTCCCTCTATGTACCCGAACAGGCGCTGGAGTGTGGCGACTTGGGGATTTCCACAGTAACTTCATTACAGTTAATGTAAGCCTACTTGTGACAATAAAGATTACTATAAGTTACGTACACTTTAATTAATGCCCCTGGTATCAAGCATGAATCTAATTATAAACAGCAGACACGGAAGTCAAGATCACCGGGTGTGACATACAAAAATGGTTCTGTTTTTATATATCTCAGCTGTTTGCCCACTCAATCCACACAACCTTGGAATGAATACACTCTGCAAAGACTGTCTTTGCAATGTTAGAAATGCTGCTGGCAATTTGTGCACAGCAAGCCTTCACACACAGCCATGTGCTCATGGCCAGCTTTAAGTGTTGGTTGAGGGATAAATATTGACCAGCACATCTCTGCCCTTCCCTGTAATAGCTCCATGGGATCCCTGCAGTCTGCCTGGGAGGATAGATAGGACCTCATCTAAAATAGCGCCGTTGACTGTGCTGCACTCCCTCGGTATTGCACGGGGAGTGTTTGCCTGGATTTGGGCTCAAGTCTCTGCAGCAGAATGTCAATCCACAATCTTTGAATCAAAGGCAAGGTTCACCACTATTGCTCTTAATATCCTTAAATCAGTGCTTCTGTTGGGTGGAAGTGACTGCTCATTCTCTTAAGACTTCAATCCCGAAAAGAATGTTCCACTGTCATGTGACCAGCACATCAAAAGATATCCGGTGAAAATGTCAAATCAATTGTCAACAGCTAGGGCACTGGGTGGAGCAGTGACTCATGTGGAACAAAACCAGAAAATACCAGACAATCTCAGCAGGTTTGACAGCATCTGGTAGCAAGGAATGAGCTAAAAAAGGGCTAGGGAGAGCTAGGAGGGGGCATGAGAAGTCCTTGGCGGGTCGGATCAAGGAAAACCCCAAGGCTTTTTTACTCTTATGTGAGAAATAAAAGAATGACCAGGGTGAGGGTAGGGCCGGTCAAGGACAGTAGTGGGAACTTGTGCATGGAGTCAGAAGAAATAGGAGAGGCGTTGAATTAATACGTTTCTTCAGTGTTCACCAAGGAGAGGGGCCATGTTTTTGAGGATGAGAGTGTGATTCAGGCAGGTAGGCTGGAGGAGGTAGATGTTACGAGGGAAGATGTATTAACAATTTTGAAAAACCCGAGAGTCGACAAGTCCCCTGGGCCAGATGGGATATACCCAAGGATTCTTTGGGACACAAGGGATGAGATTGCAGAGCCTTTGGCTTTGATCTTTGGGTTCTCACTGTCCATGGGGATAGTGCCAGAGGACTGGAGAGTGGTGAATGTTGTTCCTCTGCTCAAGAAAGGGAATAGGAATGACCCTGGTAATTATAGGCCGGTTAGTCTTACTTCGGTGGTCGGTAAGTTAATGGAAAGGGTCCTGAGGGATAGGATTAATGACCATTTGGAAAGATGCAGCTTAATCCGGGATAGTCAACACGGATTCGTGAAGGGTAAGTCTTGCCTCACAAATTTGATTGAATTCTTTGAGGAGGTAACTAAGTGTGTAGATGAAGGTAGAGCAGTTGATGTTGTATACATGGATTTTAGTAAGGCGTTTGAGAAGGTTCCCCATGGTCGGCTCATGAAGAAAGTAAGGAGGTGTGGGACAGAGGGAAATTTGGCCAATTGGACAAGTAACTGGCTATCACATAGAAGACAGAGGGTGGTGGTGGATGGAAAATTTTCAGACTGGAGACCAGTTACCAGCGATGTCCCACAGGGATCAGTGCTGGGTCCTCTGCTATTTGTAATTTTTATCAATGACTTGGAGGAGGGGGCTGAAGGGTGGGTCAGTAAATTTGCTAATGACACCAAGATTGGTGGAGTAGTGGATGAGGTGGAGGGCTGTTGTAGGCTGCAGAGACATTGATAGGATACAGAGCTGGGCCGAAAAATGGCAGATGGAGTTTAACCCTGATAAGCATGAGACGATTCATTTTGGTAGGACAAATTTGAACGCGGATTACAGGGTCAACGGCAGGGTTCGGAGGAATGTGGAGGAACAGAGAGATCTTGGGGTTCATGTCCACAGATCTCTGAAGGTTGCCACTCAAGTGGATAGTGCCTTGAAGAAGGCCTATAGTGTGTTAGTGTTTATTAACAGGGGGATTGAGTTTAAGAGCCGCGGGGTTATGCTGCAACTGTACAGGTCCCTGGTGAGACCACATTTGGAGTAGTGTGCGCAGTTCTGGTCACCCCATTATAGGAAGGATGTGGAAGCATTGGAAAGGGTGCAAAGGAGATTGACCAGGGTGCTGCCTAGTTTGGAGGGTAGGTCTTATGAGGAAAGGTTGAGGGAGCTCGGGCTTTTCTCATTGGAGCGAAGGAGGATGAGAGGCAAATTAATAGAGGTTTATAAGATAATGAGGGGGTTAGATGGAGTGGACGTTGAGAGACTATTTCCTCAGGTGGACGTAGCTGTTACAATGGGGCATAACTATAAGATTCAGGGTGGGAGATATAGGAGGGATGTCCGAGGTAGGTTCATTACTCAGAGAGTGGTTAGGGTGTGGAATGGACTGCCTGCTGTGACAGTGGAGTCGGACACTTTAGGAACTTTCAGGCGGTTATTGGATAGGCACATGGAGCACACCAGAATGACAGGGAGTGGGATAGCTTGATCTTAGTTTCAGACAAAGCTCGGCACAACATCGAGGGCCGAAGGGCCTGTTCTGTGCTGTACAGTTTGATGCACGATCAATGACCACTAAAGCGAGGTTGTAGTCGAGCTGAATGTTTTAATAAACTAGATGTTTCCCCCAGCAGCTCAGGAACAGAATGAAAGCTGCTGGGGCGGCACGGGCTCTTACACCCCACCTTGCAGGGCGGAGCTACCATACAGCTTGACCAATGGGAAACATACATTATCTACCAATGGTGTCCCAGCATTACCAGGTACCGTAATCCTTCTAACACAGACTGCCACATTCACCCTCTGTTTAAAAAAAAAAGTCCGGCGGGGCTGGTGGCTTGGTATTACAACATGGTAATATGGTAGAAGTTATATCATCATAGAATTTACAGTGCAGAAGGAGGCCATTTGGCCCATCGAGTCTGCACCGGCTCTTGGAAAGAGCACTCTACCCAAGGTCAACACTTCCACCCGATCCCCATAACCCAGTAACCCCACCCAACACTAAGGGCAATTTTGGACACTAGGGGCAATTTATCATGGCCAATCCACCTAACCTGCACATCTTTGGACTGTGGGAGGAAACTGGAGCACCCGGAGGAAACCCACGCACACACGGGGAGGACGTGCAGACTCCGCACAGACAGTGACCCAAGCCGGAATCGAACCTGGGGCCCTGGAGCTGTGAAGCAATTGCGCTATCCACAATGCTACCGTGCTGTTATGGAGGTACCGTAATACCTCCGTACAGCGTTTTGTCTTATTATCGTAACTATTTACAATTTCACAATTAACTATGTGCACTTTAAAATGAAGCAATCAGTTGATCGGGGGCCCCGGTCGTCCTCTGTGATCTTCAAAGCTTTGGTGGTGTCGCCGGTGGAGGTTTGAGCGTCTTCGACTCCGGGAGCGTGGTTTTGATCTCTGTGGCAGCTTCAACACCCCTAGTCGGCGCTGGTGGGGAAGCCGATTGACCTGGGAAGGGAGCGTCTGCGGGGTGCGTCGGTGGGCGGCCTAGACGGGGCCGGCGGAAGAACTGGGAAGGGGGCGGCTGTAAGGTGCACCGGTGGGAGGGAGGGTGGGACTGGTGGCTGGGGTGTGCGTGGGGATCCGGCGGGCGGCAGGTCTCGTAGGGAGACCGTATCTTGTCGGCCGTCGGGGTAAGCCACATAGCCGTACTGGGGGTTAGCGTGGAGAAGATGGACCCTCTCGACCAGCGGGTCCGACTTGTGCGCCCGCACGTGTTTTCAGAGCAGGATGGGTCCGGAGCTGCCAGTCAGGTCGGGAGCGAGGTCCCAGAGGAGGACTTCCTGGGGAAGACAAGGCGATGTTCGTGAGGTGTTTGGTTGGTCGTCGTACACAGCAGTGACCGGATGGAGCGGAGGACATCCGGGAGGACTTCCTGCCAGCGGGAGACTGGGAGATTCCTGGATCGTAGGGCCAGTAGGACGGTCTTCCAGACCGTTCCGTTCTCCCTCTCAACCTGTCCATTACCCCGGGGGTTGTAACTGGTTGTCCTGCTTGAGGCGATGCCTTTGTTGAGCAGGAAATGACGCATTTCGTCGCTCATAAAAGAAGGACCCCCTATCACTATGTATGTAAGCAGGGAACCCGAACAGCATAAAGATGCTATGGAGGGTCTTGATGATGGTGGTTGCGGTCATGTCGGGGCAGGGGATGGCGAATGGGAACCGGGAGTATTTGGCAATCACGTTCAGGAAGTACGTGTTGCGGTCGGTGGAGGGGAGGGAGCCTTTGAAGTCCATACTGAGGCGTTCAAAGGGACGGGAAGCCTTTATCAGGTGCGCTTTCTCTGGCCTGTAGAAGTGCGGTTTGCACTCCGCGCAGATTTGGCAATTCCTGGTGGCTGTCCTGATCTACTCGATGGAGTAGGGCAGGTTGCGGGTCTTGATAAAATGGAAGAAGCGAGTGACCCCCGGGTGGCAGAGGTCCACGTGGAGGGCACGGAGGCGGTCCACTTGTGCGTTGGCACATGTGCCGCGGGACAGGGCATCAGGAGGCTCGTTTAGCTTCCTGGGAAGATGCAAGATCTCGTAGTTATAGGTGGAGAGTTTGATCCTCCACCGCAAGATCTTATAGTTTTTTTATCTTGCCCCGCTGTGCATTATCGAACATGAAGGCGACCGACCACTGGTCAGTGAGGAGAATGAATCTCCTGCCGGCCAGGTAATGCCTCCAATGTCACACAGCTTCTACTATGGCCTGGGACTCCTTTTCGACTGAGGTGTGGCGGATTTCGGAAGCATGGAGGGTACGTGAGAAGAAGGCCACGGGTCTGCCCGCTTGGTTGAGGGTGGCCGCCAGAGCTACATCGGAAGCGTCGCTCTCGACCTGGAAGGGGAGGGACTCGTCGATGGCGTGCATCGTGGCATTTGCAATGTCTGCTTTGATGCGGCTGAAGGCCTGGCGGACCTCTATCGACAGGGGGGAAAACTGTGGATTGGATCAGGGGACGGGCCTTGTCCGCGTAGTTGGGGACCCACTGGGCGTAGTAAGAAAAAAAGCCGAGGCAGCGCTTCAAGGCCTTGGAGCAGTGAGGGAGGGGAACTGCATAAGGGGGCGCATGCGTTCGGGGTCGGGGCCTATAACTCCATTCCGCACTACGTAGCCGAGGATGGCTAAGCGGTCGGTGCTAAACACGCATTTATCCTTGTTATACGTAAGGTTAAGGATCTTTGCGGTCTGGAGGAATTTTCGGAGGTTGGTGTCGTGGTCCTGCTGGTCGTGGTCGCAGATGGTGACATTATCGAGGAATGTTGCCCGTAAACCGTACCGGTCAACCATTCGGTCAATCTCGCGCTGGAAGACCGAGACCCCGTTAGTGACACCGAAGGGAACCCTTAAGAAGTGGTAGAGCCGCCCATCTGCCTCGAAGGCAGTGTATTTGCGGTCACTAGTGCGGATGGGGAGCTGGTGGTAGGCGGACTTAAGATCCACCGTGGAGAAGACCTTGTCATGCACAATCCTGTTTACCAGGTCAGATATGCGGGGGAGAGGTACGCGTCCAGCTGCGTAAACCTGTTGATGGTCTGACTGTAGTTGATGACCATCCTATGCTTCTCCCCGGTCTTTACCACCACTACATGAGCTCTCCAAGGACTGTTGTTAGCTTCAATGATTTCTTCCCTCAGTAGCCTTTGGACCTCTGACCTAATAAAGATCCGATCCTGGGCACTGTACTGTCTGCTCCTGGTGGCGATGGGTTTGAAATCCGGAATGAGGTTCGCAAACAGGGAAGGCGGATCGACCTCGAGGGTCGCGAGGCCGCCGAGAGTGAGGGGGGGTATAGGGCCGCCAAATTTGAAAGTTAGACTTTGGAGATTACACTGGAAGTCTAAACCTAGGAGTGTGGCCGCGCAGAGGTGGGGAAGGACGTAGAGCCGGTAATTTTTAAACTCCCTTTCCTGGATTGTGAGGTTTGCTACACAAAACCCCTTTATCTCTACTGAGTGGGAACCGGAGGCCAGGGAGATTTTTTGATTAACGGGGTGGAGGAGGAGAGAACAGCGCCTTACCGTGTCGGGGTGTATGAAGCTCTCCGTGCTCCCAGAGTCGATGAAGCAGGAGCTCCGTCCTTTTAAATCTAGCTTTTTAAATTGATGCACGATCATTGACCACTAAAGCGAGGTTATAGTCCAACTGAAGGCTTTAATAAGCTAGATGTTTCCCCCAGCAGCTCAGGTACAGAAAGAAGGCTGCTGGGGCGGCACGGGCTCTTATACCCCGCCTAGCAGGGCGGAGCTACCATATAGCTTGACCAATAGGAAACATACAATATCTATCAATAGTGTTCCAGCATTACCAGGTACTGTAATACCTCTACACAGACTACCACAGTAGGAAAAACAGGAATACAGAGAATTTCTTAAAGGTCGAGAGGTTGGGAAGTATTGAACGCCAAAGGGAATTGGGTGTCCTTGTTCATGAGTCACTGAAAGTTAATGTGCAGGTACAGGAAGGAATTCAGAAGACAAATGGTACGTTGGCATTTATTACAACAAGATTTGAGGACTAAAGTAAATATGTTTCAATGCAATTATACAGGGACTTGGTGAGACCACACCTAGAGTATTGTGTGCAGTTTTGGTCTGCTTCCCTGAAGAAAAGATGTACTTGCCATAGGGTAAGTGCAAGGAAGATTCACTCAATTCATTCCTGGGATGGAGAGAGTGTTCTATGAGGAAAGAATTTTTTAGCATTTAGGAAAATAGGGTGATCTCATTCAAACATCGAAAATTCTTACAGGGATGGGCAGGGTAGATGCAGGAAGCATGTCGTGAAACAAGGGACAGGGTCTCAGAATAAGGGACGGGACATTTACGACTGGAATGAGGAGGAATTTCTTCATTAGGTGTGTGGTGAATCTTTGGAATTCTCTGGCCCACTGTATAGTGGAGAGGGCTCTAAGGGCTGAATGGACCATGTCTGTTCCTATCTCTTATCTAGCAGCCTCCACCATCATACTGGTGCCAATAAGAACCAGGCAAAGTGCCTCAACGGCTACCGTCCGGTGGCCTTGCCATCTATCATTATGAAGTGCCTCGAGACGTTGGTCATGAGACACATTAACTCCCAGAATGCCTTAATCCGCTGCAATTCACATACCGCCACAACTGGTCCACAGCAGATGCCATCTCCCTAGCATTAGTTATCCCTGGAGCATCTCGACAACAAGGACTCCTACGTCAGACTCTTATTCATGGACTACAGCTCCACCTTTAACACCATTATACCAGCCAAGCTCATATCAAAACCTAGACTTGGCTCCTCCCTCTGCAGCTACATTCTCAACTTTCTGACCCATAGACCCCAATCAGTAAGGATAAGCAACAACTACTCCTCCACAATAGTCTTGAGTATGTGCCCCGCAAGGCTGTGTGCTTCGCCTTCTACTATACTCCTTATAGACACATGATTGTGGGGCAAAATTTGGCTCCAACTCCATCTACAAGTTTGCTGATGACACGACCGTAGTGGGTCGGATCGCGAACAATGATGCGTCAGAGTACAAGAGGGAGATAGAGAACCTAGTCGCGTGGTGCAATGACAATAATCTCTCCCTCAACGTCAGCAAAACTATGAGCTGGTCACTGACTTCAGGAAGCGAAGTATCATACACACCCCTGTCAGCCTCAATGCTGCTGAGGAGATGGTTGACAGCTTCAAATTCCTAGGTGTGCACATTACCATCAATCTGGCCTAGTCCACGCACATCGATGCTATGACCTAGAAAGCCTAACAGCGCCGATACTTTCTCAGGAAACTAAAGAAATTCGGCATGTCTACATTGACTCTTACCAATTTGTACAGCTGCACCACAGAAAGCATCCTATCTGGCTGCATCACAGCCTGGTATGGCAACTGCTCGGTCCAGGACCGCAAGAAACTGCAGAGAGTCGTGAACACCGCACAGTCCATCAAACAAACCTGCCTCCCATCCATTGACTCTGTCTACACCTCCCACTGCCTGGGGAAAGCGGGCAGCATAATCAAAGCCCCTTCCACCCGGGTTATTCTCTCTTCCAACCTCTTCCATCGGACAGGAGTCTGAGAACACACACGATTAGACTGAAAAACAGCTTCCTCCCCGCTGTTACCAGACCCCTGAATGACCCTCTTATAGGCTGAACTGATCTCTCCACAGATCTTCTCTACTGAATAGTACTACACTTTGTATGCTTCACCCGATGTCTGCCTCTGTGTATTTATCGTATGTCCTATGCTTTTTTTTCATGTATGGAACGATCTGTCTGGACTGTATGCAGAACAATATGTTTCACGGTACCTCGGTACACGTGACAATAATTCCCACCCAGTGCCCTTGCAAACTGTGCGACCCAGCTCACAACAACCTGCTGCGTCAAAAGAAATCTCAACTCATCCTCCAGTGCTTTTGCCAATTATCTTAAGCCCTTGTCCTCTTGTGTATCAACCCTTGTGTATACTATACCTTGGGGTTAGTCCAAGAGCAGAATTATCCTGACTGGCAGTGTTTCCTTGTACATCTAGAAAAGCAGATCAACTAGTCTTAAACCAGAACTTGTGTGATCTTGTGGTGGACAAAACGAAAACTGTGTTTGTCTACATAACAAAAGTCTAACATAGACTTCAAACGTAATTTGTCGTGTCCGAGACATAGAATAGGCAGCACTGTAGCACAAGTGGATAGTACTGTGGCTTCACAGCGCCAGGGTCCCAGGTTCGATTCCCCACTGGGTCACTGTCTGTGCGGAGTCTGCATGTTCTCCCCGTGTCTCCGGGTTGCTCCGGGTGCTTCCCACAAGACGAGAAAGACGTGCTTGTTAGGTGCAGGTCAGGTGCATTGGCCATCCTAAATTGCCCTTAGGTTACGTGGGGTGACTGAGTTACAGGGATAGGGTGGAGGTGTGGGCTCGGGTGGGGTGCTCTTTCCAAGGGCCGGTGCAGACTCGATGGGCCAAGTGGCCTCCTTCTGCTATGTAAATTCTATGATTCTATGAACACAGGAGGGCAACTGAAGACTCTGTCATATTGGGGATGGTCATCTCCTTGAGCAAGTAGACAAAATTAGGAGTAATGCCCACACCCCCACCACTTTACAAAGCAGCCTCACCAATCTGCCCAGATCGCAGTCACAGCGTACTGCAGTGCTAATAATCCAGTTTGTTCGGCACCCATAGTGGATCCCGGGCACCCAGGGTGGGTCCCGGGCACCCGGGGTGGGTCCCGGGCACCCGGGGTGGATCCCGGGCACCCGGGGTGGATCCCGGGCACCCGGGGTGGGTCCCGGGCACCCGGGGTGGGTCCCGGGCACCCGGGGTGGGTCCCGGGCACCCAGGGTGGGTCCCGGGCACCCGGGGTGGATCCCGAGCACCCAGGGTGGATCCCGAGCACCCAGGGTGGATCCCGAGCACCCAGGGTGGATCCCGGGCACCCAGGGTGGATCCCGGGCACCCAGGGTGGATCCCGGGCACCCAGGATGGATCCCGGGTACCCAGGGTGGATCCCGAGCACCCAGGGTGGGTCCCGGGCACCCAGTGTGGGTCCCAGGCACCCGGGGTGGATCCCGGGCACCCAGGGTGGATCCCGGGCACCCAGGGTGGATCCCGGGCACCCAGGGTGGATCCCGGGCACCCAGGATGGATCCCGGGCACCCAGGATGGATCCCGGGCACCCAGGATGGATCCCGGGCACCCAGGGTGGGTCCCGAGCACCCAGGGTGGGTCCCAGGCACCCAGGGTGGGTCCCGGGCACCCAGGATGGATCCCGGGCACCCAGGGTGGATCCCGAGCACCCAGGGTGGGTCCCGGGCACCCAGGGTGGGTCCCGGGCACCCAGGGTGGGTCCCAGGCACCCAGGGTGGGTCCCGGGCACCCAGGGTGGATCCCGGGCACCCAGGGTGGATCCCGGGCACCCAGGATGGATCCCGGGCACCCAGGATGGATCCCGGGTACCCAGGGTGGGTCCCGGATCCTGAGCAAAGGATTGGGATATCTGGCAGATTATTAATAAAGCAATAACATTCCAGGCACTAGTCATTAAACGTCATCACTAGTGGTTAGTTACTAGTTAGTGTAACTAATAGTTGCCATCACCCTACGTTAACCTTGTTGTATAATCTGTGTAACCAATGCGGGTAACCAGGATAATCTGTGCTAGTTAGCGTCACCAATCTACTAACTAGTGACCAGGAGAGGGGCGGCTCCCCGGCCGGAGCGCCGGCTCCCCCGATCCCCGGCTCGGGCCCCGCTGCCCCCGGGGTGGGCCTCCCGCCGCGCCCGGGGCCTCCCGCCGCGCCCGGGGCCTCCCGCCGCCCCCGGGGCCTACCTTTCTCTCTCCCTCCGCCGCCGCCGCCGAGGCCGCTCTCCACAACAGGGTCGACGGCAGCTCCACGGCACCTCAGCCAATCACCGCTCTCCGTGTCTCGGAGCCAATCACCGCCCACTCCTCCCAGCGCCCCGCCAATCAGAGCCCGCACACCCGCCCAGAGCCAATCACAATCGGGTCCTCCCAATCCCTAATCCAATCGGCGCTCACCTGTCCGTGCGCCAATCACGCTCTCCCTGTCCCTAAGCCAATCAGAACCTCTGTCATTCGCCCCGCCCTTCCTGACTCTCTGGCGATTGAGGAGCAGCAACAAATGTTGCCGCTGGAACCAGAACATAGATAGAACATAGAACATAGATAGAACATAGAACATAGATAGAACATACATAGAACATAGATTATAACATAGAACATACATAGAACATAGATAGAACATACATAGAACATAGATAGAACATAGAACATAGATAGAACATAAAACATAGATAGAACATACACAGAACATAGATAGAACATAGAACACAGATAGAACATAGATAGAACATAGAACATAGATAGAACATACATACAACATAGATAGAACATAGAACACAGATAGAACATAGATAGAACATAAAACATAGATAGAACATACATAGAACATAGATAGAACATAGAACTTAGATAGAACATAGGACATAGATAGAACATACACAGAACATAGAACACAGATAGAACATAGATAGAACATAAAACATAGATAGAACATAGATAGAACATAGATAGAACATAGAACATTACAGCGCAGTACAGGCCCTTCGGCCCTCGATGTTGCGCCAACCTGGGAAACCGCTCTAAAGCCCATCTACACTATTCCCTTATCGTCCATATGTCTATCCAATGACTATTTGAATGTCCTTAGTGTTGGCGAGTCCACTACTGTTGCAGGCAGTACCAACCGAGAGAATACCCTTCGTCGTCCAGTACTTCCCCGGAGCGGAGAAACTACGTCATCTTCTTCACAGCCTTCAACACATCATTGATGAAGACGAGCACCTTGCCAAGGTCATCCCCACACCCCCACTACTTGCCTTCAAACAACCGCACAACCTCAAACAAACCATTGTTTGCAGCAAACTACCCAGTCTTCAGAACAGTGACCACGACACCACACAACCCTGTCATGGCAATCTCTGCAAGACGTGCCAGGTCATCGACATGGATACCACCATTACACGTGAGAACACCACCCACCAGGTACGCGGTACATACTCGTGCGACTCGGCCAACGTTGTCTACCTCATATGCTGCAGCCAAGGATGTCCTGAAGCGTGGTACATTGGCGAGACCATGCAGACGCTGCGACAACGCATGAACGGACATCGCGCAACAATTACCAGGCAGGAATGTTCCCTTCCAGTTGGGGAACACTTCAGCAGTCAAGGGCATTCAGCCTCTGATCTCCGGGTAAGCGTTCTCCAAGGCGGCCTTCAGGACGCGCGACAACACAGAATCGCCGAGCAGAAACTTATAGCCAAGTTCCGCACACATGAGTGCGGCCTCAACCGGGACCTGGGATTCATGTCACATTACATTCATCCCCCACCATCTGGCCTGCGAAATCCTACCAACTGTCCTGGCTTGACACAATTCACACCTCTTTAACCTGGGGTTACCCCTCTCCCTGGATCTGTAAAGATTTAATCACCTGCTAATGCTCGCATTCCAAGCATTGTTTGGCATCTTTGAATCTGTCTATATATATATTTCTGGAACAGACCTCTTCATTCACCTGAGGAAGGAGCAGCGCTCCGAAAGCTAGTGACATCTAAACAAACCTGTTGGACTTTAACCTGGTGTTGTAAGACTTCGTACTGTGCTCACCCCAGTCCAACGCCAGCATCTCCACATCGTTGCAGGCAGGGCATTCCACACCCTTACTACTCTCTGAGTAAAGAACCTACCTCTGACATCTGTCCTATATCTATCTCCCCTCAATTTAAAGCTATGTCCCCTCATGCTAGACATCACCATCCGAGGAAAAAGGCTCTCACTTTTATTGTTACCTTTTATTGGTAGAGGGATTGAGTTTCGGAGCCATGAGGTCATGTTGCAGCTGTACAAAACTCTGGTGCGGCCGCATTTGGAGTATTGCGTGCAATTCTGGTCACCGCATTATAGGAAGGGTGTGGAAGCATCGGAAAGGGTGCAGAGGAGATTTACCAGGATGTTGCCTGGTATAGAGGGAAGATCTTATGAGGAAAGGCTGAGGGACTTGAGGCTGTTTTCGTTAGAGAGAAGAAGGTGAAGAGGTGACTTAATTGAGGCATACAAGATGATCAGAGGATTGGATAGGGTGGACAGTGAGAGCCTTTTTCCTCGGATGGTGATGTCTAACACGAGGGACATACCTTTAAATTGAGGGGAGATAGATAGAGGACAGATGTCAGAGGTAGGTTCTTTACTCAGAGAGTAGTAAGGGTGTGGAATACCCTGCCTGCAACAGTAGTGGACTCGCCAACACTAAGGGCATTCAAATGGTCATTGGATAGACATATGGACAATAAGGGAATAGTGTAGATGGGCTTTAGAGTGGTTTCACAGGTCGGCGCAACATCGAGGGCCGAAGGGCCTGTACTGCGCTGTTATGTTCTATGTTCTATGTTCTAAACACTTTACTGAAATCCATATACACCACATCAACTGCTTTACCCTCGTCCACCTGTTTGGTCACCTTCTCAAAGAACTCAATAAGCTTTGTGAGGCAAGACCTACCCTTCACAAAACCGTGTTGACTATCTCTAATCAAATTATTCCTTTCCAGATGATTATACATCCTATCTCTTATAAACCTTTCCAGACACCAGTGTCTGAAACCAGACACTGACCCAGACCCTCCCCAACCCAGACACTGACCCAGACCCTCCCCAACCCAGACCCTCCCCAACCCAGACACTGACCCAGACACCCCCAACCCAGACACTGACCCAGACCCCCCCAACCAGACACTGACCCAGACCCTCCAACCCAGACACTGACCCAGATCCCCCCCAAACCCAGACTCTGACCCAGACCCCCCTCCACCCAGACCCTGACCCAGACCCCCCTCCACCCAGACACTGACCCAGACCCCCTCCACCCAGACACTGACCCAGACCCCCCCAACCCAGACACTGACCCAGACCCCCCCCCAACCCAGACACTGACCCAGACCCTCCCCAACCCAGACACTGACCCAGACCCTCCCCAACCCAGACCCTCCCCAACCCAGACACTGACCCAGACACCCCCAACCCAGACACTGACCCAGACCCCCCAACCAGACACTGACCCAGACCCCCCAACCCAGACACTGACCCAGATCCCCCCCAAACCCAGACACTGACCCAGACCCCCCTCCACCCAGACCCTGACCCAGACCCCCCTCCACCCAGACACTGACCCAGACCCCCTCCACCCAGACACTGACCCAGACCCCCCCAACCCAGACACTGACCCAGACCCCCCCCAACCCAGACACTGACCCAGACCATCCCCAACCCAGACACTGACCCAGACCCCCCCCAACCCAGACACTGACCCAGACCCCCCCAACCCAGACACTGACCCAGATCCCCCCAACCCAGACACTGACCCAGACCCTCCCCAACCCAGACACTGACCCAGACCCCCCTCCACCCAGACTCTGACCCAGACCCCCTCCACCCAGACACTGACCCAGACCCCCCCACTCAGACATTGACCAAGACCCCCTCCTCCCAGACACTGACCCAGACCCCCCCAACCCAGACACTGACCCAGACCCCCCCCAACCCTGACACTGACCAGACCCCCCCAACCCAGACACTGACCCAGACCCCCTCCACCCAGACACTGACCCAGACCCCCCCACTCAGACATTGACCAAGACCCCCTCCTCCCAGACACTGACCCAGACCCCCCCACCTAGCCACTGACCCAGACACTGACCCAGACGACCCCCCCACTCAGACATTGACCCAGATCCCCTCCACCGACACTGACCCAGACCCCCCCAACCAGACACTGACCCAACCCCCTGACACAGACCCACCCCCCCCAACCACTGATCCACCCCCAACCCAGACACCCTCCACCCAGACCTCCCAAGGTGCCACCAGACACTAACCCATACACTGACCCAACCCCCAGGCACTGACGAACCCCCTCAAACACTGACCCCCCCCCCGCATCACCCAGACATTGGCTCAATTGCCCCCACCCAGACACATCCAACACCCAGACACTGACCCCCCAGACACTGACCCCCAGACACTGACCCCCAGACACTGACCCCCAGACACTGGCCCCAGACACTGACCCCCAGACACTGACCCTCAGACACTGACCCCCAGACACTGACAGCCCAGACACTGACCCCCAGGCACTGACACCCCCAGACACTGACGCCCCCAGACTCTGACCCCCCCAGACACTGACCCCCCAGACATTGACGCGCCCAGACACTGACGCCCCGAGACACTGACCCCCCTCAGACACTTGCAGCCCAGACACTGACGCCCCCAGACTCTGATCCCCCCAGACACTGACCCCCCAAGACACTGACGCCCCCAGACTCTGACCCACCAGGCACTGACGCCCCTAGACTCTGACCCCTCCAGACACTGACCCCCCAGACACTGACGCCCCCAGACACTGACCCCCCCAACACTGACTCCCCCAGACACTGACCCCCCTCAGACAATGACAGCCCAGACACTGACCTCCCAGACACTGACCCCCCAGACACTGACCCCCCCAACACTGACTCCCCCAGACACTGACCCCCCCAGACACTGACGCCCCCAGACTCTGACCCCTCCAGACACTGACCCCCCAGACACTGACGCCCCCAGACTCTGACCCTCCCAGACTCTAGCCCCTCAGACACTGACCCCCCAAACACTGACCCCACCAGACACTAACCCCCCCAGACACTGACCCCCACGACACTGACTCCCCCAGACACTGACCCCTCAAGACACTGACCCCCCTCAGACACTGACAGCCCAGACACTGACCACCCAAACACTGACCCCCCAGACACTGACCCCCTAGACACTGACCCTCCCAGACACTGACCCCCCCAGGCACTGACCCCCCTCAGACACTGACCCCCCCAAACACTGACCCCCCCAGACACTGACCCCCCCAGGCACTGACCCCCCTCAGACACTGACACCCCAGACACTGACCCCCCCAGACACTGACACCCGCAGAGACTGACCCCCCCAGACACTGACCCCCCCAGATACTGACCCCACCGACACTGACCCCCCTCAGACACTGACCCCCCAGACACTGACGCCCCCAGACACTGACTCTCCAGACACTGACTCCCCCAGACACTGACCCCCAGACACTGATCCCCAGACACTGACCCCCCTCAGACACTGACCCCACCAGCTACTGACCCGCACAACACTGACCCCCCTCAGACATTGAACCCCCCCAGACACTGACTCCCCCAGACACTGACTCCCCCAAATACTGACTCCCCCAGACACTGACCCCCCCAGACACTGACGCCCCCAGACTCTGACCCTCCCAGACACTGACCCCCCAAGACACTGACCCCCCTCAGACACTGACCCCCCAGACACTGACCCCCGAGACACTGACCCCCCCAACACTGACCCCCCGACACTGATGCCCCCAGACTCTGACCCCCCAGACACTGACCCCCCCAGACACTGATCCCCAGACACTGACGCCCCCAGACTCTGACCCTCCCAGACACTGACCCCCCTAGACACTGACCCCCCAGACACTGACCCCCCCAACACTGACTCCCCCAGACACTGACCCCCTCAGACAATGACAGCCCAGACACTGACACCCCCAGACACTGACCCCCCAGACGCTGACGCCCCCAGACTCTGACCCTCCCAGACTCTGACCCCCCCCAGACACTGACCCTCCAGACACTGACCCCCCCAGACACTGACCCCCGAGACACTGACCCCCCCAACACTGACTCCCCCAGACACTGACCCCCCTCAGACAATGACAGCCCAGACACTGACACCCCCAGACACTGACCCCCCAGACGCCGATCCCCCCCAGACACTGACCCCCCCGGACACTGACCCCCCCCCCAGACACTAACCCCCCTCAGACACTGACCCCCCCAGACACTGACCCCCCAAGACACTGACCCCCCCAGAGACTGACCCCCCCAGACACTGACCACCCCAGATACTGACCCGCCCCGACACTAACCCCCCTCAGACACTGACACCCCCAGACACTGACCCCCCCGACACTGACCCCCCTCAGACACTGACCCCCCTCAGACATTGACCCCCCCCAGACACTGACTCCCCCAGACACTGACTCCACCAGATACTGACTCCCCCAGAAACTGACCCCCCCCCCAGACACTGACCCCGAGACACTGACCCCCAGACACTGACCCACAGACACTGATATCCAGACACTGACCCCCAGACACTGACCCCCAGGCACTGACCCCCCCAGACACTGACCCCCCCAGACACTGACCCCCAGACACTGACCCCCAGATACTGACCCCCAGGCACTGACCCCCAGACACTGACCCCCAGACACTGATGCCCAGACACTGACCCCCAGACACTGATGCCCAGACACTGACCTCCAGACACTGACCCCATAGACACTGACCCCCAGACACTGACCCCCAGACACGGACCCCCAGACACTGACAGCCCAGACACTGACACCCCCAGACACTGACCCCCCAGACGCTGACGCCCCCAGACTCTGACCCTCCCAGACACTGACCCCCCCAGACACTGACCCCCCAGACACTGACCCCCCCCAGACACTGACCCCCGAGACACTGACCCTCCTCAGACAATGACAGCCCAGACACTGACCCCCCAGACGCTGACCCCCCCAGACATTGACCGCCCCGGACACTGACCCCCCTCAGACACTGACACCCCCCCAGACACTGACCCCCCAAGACACTGACCCCCCCAGAGACTGACCCCCCCCAGACACTGACCACCCCAGATACTGATCCCCCGACACTAACCCTCCTCAGACACTGACCCCCAGACACTGACCCCCCAGACACTGACCCCCCTCAGACACTGGCCCCCCAGAAACTGACCCCCCAGACACTGACCCCCCTCAGACACTGGCCCCCCCAGAAACTGACGCCCCCGACACTGACCCCCCTCAGACACTGACCCCCCTCAGACATTGACCCCCCCAGACACTGACTCCCCCAGACACTGACTCCACCAGATACTGACTCCCCCAGACACTGAGCCCCCCCCAGACACTGACCCCGAGACACTGACCCCCAGACACTGACCCACAGACACTGATATCCAGACACTGACCCCCAGACACTGACCCCCAGGCACTGACCCCCCCAGACACTGACAGCCCAGACACTGAGCGCAAGACACTGACCCCCAGACACTGACCCCCAGACACTGACCCCCAGACACTGACCCCCCCAGACACTGACCCCCCAAACACTGACCCCCCCAGACACTGACCCCCCCAGGCACTGACCCCCCTCAGACACTGACACCCCAGGCACTGACCCCCCCAGACACTGACACCCGCAGATACTGACCCCACCGACACTGACCCCCCTCAGACACTGACCCCCCAGACACTGACGCCCCCAGACACTGACTCTCCAGACACTGACTCCCCCAGACACTGACCCCCAGACACTGATCCCCAGACACTGACCCCCCTCAGACACTGACCCCACCAGATACTGACCCGCACAACACTGACCCCCCTCAGACATTGAACCCCCCCAGACACTGACTCCCCCAGACACTGACTCCCCCAAATACTGACTCCCCCAGACACTGACCCCCCCAGACACTGACGCCCCCAGACTCTGACCCTCCCAGACACTGACCCCCCAAGACACTGACCCCCCTCAGACACTGACCCCCCCAGACACTGACCCCTGAGACACTGACCCCCCCAACACTGACCCCCCGACACTGATGCCCCCAGACTCTGACCCCCCAGACACTGACCCCCCCAGACACTGACGTCCACAGACTCTAACCCCCCCAGACACTGATCCCCAGACACTGACGCCCCCAGACTCTGACCCTCCCAGACACTGACCCCCCTAGACACTGACCCCCCAGACACTGACCCCCCCAACACTGACTCCCCCAGACACTGACCCCCCCAACACTGACTCCCCCAGACACTGACCCCCCTCAGACAATGACAGCCCAGACACTGACCCCCCAGACACTGACCCCCCAGACACTGACCCCCCCAACACTGACTACCCCAGACACTGACCCCCCCAACACTGACTCCCCCAGACACTGACCCCCCCAACACTGACTCCCCCAGACACTGACCCCCAGACACTGACAGCCCAGACACTGACGCCCCCTGACTCTGACCCTCCCAGACTCTGACCCCGCCAGTCACTGACCCTCCAGACACTGACCCCCCCAGACACTGACCCCCGAGACACTGACCCCCCCAACACTGACTCCCCCAGACACTGACCCCCCTCAGACAATGACAGCCCAGACACTGACACCCCCAGACACTGACCCCCCAGACGCCGATCCCCCCCAGACACTGACCCCCCCGGACACTGACCCCCCCCAGACACTAACCCCCCTCAGACACTGACCCCCCCAGACACTGACCCCCCAAGACACTGACCCCCCCCAGAGACTGACCCCCCCAGACACTGACCACCCCAGATACTGACCCGCCCCGACACTAACCCCCCTCAGACACTGACACCCCCAGACACTGACTCCCCCAGACACTGACTACCCAGACACTGACCCCCAGACACTGACCCCCCTCAGACACTGGCCCCCCCAGAAACTGACCCCCCCGACACTGACCCCCCTCAGACACTGACCCCCCTCAGACATTGACCCCCCCCAGACACTGACTCCCCCAGACACTGACTCCACCAGATACTGACTCCCCCAGACACTGACACCCCCCAGACACTGACCCCGAGACACTGACCCCCAGACACTGACCCACAGACACTGATATCCAGACACTGACCCCCAGACACTGACCCCCAGGCACTGACCCCCCAGGCACTGACCCCCCCAGACACTGGCCCCCAGACACTGACCCCCAGATACTGACCCCCAGGCACTGACCCCCAGACACTGACCCCCAGACACTGATGCCCAGACACTGACCCCCAGACACTGACGCCCAGACACTGACCTCCAGACACTGACCCCATAGACACTGACCCCCAGACACTGACCCCCAGACACTGACCCCCAGACACTGACAGCCCAGACACTGACACCCCCAGACACTGACCCCCCAGACGCTGACGCCCCCAGACTCTGACCCTCCCAGACACTGACCCCCCCAGACACTGACCCCCCCCAGACACTGACCCCCCCCAGACACTGACCCCCGAGACACTGACCCCCCCAACACTGACTCCCCCAGACACTGACCCCCCTCAGACAATGACAGCCCAGACACTGACACCCCCAGACACTGACCCCCCCAGACGCTGACCCCCCCAGACATTGACCGCCCCGGACACTGACCCCCCTCAGACACTGACCCCCCCAGACACTGACCCCACAAGACACTGACCACCCCAGATACTGATCCCCCCGACACTAACCCTCCCCAGACACTGACACCCCCAGACACTGACCCCCAGACACTGACCCCCAGACACTGACCCCCCTCAGACACTGGCCCCCCAGAAACTGACCCCCCCGACACTGACCCCCCTCAGACACTGACCCCCCTCAGACATTGACCCCCCCAGACACTGACTCCCCCAGACACTGACTCCACCAGATACTGACTCCCCCAGACACTGAGCCCCCCCCAGACACTGACCCCGAGACACTGACCCCCAGACACTGACCCACAGACACTGATATCCAGACACTGACCCCCAGACACTGACCCCCAGGCACTGACCCCCCCAGACACTGACAGCCCAGACACTGAGCGCAAGACACTGACCCCCAGACACTGACCCCCAGACACTGACCCCCAGACACTGACCCCCAGACACTGACCCCCCCAGACACTGACCCCCCAAACACTGACCCCCCCAGACACTGACCCCCCCCCAGGCACTGACCCCCCTCAGACACTGACACCCCAGGCACTGACCCCCCCAGACACTGACACCCGCAGATACTGACCCCACCGACACTGACCCCCCTCAGACACTGACCCCCCAGACACTGACGCCCCCAGACACTGACTCTCCAGACACTGACTCCCCCAGACACTGACCCCCAGACACTGATCCCCAGACACTGACCCCCCTCAGACACTGACCCCACCAGATACTGACCCGCACAACACTGACCCCCCTCAGACATTGAACCCCCCCAGACACTGACTCCCCCAGACACTGACTCCCCCAAATACTGACTCCCCCAGACACTGACCCCCCCAGACACTGACGCCCCCAGACTCTGACCCTCCCAGACACTGACCCCCAAGACACTGACCCCCCTCAGACACTGACCCCCCCAGACACTGACCCCTGAGACACTGACCCCCCCAACACTGACCCCCCGACACTGATGCCCCCAGACTCTGACCCCCCAGACACTGACCCCCCCAGACACTGACGTCCACAGACTCTAACCCCCCCAGACACTGATCCCCAGACACTGACGCCCCCAGACTCTGACCCTCCCAGACACTGACCCCCCTAGACACTGACCCCCCAGACACTGACCCCCCCAACACTGACTCCCCCAGACACTGACCCCCCCAACACTGACTCCCCCAGACACTGACCCCCCTCAGACAATGACAGCCCAGACACTGACCCCCCAGACACTGACCCCCCAGACACTGACCCCCCCAACACTGACTCCCCCAGACACTGACCCCCCCAACACTGACTCCCCCAGACACTGACCCCCAGACACTGACAGCCCAGACACTGACGCCCCCTGACTCTGACCCTCCCAGACTCTGACCCCGCCAGTCACTGACCCTCCAGACACTGACCCCACCAGACACTGACCCCCGAGACACTGACCCCCCCAACACTGACTCCCCCAGACACTGACCCCCCTCAGACAATGACAGCCCAGACACTGACACCCCCAGACACTGACCCCCCAGACGCCGATCCCCCCCAGACACTGACCCCCCCGGACACTGACCCCCCCCAGACACTAACCCCCCTCAGACACTGACCCCCCCAGACACTGACCCCCCAAGACACTGACCCCCCCAGAGACTGACCCCCCCAGACACTGACCACCCCAGATACTGACCCGCCCCGACACTAACCCCCCTCAGACACTGACACCCCCAGACACTGACTCCCCCAGACACTGACTACCCAGACACTGACCCCCAGACACTGACCCCCCTCAGACACTGGCCCCCCCAGAAACTGACCCCCCCGACACTGACCCCCCTCAGACACTGACCCCCCTCAGACATTGACCCCCCCCAGACACTGACTCCCCCAGACACTGACTCCACCAGATACTGACTCCCCCAGACACTGACCCCCCCCAGACACTGACCCCGAGACACTGACCCCCAGACACTGACCCACAGACACTGATATCCAGACACTGACCCCCAGACACTGACCCCCAGGCACTGACCCCCCAGGCACTGACCCCCCCAGACACTGGCCCCCAGACACTGACCCCCAGATACTGACCCCCAGGCACTGACCCCCAGACACTGACCCCCAGACACTGATGCCCAGACACTGACCCCCAGACACTGACGCCCAGACACTGACCTCCAGACACTGACCCCATAGACACTGACCCCCAGACACTGACCCCCAGACACTGACCCCCAGACACTGACAGCCCAGACACTGACACCCCCAGACACTGACCCCCCAGACGCTGACGCCCCCAGACTCTGACCCTCCCAGACACTGACCCCCCCAGACACTGACCCCCCCAGACACTGACCCCCCCCCAGACACTGACCCCCGAGACACTGACCCCCCCAACACTGACTCCCCCAGACACTGACCCCCCTCAGACAATGACAGCCCAGACACTGACACCCCCAGACACTGACCCCCCAGACGCTGACCCCCCCAGACATTGACCGCCCCGGACACTGACCCCCCTCAGACACTGACCCCCCCAGACACTGACCCCACAAGACACTGACCACCCCAGATACTGATCCCCCCGACACTAACCCTCCCCAGACACTGACACCCCCAGACACTGACCCCCAGACACTGACCCCCAGACACTGACCCCCCTCAGACACTGGCCCCCCAGAAACTGACCCCCCCGACACTGACCCCCCTCAGACACTGACCCCCCTCAGACATTGACCCCCCCAGACACTGACTCCCCCAGACATTGACTCCACCAGATACTGACTCCCCCAGACACTGACCCCCCCCCAGACACTGACCCCGAGACACTGACTCCCAGACACTGACCCACAGACACTGATATCCAGACACTGACCCCCAGACACTGACCCCCAGGCACTGACCCCCCCAGACACTGACCCCCCCAGACACTGACCCCCAGACACTGACAGCCCAGACACTGAGCGCAAGACACTGACCCCCAGACACTGACCCCCCCAGACACTGACCCCCAGATACTGACCCCCAGGCACTGACCCCCAGACACTGACCCCCAGACACTGATGCCCAGACACTGACCCCCAGACACTGACGCCCAGATACTGACGCCCAGACACTGACCCCCAGACACTGACAGCCCAGACACTGACCCCCAGACACTCACCCCCAGACACTGACCCTCAGACACTGACCCCCAGACACTGACCCCCAGACACTGACGCCCAGACACTGACAGCCCAGACACTGACCCCCAGACACTGACCCCCAGACACTGACCCTCAGACACTGACCCCCAGACACTGACAGCCCAGACACTGACCCCCAGACACTGACCCTCAGACACTGACCCCCAGACACTGACAGCCCAGACACTGACCCCCAGACACTGACCCCCAGACACTCACCCCCAGACACTGACCCTCAGACACTGACCCCCAGACACTGACGCCCAGACACTGACCCTCAGACACTGACCCCCAGACACTGACAGCCCAGACACTGACCCCCAGACACTGACAGCCCAGACACTGACCCTCAGACACTGACCCCCAGGCACTGACCCCCAGACACTGACCCCCAGACACTGACCCTCAGACACTGACCCCCAGACACTGACCCCCAGACACTGACCCCCAGACACTGACCCCCAGACACTGACGCCCAGACACTGACAGCCCAGACACTGACCAAAGACACTGACCCCCAGGCACTGACCCCCAGACACTGACCCCCAGACACTGACCCCCAGACACTGATCCCCAGATGCTGACCCCCGCCCCCCCCCCAGACACTGACCCCCAGACACTGACCCTCCCACATACTCTTTAAATAATCTTTATTATCACAAGCGTTATGGGCCAGGGTTTAGAGAACCCCAAAGTGTATCATGGAGTTCACCTGACCCACAACTTTTACTAGATTGTGGTATGGGGAGCACACGGCCCACTCTACAGGTGTGGTACAGCAGAAATGGGAAAGTATTTTTTAAAGCAAAACAATGTTTATTCTAAGAACTCAAGTTAACCTTTTTTAAACATACAGTGAACATTTTAGCAACCATCAATTCAAATACAACCGCCAAAGAATACAACACTAAGTCATCCTGAATAAATTCCACAACAACATTCAGAAGATAAAAGACCCTTTTAACACAAGATCAGGTTTAAATTTACTATTGAGAACAGTTACCACTTTGAAATCAGCAAATGGACACTCATAAGCTTGCCGAGATTCACACACATCCTGCTGTGATTGCAGCTTCTCCAAAACTAAAATAAAACCAAACCCACACTGCACCAAAAAGCCTAAAGCGAAAGTAAAAAGCTGACAGGTAGCCCAGCTCCACCCACTCTCTGACACCACTGCAATAATAAACACCCATTTCTTAAAGGTACTCTCACTACAGATATTTATATACACACCCATTTATAAACACCCATTTCTTAAAGGTACTCTCATATGACACCTCCCCCCAAGAAAAAAAAATAAACCATCAACTTCAAGATGGCTTCATTTTTCACCTTTTCACTATCCTTTAAGAAATGCACCACTGCAAATATACATTTTCGTTTAATAGAAAAACAACACATGCAAACAGGTATAATAATATATTCCATTTTTATTCTTCTTCCTCCAACTGGAATCCTTCTCGATTGACAGTCTCTTTGAACAAGAAGGTCTCTGCAAGATCCGTCCATTTCTCTACGCCTCGGCATTTCTCTTTAAAGTCAGATACTTTAGTTCAATCTGATCACAGAGTCCCTTGCAATTCTCCAACACAGGAGCATTGGTGATCACAGGTTTCAGGCAGTCAAATGCCTGTTGAAATTCCGCTGTCCACTGAAATTCTTGACGTTTCTTCAGCAAGTCCATCAGTGGAGCAATCACGCTACAAAATGTTTTTCACAAATGTTCAATCAAATCCACTCATTCCAGGAAATCGCATTATTTCCCTTCGTTTTGAGGGTCTCGGTAACTCCTCAATAACTGTTGGTTTCACATCCCGTGTGACCTTTCGACCCTGTCCAATTGTATGGCCAAGGAAAGTGACTTGGGCTTTTCCAAATTCACTTTTGGCTAGGTTTATCACCAAACCCGCCTCCTGAAGTCGACCGAATAACCCCATCAGATGTTTTAAATGTTTGGCTGACAATTACCAGATCGCCAATGTATACCGCACAATTGGGTAATCCTGAAACAACTTTGTTAGTTAACCGTTGAAATGTTGCTGGGGCGTTTTTCATGCCAAATGGCATAACTTTGAATTGGTATATACCATCTGGAGTCACAAAAGCTGAAATCTCCTTTGCCCTTTTGGATAAAGGTACCAGCCAGTAACCTTTAAGTAAATCCAGTTTGGAAATAAACACTGATTGTCCCACTTTCTCAATGCAATCCTCCAAACATGGGATAGGATAAGAGTCCGTTCTTGTAACTGCATTAACCTTTCTATGGCCCACACACAAACTTTGCATATCATCTGGTTTAGGTACCATCACTATGGGTGAGCTCCATTGGCTGCAACCCAGTTCAACTATGCCATTTTGAAGCATACTCTCAATCTCTTTGTTAACCTGTGCCAATTTTAAAGGATTATTTCTATATGGATGTTGTTTGATTGGAACAGCATTTCCCACATCTACATCATGTATAGCCATTTTAGTACTTCCCAATTTATCTCTACAAACTTGTCCATGTGATATCAATAACTCTTTCAGGTCAGTTCGTTTTTCCTCTGGAAGGTAACTCAGCAATTTATCACAATTTTTAAGAACATCCTCATTTTCCAATTTAATTTGAGGTATGTCAAATTCACAGTCATCTGGATTTGGTTCGTCCCTTTGAGTTAGAATCATTAAAACCTCCTTTTTCTCTCCTTCCCTTTCAAAGTACCTTTTAAGCATATTCACATGACACACTCTGTGAGTCTTCCTTCTATCTGGTGTTTTTACCACATAATTCACCTCACTTAATTTCCTTTCAATCTGATAAGGTCCACAAAACCTTGCTTTTAAAGGCTCACCTACCACTGGTAACAACACTAAAACTTTATCTCCACTGGCAAAACTACGAACTTTGGATTTTTTTTCCGCTACCCGTTTTCTCACATTTTGTGCAACTTTTAAATGTTGTCTAGTCAATTCACCTGCTCTATTTAATCGTTCCCTAAAGTTTGACACGGAATCCAATAATGTAATTTCCGATTTATCACTCACCAATTTTTCCTTAATCAATTTAAGTGGTCCTCTTACCTCATGACCAAAAATTAGTTCAGAAGGACTGAATTTGGTTGACTCATTAGGTGCATCCCTAATTGCAAACAGTACGAATGGAATTCCTTTATCCCAATCCTCTGGATAATTGTGACAATAAGCCCACAACATTGTCTTTAAAAAATATTAAGGTAGATAAGTCCCCAGGGCCGGATGGGATCTACCCCAGAATACTGAAGGAGGCTGGAGAGGAAATTGCTGAGGCCTTGACAGAAATCTTTGGATCCTCGCTGTCTTCAGGGGATGTCCCGGAGGACTGGAGAATAGCCAATGTTGTTCCTCTGTTTAAGAAGGGTGGCAGGGATAATCCCGGGAACTACAGGCCGGTGAGCCTTACTTCAGTGGTAGGGAAATTACTGGAGAGAATTCTTCGAGACAGGATCTACTCCCATTTGGAAGCAAATGGACGTATTAGTGAGAGGCAGCACGGTTTTGTGAAGGGGAGGTCGTGTCTCACTAACTTGATAGAGTTTTTCGAGGAGGTCACTAAGATGATTGATGCAGGTAGGGCAGTAGATGTTGTCTATATGGGCTTCAGTAAGGCCTTTGACAAGGTCCCTCATGGTAGACTAGTACAAAAGGTGAAGTCACACGGGATCAGGGGTGAACTGGCAAGGTGGATACAGAACTGGCTAGGCCATAGAAGGCAGAGGGTAGCAATGGAGGGATGCTTTTCTAATTGGAGGGCTGTGACCAGTGGTGTTCCACAGGGATCAGTGCTGGGACCTTTGCTCTTTGTAGTATATATAAATGATTTGGAGGAAAATGTAACTGGTCTGATTAGTAAGTTTGCAGACGACACAAAGGTTGGTGGAATTGCGGATAGCGATGAGGACTGTCTGAGGATACAGCAGGATTTAGATTGTCTGGAGACTTGGGCGGAGAGATGGCAGATGGAGTTTAACCTGGACAAATGTGAGGTAATGCATTTTGGAAGGGCTAATGCAGGTAGGGAATATACAGTGAATGGTAGAACCCTCAAGAGTATTGAAAGTCAAAGAGATCTAGGAGTACAGGTCCACAGATCACTGAAAGGGGCTACACAGGTGGAGAAGGTAGTCAAGAAGGCATACGGCATGCTTGCCTTCATTGGCCGGGGCATTGAGTATAAGAATTGGCAAGTCATGTTGCAGCTGTATAGAACCTTAGTTAGGCCACACTTGGAGTATAGTGTTCAATTCTGGTCGCCACACTACCAGAAGGATGTGGAGGCTTTAGAGAGGGTGCAGAAGAGATTTACCAGAATGTTGCCTGGTATGGAGGGCATAAGCTATGAGGAGCGATTGAATAAACTCGGTTTGTTCTCACTGGAACGAAGGAGGTTGAGGGGCGACCTGATAGAGGTATACAAAATTATGAGGGGCATAGACAGAGTGGATAGTCAGAGGCTTTTCCCCAGGGTAGAGGGGTCAATTACTAGGGGGCATAGGTTTAAGGTGAGAGGGGCAAAGTTTAGAGTAGATGTACGAGGCAAGTTTTTTACGCAGAGGGTAGTGGGTGCCTGGAACTCACTACCGGAGGAGGTAGTGGAGGCAGGGACGATAGGGACATTTAAGGGGCATCTTGACAAATATATGAATAGGATGGGAATAGAAGGATACGGACCCAGGAAGTGTAGAAGATTGTAGTTTAGTCGGGCAGTATGGTCGGCACGGGCTTGGAGGGCCGAAGGGCCTGTTCCTGTGCTGTACATTTCTTTGTTCTTTGTTCTTTGTTCTTTAATGTCTGGTGCCACCTTTCTAACGCTCCCTGCGATTCTGGATGGTACGCAGTTGATTTAAATTGTTTTATTCCTAAGCTATCCATAGCTTCTTTGAATAACCTTGAGGTAAAATTTGATCCTTGATCCGATTGTATTTCTGTGGGTAGTCCATATAATAGACAATAGACAATAGAACATTACAGCGCAGTACAGGCCCTTCGGCCCTCGATGTTGCGCCGACCTGTGAAACCAATCTAAAGCCCATCTACACTATTCCATTATCATCCATACATCTATCCAATGACCATTTAAATTCCCTTAATGTTGGCGAGTCCACTCCTGTTGCAGGCAGGGCATTTCACGCCCTTACTACTCTCTGAGTAAAGAACCTACCTCTGACATCTGTCCTATATCTATCTCCCCTCAATTTAAAGTTATGTCCCCTCGTGCTAGCCATCACCATGCGAGGAAAAAGGCTCTCACTGTCCACCCTATCTAATCCTCTGATCATCTTGTATGCCTCAATTAAGTCACCTCTTAACCTTCTTCTCTCTAACGAAAACAGCCTCAAGTCCTTCAGACTTTCTTCATAAGATCTTCCCTCCATACCAGGCAACATCCTGGTAAATCTCCTCTGCACCCTTTCCAATGCTTCCACATCCTTCCTATAATGCGGCGACCAGAACTGCACGCAATACTCCAAATGCGGCAGCACCAGAGTTTTGTACAGCTGCAACATGACCTCATGGCTCCGAAACTCAATCCCTCTACCAATAAAAGCTAACAAAGCCTTCTTAACAACCCTATCAACCTGGGTGGCAACTTTCAGGAATCTATGTACATGGACACCGAGGTCTCTCTGCTCATCCACACTACCAAGAATCTTACCATTAGCCCAGTACTCTGTATTTCTGTTACTCCTTCCAAAATGAATCACCTCACACTTTTCTGCATTGAACTCCATTTGCCACCTCTCAGCCCAGCGCTGCAGCTTATCTATGTCCCTCTGTAACCTGCAACATCCTTCCGCACTGTCCACAACTCCACCGACTTTAGTGTCATCCGCAAATTTACTCACCCATCCTTCTACGCCCTCCTCCAGGTCATTTATAAAAATAACAAACGGCAGGGGCCCCAAAACAGATCCTTGTGGTACACCAGGCTGAACATTTCCCATCAACCACCACCCTCTGTCTTCTTACAGCTAGCCAATTTCTGATCCAAATTGCTAAATCACCCTCAATCCCATGCCTCCCAATTTTCTGCAATAGCCTACCGTGGGGAACCTTATCAAACGCTTTGCTGAAATCCATATACACCATATCAACTGCTTTACCCTCGTCCACCTGTTTGGTCACCTTCTCAAAGAACTCAATAAGGTTTGTGAGGCACGACCTACTCTTCACAAAACCTTGTTGACTATCCCTAATCAAATTATTCCTTTCTAGATGATTATAAATCCTATCTCTTATAATCCTTTCCAAGACTTTGCTCACAACAGAACTAAGGACAATTTATCATGGCCAATCCACCTAACCTGCACGTCTTTGGACTGTGGGATGAAACCGGAGCACCCGGAGGAAACCCACGCAGACACGGGGAGAACGTGCAGACTCCACACAGACAGTGACCCAGCGGGGAATTGAACCTGGAACCCTGGCGCTGTGAAGCCACAGTGCTATCCATTTGTGCTATCGTGCTGCCCTCAATGTCAACTAGTACAAGACATTGTCATCATCTTGCATGCTCTGCTCAAAGACAGGTCTTTCCACGTTGCTCTATACTGTGCCAGTCTTTTCATTTGCCAATAATTTTCTTCAATTTTCAAGCCACCCAGCATTGATATCTAGTAAAGAATTTAAGTAACTCCTCCACAATCTTTTTAGGTGTAATATTACATACTGAAATGGCCTCTGGAAACCTAGTAGACACATCATTATTGTCAAAAGATATTGATTCCCACTTTTCGTTTTAGGAAGCGGTCCTACGCAATCAATTAGGACCCTTGTAAAAGGTTCCTCAAATGCTGGAATGGGTATTAAGGGCTCTGGTTTTATCACAGCCTGAGGTTTCCCTATCACTTGACATGTGTGACATGATTGACAAAATTTAACTACATCTTTATGTAGTCCAGGCCAATAAAAATGTTTCTGGATTTTAGCTTGAGTTTTCCTTATTCCCAAATGACTGGTACCTCATGTGCAACTCGCAACACCTCCTTTCTACACCCTACCGGCAATACTATTTGATGAACTTCTGCCCACTTTTCATCCGCCTGCATATGTAAAGGTCTCCATTTTCTCATCAAGACATCACTTTTAGGTTATAACACTTTGGTACACACTGAGATTCCTCTTCCGTCTATGCTTTCTGATACATCGGTTTTATTTCTATATCTTTCTGTTGTAACTCCGCCAATTTTCCTGAACTAAAAATATCCGCCTCATCCTCCACCTGTTCTTGTTCTTTTTCAACCATCTGATCAAAAATCGTTTCTGATAATTGCACTTCAACTTCATCTTCACTCTTTGATTTCTCCGCTTGCCTTAACCTGTGACTTTGTGACCTGTTACTACACAATCTGGAAAAATCCCAGGATATTCGTCCTTCAACACTTCAGTTGTCTGATTTTCCACTGGCTTATCAACCACAGTAGGTATCACTCCCACCTGCGATCCAGCTATGTCATTACCCAAGATAAACTGTATTCCTGGACAAGATAGTTCCTCTATTACTCCTACTACCACTTCAGCACTCTTCACTGGACTTTCCAACCTTAACTTGTACAATGGAACACTACTCCTCTCACCCTGAATTCCACATATTACCACCTTTTCTGGCAATATTCTTCCCAAACTACATAACTCCTCATCTCTTACCAAATAAAGATTGACTAGCTCCCGTATCTCTTAAAATTGTGACTTCTTTACCTGCTCCTCCTGATACACATGAGTAAACTTTACCCACACAAGTAAATTCTTTAAAGAGATCTGGCACCTTCTTATCAATCACCTTTTGATCAGACTGTACGATCTTTTGCACCTCCTTCGCTTCACTTGGACTTTCCTTTACCACTTTAACAAACCCCACTGTCTTATCCTGTTTCACCACATCAGCCTTCCCAGTGCTTTTCTTCAACCACCAACACTGTGACTTTACACGGCCTAGTTTATTACAGTGACAACATCTGAAACTTTTCATTTCTTTTCCACCCTCCTGGATTTCTTTTTTAATCTGAGGTACACTCTCCTTATTATCTCCCAGCAGATCACCTTTACCTTTACCACTTGAGTATTTCTCATGTCCCCAGTTTCTACCCCTCACCGGCTGAAACTGATGTCAGAAACCAAGCTTTAATTTATGAACTGATTCATAATCATCTGCCATTTCTGCTGCTAATCTCGCAGTTTTAACCCTCCGCTCTTCCACATGAGTTCTCACTACATCAGGAATTGAATTTTTAAACTACTCCAAATGTATAATTTCTCCGACAGCTTCATACGTTTGGTCTATTTTCAAAGCCCTTATCCACCTATCAAAATTACTCTGTTTGAGCCTTTCAAACTCCATGTATGTTTGACCAAATTCTTTCCTTAAATTTCTAAACCTTTGTCTGTAGGTTTCAGGCACTAGTTCATATGCACCTAAGATGGATTTTTACACCTCCTCATGCATCTCAGATACCTCCTCCGGTAGTGATGAAAACACTTCACTAGCCCTACCTACCAGCTTTTTTGAATCAGTAATACCCACATGTCCTGTGGCCATTTAATTTGTTTCGCTACCTTCTCAAATGAAATGAAAAAGGCTTCCACCTCCTTCTCGTCAAACCTTGGCAATGCTTGGACATATTTAAATAGATCCCCACCAAGCCTTTGACGATGATGCTCTTTCTCACTATCCTCATCACTATCCTCCAACTGTATGTTTCCCTTTACGTCTGGCAATTTTAACTGCCTGTTATGTTTCATAGCCATTTTCTGAAGTTCAAACACTCTCGTTTTCCCTTTTCTCTCTATCTCTTTCCTTTTCCTCTCTATCTCTTTCTTTGTTTCTTTCTTCTCTCTCCTTTTCTTTTTCCCTGATCTGTATCTCCTTTTCTCTTTCTTTTTCTCTCATTGCATATTCAAACTGCTTTAATTCTTTTTCATTTTCAAGTTGCTTAATCTGCAACTGGATCTTTGCCATTTCTAATGAGTCAGACTGTATCTCAGGCAACTTTAAATGCTTAGCCACCGCCATAATTACCTCATCGTTTCGCATTTTGTCAGGTAATGTTAACTGCAATGTTTTTGCCAAATCTAACAGTCTGCTTTTAGTCTCTGTCTGCAAGGTACTGCGTGTGACTGTCTCCACCCCCAAAAACTTCAGAGCCTCTGAAAGAGCCATTGTCCACAACACACTCCCTACTTAAACTAGAATACCACACCTGAAAAGCAACCACAATATGCTCACCCCTCACTGTCTTTAAGTTCACTAAGCCAATCCAATAGATAGACTTTTATCCCCCTCGAGCCCCCAATTTGTTATAGGCCAGGGTTTAGAGAACCCCAAAGTGTATCATGGAGTTCACCTGGCCCACAACTTTTACTAGATTGTGGTATGGGGAGCACACGGCCCACTCTACAGGTGTGGTACAGCAGAAATAGAAAAGTATTTTTTAAAGCAAAACAATGTTTATTCTATGAACTCAAGTTAACCTTTTTAAAACATACAGTGAACATCTTAGCAATCATCAATTCAAATACAACGGCCAAAGAGTACAACACTAAGTATTCCTAAATAAATTTCCAAACAACATTCAGAAGATAAAAGACCCTTTCAACACAAAGATCAGGTTTAAATTCACTACTGAGAACAGTTTCCACGTTGAAATCAGCAAATGGACACTCATAAGCTTGCCGAGATTCACACACATCCTGCTGTGATTGCAGCTTCTCCAAAACTAAAATGAAACCAAACCCACCCTGCAGCAAAAAGCCTAAAGCGAAAGTAAAAAGCTGACTGACAGCCCAGCTCCACCCACTCTCTGACATCACTGCAGTAATAAACACCCATTTCTTAAAGGTACTCTCACATGACACAAGTAAGCTTACATTAACACTGCAATGAAGTTACTGTGAAAAGCCCCTAGTCGCCACACTCCGGCGCCTGTTCGGGTGCACAGAGGGAGAATTCAGAATGTCCAATTCACCTAACCTGTACATCTTTCGGGTCTGGTGGGAGGAAACTGGAGCGCCCGGAGGAAACCCCGACAGACACGGACTCTGCCAGTCACTGACCCCCCCCCCCCCCCCCAGAAACCAGACACTGACCCCCCCAGACCCCCTCCCACAAACACTGGCCCGGGCTGAACTGAGCCACTCTTTCCCCCACACCCCCACCCCCCCCGACCCCTCCACCCAGCACTGACTCGGAACCAGGCACTGAATCGCCAGACACTGATCGGCGAAAAGAATGAACCCCCACCCCCCGCAGAGACTGATCCTGAAAACATGTGAGGTCGGCCAAGCTTCGAGCGTTGAATTGGGCTCCATTTGGGGGCAACTCTGATGCCCCACATGCCTGTGCAGGTTGGGTAAGCCCGCGGCCTGCGTGCCCACTGACATGAGAGCCGGCCAAACCAGAAAATAGTGTGGGAAGCCAAATGTCGACAGCCATTTGGAGAAGTTTGTGTTGTGCAACGAAATCCACCCAATGTGGCAAAACCGGACATTTTAAACATTTCTGCGAATCTCGCAATGTTAATCCAAGTTGAAGACCAGAAAATATTTAACAACCACATTCCTTCCAACAAATAGAAAGTCTAGAAACAGACAAAACCCCCCCCGAGTGTCGAGGTGTGGTCAATGGTCCGAATCCAGACCCTTGGTCAGTAACAGACCAAGATCAAGGCTTCGATATTTTAAAAAGTTGATACTGGAGTGATTGTTAACATAGCAGCAAATGTACTTTGCTGGCTTCAGCCGGCGACCCTTCGCCCATCACAGATCAATATATAAGGTTCAGGCGGCATTCATCTCCTGATGTGGCACAGTGGTCAGCACTGCTGCCTCACAGTGCCAGGGGCCCGGGTTCAATTCCAGCCTCCGGTCACTGTCTGTGTGGGTTTCCCCGTGTCTGCGTGGGTTTCCTCCGGGTGCTCCCACTGTCCAAAGATATGCAGGTTAGGTGGATTGACCATGATAAATTGTCCCCTTAGTGTCCAGGGATGTACGGGTTAGGTGAGGTTACGGGGATAGAATGGGGAATTGGGAAGGGTGCGCTTTCAGAAGGTCGGTGCAGACTCGATGGGCTGAATGGCCTCCTTCTGCACTGTAGAGATTCTCTGATTCTATTATCAAAGGCTGGAGTTTTACCTCTCTCAGGAAAGGAAGAAAGATTGTTCATTCCCGCTGTGTTCTTCGTTATGGGACTAATGTCCTTGGCGGGTTGCTTTCTCAAGCGGTTGCGGAGGATTTAAACAATATGGCTGGGGGATGTGAACCTTTGTAAGGATTCAGAGCAGGGGAATCAATAACAAGAGAAAATGACAGCAAGGAGAATAAGAAAAGTGATAGGAGTGAAATCAAGAGCCTGTATCAAAGAACGAACAAAGAAAAGTACAGCACAGGAACAGGCCCTTCGGCCCTCCAAACCTGTGCGACCTTGCTGCCCGTCTAAACTACAATCTTCTACACTTCCAGGGTCCGTATCCCTCTATTCCCATCCTATTCATGTATTTGTCAAGGTGCTCCTTGTGTCACTATCGTCCCTGATTCCACCGCCTCCTCTGGCAACAAGTTCCAGGTACTCACTACCCTCTGCGTAAAAGACATTCCTCGCACATCTCCTCTAAACTTTGCCCCTTGCACCTTAAACCTATGCCCCCTAGTAATTGACCCCTCTACCCCGGGGAAAAAGCTTCTGACTGTTCACTCTGTCCATGCCCCTCATAATTTTGTAGACCTCTATCAGGTCGTCCCTCAACCTCTGTCGTTCCAGTGAGAACAAACCGAGTTTATCCAACCGCTGCTCATAGCTAATGCCCTCCATACCAGGCAACATCCTGGTAAATCTCTTCTGCACCCTCTCTAAAGCCCGAGGAAAGGACAGTGGAGATCGGCCATGGGCGAGGAAGTGAGACCCCGCTGAGTTGCGGTTCTCCTAGCCATGTGTGTCACCCCCTCCCCAACACCACCCCCCACACCACCCTCACCCTACACCACCACCCTCACCCCACACCACGCTCACCCCCACACCACCCTCACCCCACACCACCCTCACCCTACACCATCCTCACCCCACACCACCCTCACCCCACACCACCCTCACCCTACACCATCCTCACCCCACACCACCCTCACCCCCACACCACCCTCACCCTGCACCACCCTCACCCACATACCACCCTCACCCCCACACCACCCTCACCCTACACCACACTCACCCCCACACCACCCTCACCCCCACACCACCCTCACCCCCACACCACCCTCACCCTGCACCACCCTCACCCTGCACCACCCTCACCCCCACACCACCCTCACCCTGCACCGCCCTCACCCCACACCACCCTCACCCCACACCACCCTCACCCCCACACCACCCTCACCCCACACCACCCTCACCCTACACCACCCTTAACCCATACCACCCTCACCCTACACCACGTTCACCCCCACCCCACCCTCACCCCACACCACCCTTAACCCACACCACCCTCACCCCCACACCACCCTCACCCCCACACCACTCTCACCCCCACACCACCCTCACCCTACACCACCCTCACCCCCACACCATGCTCACCCCCACACCATGCTCACCCCCACACCACCCTCACCCCCCTGGCCCACGGTCTCATTATGAGTCTTGTCTTGTGACTTGCGGGACCTGCTGGGGATGGGGTGGGTCTTCGTGCTGTCCCCCGCCCCCGCCCCCCAACCCCAGCCACAGCCGGAGCCCCGGGTGCTGGGCAACGCCGATACGGAGGGGAGCTGTCAACTCAAGACCCAGGACATCCCGGAGACCGAGTCCGAGGATTGTCCCCGTGTGTGCGTGGGTTTCCTCCGGGTGCTCCGGTTTCCTCCCACAGTCCAAAGATGTGCAGGATAGGTGGATTGGCCGTGATAAATTGCCCTTAGTGTCCAAAAAACGGTAGGTGGAGTTACGGGGATAGGGTGGAGGTGTGGGCTTGGGTAGAGTGCTCTTTCCGAGGGCCGGCGCAGACTCGATGGGCCGAATGGCCTCCTTCTGCGCTGCAAATTCTATGACTTCAAGTCACAGCTGTCTCCAATCATCCGAGAGACACTCACCTCTGGGCACTTTAGTGAAGGGATCCTGGGACATTATCTGGTGCTCACCACACAGCTGATCCGGTACATCAGGTGGAGGTAGGAACTCCCGAGCGGGCGGACGGTCGGAGGACGGGCTGACCCCAGGGACTAGATGCCGTCCAGACGGGTTTTGGGTTTCTGGAACGGACAGTCCCATCGATTGTGAAGATGCCGAGCCAGGGACTGCATGAGATCCTGTCGGTGAACATCCAGCACCTGCTGATGCATTGGGAGGAGTCCTGCAGGAGCTGGAGGTGGTGTCGCCCATGCATGTCACCCAGGCCGACACCGCACGGGTGGCATCCATGGTGGAGGCGTTGGGGGTGAGGGTTTTGGCGATGGATCAGCATGTCCAAGGCCTGGGGCATTCTGTGCGGGCAGTGGCCGAGGCCCAGGTCAGGGCTGCCCTCCCACAGGCAGCCATGGGCCAGAGCCACCTGGATATTGCAGCGGTGCTCCTCAGCGTGGCCCAGTCACAGTGGGCCATGGCGATGGCGGCATTGCCCAGGCACTGGCCGGCGTGGCGCAGTCCCAGAGGGAGGTGGCGCAGTCCCAGGTGAAAGTGGTCCACTCCCTGTGCTCCTTGGCCATGAGAATGCAGACCCTGATCGAGGTGGCAGTCGGCCTTCAGGACTGGCAGTGCCAGGTGGCGGGGGGATCCTCAGGGGCACCCCCATCCCATGGAATAGCCCGGGGGCCACCGGGCAGCCCGAGGCAGGAGCAGGTGATGGGACGCGTGCCGGTGACTCCCGCTGGAACACCGCAGCACCTCAGACTCCCCTCCTCCTGCCCCTGGCACATCTGTGGGCAGTGGTGGGTGCAGTGTCCATGCCCCTGACCATTTCCTCCCAGTCGGTGAACCTGGAGGTGATCAGAGCGTTCCGTGTGCGTTGGCCCTGGTGCACACGTTGTGTGGCCCCCCCTGACTGCCCATCCTCAGCCTCCCCCACATCCTCTGGTCGGACGAGGGCTGGCTTTCATCCTCCTCCTCTAGCACATTGCCCCTCTGCTGCACGATGTTGTGGAGGATGCAGCAGGCCGCCAGGGAGGCACCTGACCCGCATCTTCAGGAGGCCGAACACAGCTCGATCATGTCGCGGGCTGGGTGTCGTAGCGTGTCTCCACACCTGTCTGGGGCCTCCGGATGGGCGTCATCAGCCAAGACCGCAGTGGGTCAGTGGGTAACCCCTGTTGCCCAGGAGCCAACCCCTCAGCCGGGGGTAGGAGGTATTGAAGAGGCCGGGAATCATCGAGGGAGCCAGGATGATGGCGTCGAGCACGCTGCCCGGGTATCAGGAGCAGACGTGCATGATGCCCACCTGATGGTTATACTCCAGCTGCACATTCATTGAGCGGAGCCGCTTTCAGTGTGTGTCGAGCGGCCTGACATCCGCAGTTGCTTCTCGGGGGACATTCACCCTGTCGACCACCCTCTGGATCCGGGGCTCCTGGTGGGCTCGGTCCACATTGTAATGGATGTATTTCGCCGCCTGGGTATATATTGCCTCCGTGACGGCGCAGATGCACCTGACAATAAATCAAATCAGCTGCGAGATCCCAGACAGGCTCTCATTCGGTGCCTGGGAGGAGCCGGTGGCGTTAACGTTCACCTTGATGGCCACTGGAGCAGGTGATCTGGCAGATGTGTCGCACTGTCCCCCTGCTCAGCCGGAGTCTCTGACGGCATGCCCGGTCCGGCAGGTCCCCAAACCACAGGCCACACGAGGCCTCATGCGGAGCCTCCTTTGCTCCTCCTCCTCCTCGGCCTGTTGTGCAGGGCTGCGGCGACCAGGAGAAAGGCCACCATTGCTGGTTGTATTTCAATGACCATTGTCGGCAAGGGGTGAAAGGCCGACATGTTTACATGATGCGTACCCACCCCCCCCGTGCCCAACCAGGCCAATGGGCTACACAGCGGCCTGGTTGGCACAGCGGACCTTGCCCCCGCATGTCCCACAGCCTTCTCCCCCATCCCCACACCCCTGGCCCTGCAGTGCCTGGCACCGTGAGGGCCTCAGGCCCTGCCACCCGCCCCTGGTGTCAGGACTACTGCCAGCTGATGATGTTAGCGGCGATCGGGGGGGGGGAATCCCTTCTGAGGCCCAAATCGGGGGGGGGGGGGGGGGGGGGGGGGGGGGGGGCGGTTTGACGCCGGGTTTCGATTCTCCGCCCTCTCCGACATGGCATCATCGCGTCGCGCGCCACACGCCGTTGGCACGGCCTCGGCGCGTCACCTGAAGGCCCTCCCCCGATTCTCCGCCTCCGATGGGCCGGGTTACCGACCGTGAGGGGCCGCGTGGTCTGAGCGGCCAGGAACCCGGTGTGGCGGCCGCGGGCTGCGTCCAGCGCTGTCAAAGTCGGCCGGTAGCCTTGCTGCTGGCCGGGGGAAGGGGGGGGGGGATTCCGCGAGGGCTGGGGGGACTGGTGGGGGGTGGCCAGGGGGCCAGTATGTGGCTGGTCGGGTCTGCGCACGGCTGGAATCTTGTTGTACGACAGGTTGTCGCCGTGCGCATGCGAGGCCTCGGACCCGGCCATCCTCCGCCCGTTTGTGGTGCGGGAGCCGGAGTTTTAGCCGGCGCGGCTGCGAGCCGCTCACTAGTCCCAGGATCGGTGAGGGTTCGCCGCTGATTTTGCCGTGGTATAAAACGGCACAGATCCCACGCCAGCATCGGCACTTAGCCGCAGAAATCGGAGAATCCAGCCCTGGTCTTTCTGGAGGAGAGGGAAGGTTCTTGTCTTCCTGCTGCCAGGAGTAAAACTGAAATTCCTCGGGGATCATTCCACTGGGATAGGATCCAAACGCCACCCGTTACCGGGCAGACTTCCTGGGATGGGACAGAAAGCCACAACCTTGTGACGAAGAGGCTCGTTGAGACACCTCTGACAACTTGAAGGGGCAACTTATGGGGGGGGGAAAAAACAAACAGAATCAGCCCCAATCAGTGCTTGTGTTTCCCCACTTCTTAATCTTCAGCCACTGGGGGTTGGGTCGCAGCCATTGGCTGTTAATCATTTCCATGTTTGACTGAAATTTGCTTTTGAGACACTAGAGGTCAGCCTTGTTCAACGGGTTCTCCCGGATTGCCGTGTACAGGAGGAAGGTCTGTGCAGGTACGCTGACCCTCCTGCCTGCTTTGGCCTGCAATTGAATACAATCAGGGGATCTGTTCTCGCGCTTTAGCACAGGCTGCAGATTCAGGTCAATCTTTGAGGTGGCGAAGGGGCCTAAGAGGGTGGACAGGGAAGAAAATGTTTCCACTTGTGGGGAAGTCAGAAACTAAGCGGGAGAGATGGGTCCCATCGGCAGCGCACCCCCGCCCTCGGAATTCCCGGCGGTCTGGGGCGGTTTCAATGGGAAATCCCATTGACAGCGGAGGGAGAAGGTAGCACGAGTGGGTAGCACTGTGGCTTCACAGCACCAGGGTCCCAGGTTCGATTCCCCGCTGGGTCACTGTCTGTGCGGAGTCTGCACATCCTCCCCGTGTCTGCGTGGGTTTCCTCCGGGTGCTCCGGTTTCCTCCCACAGTCCAAAGATGTGCAGGTTAGGTGGATTGGCCATGATAAATTGTCCCTTAGTGTCCAAAAGTTTAGCTGGGGTTACGGGGATCGGGTGGAGGTGTGGGCTTGGGTCGGGTGCCCTTTCCAAGGGTGGGTGCAGACTCGATGGGCCGATTGGCCTCCTTCTGCACTGTATGTTCTATGTAACCCCGCCGCCAGCGAACGGTGCGCTGCCTCCCGTTGCCGAGCAACACAAGGCTGGGGCGGGGCTGGAGAATCCCACCCCCGATGTCATAAATATAGGGGAATCGTTAATAAACCCAACAGGGAATTCTTCTTTACCCAGGGAATGGTGAGGATATAAGGGACGGCTTAGATGGGGCCTGATTACTAGTATGGGCCAGTTGGGCTGAATGGCCAGTTCGTGCTGTTGTGGAGACGATATGCAACTCTATCCAGAAAGGAAATGTGTATTCGTCAGCTGGACCTCAGCTGGAATATTGTGTACAGCTCTGGATGCCACCTCCCCTCCTCCGACTGAAACACGTATTTCCTGAACGATACCCCCGATTCCCCTTCGCCGTCCCATGCCCCGATATGATGTCTGCCACGGTCATTAAAGCACTCAACACCATCTTCACCCTGTTCGGTTTCCCCGCTTACGTCCACAGCGACCGGGAATCCTCCTTTATGAGCGATGAGTTGCATCAATTCCTGCTCGACAGGGGCATTGCCTTGAGCAGGACGACCAGCTACAACCCCAGGGGAAACGGGCAGGTGGAGAGGGAGAATGGGACGGTCTGGAGGGCCGTCCAGCTGGCCCTGCAGTCGAAAAGTCTCCCGGCCTCCCGCTGGCAGGAGGTCCTCCCCGACGCGCTCCACTCCATCCGATCGCTACTCTGCACTGCAACTAATGAAACCCCCCATGAACGTGTCCTTGCCTTCCCTACGAAGTCCACCTCCGGGGTTTCGCTCCCAACGTTGCTGGCAGCTCCAGGACCCGTTCTCCTCCGCAAACCACTCTCTCACACACACCCACTCTCTCACACACACCCACTCTCTCACACACACCCATCCCCTCAAACCCACCCACTCTCTCTCACACACACCCACTCTCTCACACACACCCATCCCCTCAAACTCACCCACTCTCTCTCACACTCACCCACTCTCTCACACACACACCCACTCTCTCACACACACCCACTCTCTCACACACACCCACTCTTTCTCACACACACACACTCTCACACACACCCACTCTCTCACACACACCCATCCCCTCAAACCCACCCACTCTCTCTCACACACACCCACTCTCTCACACACACCCATCCCCTCAAACCCACCCACTCTCTCTCACACACACCCACTCTCTCACACACACCCATCCCCTCAAACTCACCCACTCTCTCTCACACTCACCCACTCTCTCTCACACACACCCACTCTCTCACACACACCCATCCCCTCAAACCCACCCACTCTCTCTCACACACACCCACTCTCTCACACACACCCATCCCCTCAAACTC